>NC_140375.1:15775000-15837500 GCF_054491055.1 Hypomesus nipponensis | reverse complement strand
AAAATAATTCTAAAATGATAAATTATGCACCACAAATCGTTTTCACCTATTCTTTACAAGAGTGGTTCTAAAACGTGTTGGTTAAGTTTAACATCGGGTCCAACCAAACCGTGGTAGTAGCCAACAAATTGGGATCGTTTCCGTTAAACTGTAGGCTATTTTATTATCACGAAAACATCTGCATAGCCTTTAGTTGAAATGCTTAATCATGACTTCGTCAACGACAAGTATCAAGATAGCACTCATTACATGGACTATAAGAACAAGTCGAGCTGTGACTGACCATAGCACACTTTAAAGATAAAGTATGTTCATCTTATCTTCAACTATACGAAGAAAAGCTGTCCTGACTTATGAGTCACTTCCATCAAAGATACACGCTGCTGTGTCCACATCATGTTGTTTTATCTGCTAGGGCGCTATGGCTATTATTTCTCAGCAAATGGTCGATTTCATAATGCTTTTTGCACCGCATTCAGCAGTTAAAACAGTTCGAAATTAGTTCAATAGAGCCTCCCAGATCCACTGTTCAACTATAAAGGCTAGCCTACATGACCCGTTCCACAGTTTGAGTAGGCTACCACTACGCTCATCAACTTTCTAAAACTCCAGACATCCCGCAGGCAGTCATGTTGACAATCGGCAGCCCGTTTGTTGTCGAACACCAGGGTCATTCCAGATCTTCACGCTCGAGCCCACTGCATGAATGTACCGAGCACAGCCCGCAGCTGTCCAGTGAGCAACAAGCGGTCATGCGCGACCAGTAGGCCAACTCCCATAGCAGTAGGCCTATGGGAAAACATGTCGGAATTGGCCCTCCCTTATACTATAATAACTTTATGACAATAGCCTACATTATAATCTAGGCTACACTGTTCGTCACATGAGGGGGTGCTGATTTGAATAGGCTACTTTAATTTAAGGGAGGTTATAAAGATCACTACTAAGGTGGCCGTGTCAGCATACGGTCAAAGACCAAGGTGCGTTTATTGGCTAGAGCAATTCTGTCAAGGCACCGCCAGACCGTCTCCCTCCCCCACCTCCCTCCCTATTCACACCCCCATTCTCTTCAGGACCTAACTGTCCTCCACCCCTCTCCATTGCTGGGAGTTTGTTACACGCATTGCTTTCACTTGCAGTGAGTTCGGAGTGCTGGACGATCACACAATGAGAAGCGAAAGCAGGCTCGTGCGGTGGATCGGTTACCTCACTGTCATAACTGCGATTTTGCTGCTCGGTTTCATCATAGGTAAGCTTAAGTCATGTCATACTGATGTTCGATAACTAAAAACGAAAAAAAATACCATTAAAGTTGCAGCATTACATTTTTGACTGTTAATCTGTGTGTTTGCATGTCAATGGTGTTACGGTGCGTGTGTGTGCGCGTGTCTGTGCCTGCTGGTTGCTATCCTGTCACAGGTATGCCACATTCTACTACTTAATGCGCGGTGGTCTCACACGCAGTCGTCAAGACAACCCCCCTGGCCCATACGTGACGGTCCTTGGGACATGTTGCATCTAGTTGTGTCACCACTCCGTGATTTGACCTTTAGGATCATAGTCATATTGCTCTACGGTATACCTAGACCTATAGGATGTCGCGGGTGTGAGGTACTGAGATGTGATAAAAAAAATATATATGTCTGTCGCTCTGTCTGTTTTGTGTCTGGCTATGTGTGTATTTAAGGCTGGTTTTCCAGGCCGACACAAACACACACACAAGAAGATGGTTCCTCCAGTCGTTACCTCAGAGAGCTCCTGGACGAGATGCGCCCGGAGAACATTAAAGAACATCTCAGGTAGGTTGTAGAACTCGCTGAGCCTGTGTTAAAGGACACCCTCTCTCTCTTCTCCTCTCTGTCTTCTCTCTCTCTCATTTTTCTCTCTCATGCTTTCTGCAGGAAGTTCACACGATTGCCCCACCTGGCTGGTACAAAGCAGAATTTGCTATTGGCTGAGCAGATCAAGGAGGACTGGCTTGCGTTTGGAGTGGACTCAGTAGAACTGGTGCCCTATGATGTGCTGCTGTCCTACCCCAACCAATCACAACCCAACTACATCTCTATAGTGGACTCACTGCTGGGGAATGAGGTACACACACAGGCATACACACACACACAAAAGGAACTCATATACACCTACTCCCTTTTTATAGAGTATTGTCTTTAACTTCTATTTCCTCTTTAACTTACTCTCTAACACTCTTTCTCTCTCTATCTCTCTCTATCTCTCTCTCTCACACACACACACACACAGTGCTCTTTGTTTCTTGTTGAAACCGCAAGGCAAGCCAAGGTCCATTTATGCTGATAGTTAATTACATGATACTGACAGTATGTTACATAGCATGTGTGTGCGCTCATGTGTGTGTGTGTGTGTGTGTGTGTGTGTGTGTGTGTGTGTGTGTGTGTGTGTGTGTGTGTGAGAGAGATAGATCAACAGTAAGTATATTGCATCATGTCATATAAGTAACTGTGTATGGTGAAGTGCACCATGGGAGTTGTTATGATAGTGGTCTGTGATCTGCCAGGTGTTCAACACTTCTCTAGCAGAGCCTGTTCCAGAGGGCTATGAACATGTGTCTGACATCGTACCTCCGTACAGCGCTTTCTCAGCACAGGGACAACCAGAGGTACACACACACACACACATGTACACACAGTCACACACAGAAACACACTAACGCGAGGTGTATCCCAGGGTGACTTGGTGTATGTGAACTATGGTCGCACGGAAGACTTCTTTCAGCTGGAGCGGGAGATGGGCATCAACGTGAGCGGGAAAATTGCCGTGGCCAGATACGGGAAGATATTCAGAGGCAACAAGGTAGAGTGGACTGCCACCAACAGGCTAGTCCCAGACACTGCCTCAGATTGGGAGAGATGGGGGGGAGGGGAGGGTCAGATGGCTGAGCGGTTAGGGAATTGGGCTATTAATCAGAAGGTTGCCGGCCGGCCATAAAAAATTACGTTGTGTCCTTGGGCAAGGCACTTCACCCTTTTTGCCTCATGGGGGGAATGTCCCTGTACTTATTGTAAATCGCACTGGATAAGAGCGTCTGCTAAATGACTCAATGTAGATGTATTCAGCTGGATGAACATGTGTAGTAGTTGTTACACAGTCAGGACTGTCTTACATTTAGTCATTTACCAGACACTCTTAACCAGAGCGACTTACAGTAAGTACAGGGACATTCCCCCCGAGGCAAGTAGGGTGAAGGGCCTTGCCCAAGGACACAACGTCATTTGGCACGGCCGGGAATCGATAGGGCAACCTTCAGATTACTAGCCCGGTTCCCTAACCGCTCAGCCATCTGACTCCCTGTCTTTCAGGTGAAGAACGCCATGCTGGCTGGGGCCACTGGGATCATCTTCTTTTCAGACCCAGCTGACTACTGTGCCCCAGGAGTGGAGGTACACAGCACCACACTGACTACACTACCCAGAATTCCCTTGGACTCACCCATCCAGATGCCAACCACACTGACTACACTGCCCAGAAGTCTCTTTGACTCAGCCATCATACAAACCACACTGACTACACTACCCAGAAGTCCCTCTGACTCAGCCATCATACAAACCACACTGATTACACTGCCCAGAAGTCCCTTTGACTCAGCCATCATACAAACCACACTGACTACACTACCCAGAAGTCCCTCTGACTCAGCCATCATACAAACCACACTGACTACACTACCCAGAAGTCCCTCTGACTCAGCCATCATACAAACCACACTGACTACATTACCCAGAAGTTTTAATACCCAGATACCAAACCAGTGGAGTGGTTCTGAACACCTTATGTTGCTGCGTGTGGTGCTGGTGGGCCTGTGCAGACGTACCCCCAGGGGTGGAACCTACCAGGGGGCGGAGTCCAGCGGGGCAACGTCCTCAACCTGAACGGAGCGGGAGACCCGCTCACCCCAGGGTACCCTGCCAAAGGTGTGTCCAGCACAGAGAGAAGGAGAATGGGAGAAGGGAGTCGGGATGGTAATCAGAAGGTTGCCGGATCGATTCCCCTCCGTGCCAAACTGATGTTGTGTCCTTGAGCAAGGCACTTCACCCTACTTGCCTCTGGGGAAATGTCCCATTTAGTACTTACTGTAAGTCGCTCTGGATAAGAGCGTCTGCTAAATGTAATGCATTACATTATCCACCCATACCTTATTATACATAATGTGTGGGTGGGTAATGTAGTGCATTACATTTAGTTACATTATTATACATAATGTGTGCGCGTTCTGGACAGGTGTGTATAAGTATTTGTGCACTAACTGTTTTTTTTTCTTCCAAACATAGAGTACACCTATAGAGTAAGTAAAGAAGAAGGGGTGGGGCTTCCTAAGATTCCAGTGCATCCCATTGGCTACCACGATGCCATTCATCTGTTAAAGTGAGTATGAGTACCACATGAGGTGTGAGCACATTCTGCCAGACGAGCAGTAGGACACAGCTGACAGGAAATTAGATCATTGACAATGTCACAGAGATGTACCTCACTTCCCTAAAACTTATGTCTAATCCTCCTTCCTTTGTGTGATGTGACATCCAATAGGAATATGGGAGGAGAGATTCCACCCAATAACTGGAAAGGAGCGCTGAACATCTCTTATCGGATTGGGCCAGGTTTTACTGAAGGCTTCCAGGCCCAGTAAGTACCTTTTACACCGTTACATCCTGTCCTCTCCTCCCTTCTCTTCCCTTCTCCTCTCCTCTCCTCCCTTCTCTTCCCTTCTCCTCTCCTCTCCTCCCTTCTCTTCCCTTCTCCTCACCTCCCTTCTCTTCCCTTCTCCTCTCCTCTCCTCCCTTCTCTTCCCTTCTCCTCTCCTCCCTTCTCTTCCCTTCTCCTCTCCTCCCTTCTCTTCCCTTCTCCTCTCCTCTCCTCCCTTCTCTTCCCTTCTCCTCTCCTCTCCTCCCTTCTCTTCCCTTCTCCTCTCCTCTCCTCCCTTCTCTTCCCTTCTCCTCTTCTCCCTTCTCTTCCCTTCTCCTCTCCTCTCCTCCCTTCTCTTCCCTTCTCCTCTCCTCTCCTCCCTTCTCCTCTCCTCCCTTCTCCTCCCTTCTCCTCTCCTCCCTTCTCTTCCCTTCTCCTCTCCTCCCTTCTCTTCCCTTCTCCTCTCCTCCCTTCTCTTCCCTTCTCCTCTCCTCCCTTCTCTTCCCTTCTCTCCTCTCCTCCCTTCTCCTCTCCTCTCTTCCCTTCTCTCCTCTCCTCCCTTCTCTTCCCTTCTCTTCTCTTCCCTTCTCCTCTCCTCTCCTCCCTTCTCCTCTCCTCTCCTCCCTTCTCCTCTCTTCCCTTCTCTTCCCTTCTCTTTCCTTCTCCTCTCCTCCCTTCTCCTCCCTTCTCCTCTCCTCCCTTCTCCTCCCTTCTCCTCTCCTCCCTTCTCTTCCCTTCTCCTCTCCTCTCCTCTCCTCCCTTCTCTTCCCTTCTCCTGTCCTCTCCTCCCCTCTCCTCTCCTGTCCTCTCCTCTCCTCTCCTCTCCTCCCGTATTCTCTCCTTTCTATTCTTTCTGTCTCTATTCTTTCTTTGTCTCTGCTTTGTTTTCAAAAGCCCTCTGGCCACAAGCCCAGAGCAACAGAATAGAGGCCCTTGTATGTCCTGTGGGAAGCCTCATATCCCTTCACACACACACACACAGTGAAGGGGAGGAGCTTTTCTATCACAAAGATTAATGTTGATAACAGAACAGAAAATAACAGAAATCCTATGTGTTTGTGCCTGTCCCAGGAAGGTCCGTATGAACATTCACACCAACAATGTGGTGACCCGCATCTACAACGTCATAGGGAGGGTCAGAGGGGCGGTGGAACCAGGTAGAACATCACACACCCTCCCCTGACCAGTCAGCAGGGACACCCTGCAGGGACACCCTGCTGACTCATAACTCTCCATCAGAGAGATCCAGTCCAGAAGTGCTATCACTTACAGCAGCTTAACTACATAGCTAAACCCTCCCAAGAGTGGGAGTTAAGATTCCTGGACAGTTATTTGCTTTCTCAAATTAGTTTAGTTTATTAGTTTGGCAACGAGCAGCCTGGACTGGTTAATGGAAGCGTGGGAGTGCTTGCTCTGATGTTGGACCCCTACCTTCCTAAAACAACATGTTTCCATGGTGACCAGACCGCTACGTGATCCTTGGGGGGCACCGCGATGCCTGGGTGTTTGGGGGGATCGATCCGACCTCAGGAGCTGCGGTGGTGCATGAGACCGTGAGGAGTGCTGGGAGACTGCTCACAACAGGTGTGTTAGGGGAGCACACACATCAACACACCCAGTTTTCAGTTTCTTTGGAAGTAATGGGTTGCATACCAATAGTGTGTGTGTGTGTGTGCGTGTTTCTGTAGGCTGGAGGCCCAGAAGAACTGTAGTATTTGCCAGCTGGGATGCAGAAGAGTTTGGTCTTCTAGGATCCACAGAGTGGGCTGAGGTAACAGACACACACATACACACATACACACACATACACACACACATGCACACACACGTACAAACAGTAAACGCATGCTCTCCCAACTGTGTAGGACAATGCTAAACTGCTCCAGGAAAGGGCAGTGGCCTACATCAATGCAGACTCAGCCATAGAAGGTGAGACTTGTTGACTGTTCATCAACTGACTGCTTCTAGTAGGTAAAAGAGGGAGCAGGTTGTGACTGTGTATGTTGCAGGTATGTATACTCTGAGGGTAGACTGCACTCCTTCTCTGCACACTCTGGTATACGACCTCACTAAACAGGTACGTCAGTCAAACCTGGAATATAACAAACACATCCTCATTGAACATGTGTTTTATAAAGAAGTGTTCCTGTACATGTAATCCTGGCTGGGGTTGTGTGTACAGATTACTAGTCCAGAGGAGGGAGAGGAAGGCTTGTCTCTTTATGAGAGCTGGCACAAACGCGACAACTGGACTGACGACCGCGATGCTCCCAGGTGAGCCCCGCCCCCTTCCTCCACAATGTTTTTATTTATAATGATGAATTCATATAGCAGACGCTTTCATCTAAAGAGACGCGCAAGAGGGGATTTGACCTTGTGACATCTTCATCTGCAGTCTGCATGTCCTGCCACTGAGCTATATCCTTCCCCCTCTCCCCCCTCTCTCTGCCGCTGAGGTATACCCTACCCCTCTCTCCCCCCTCTCTCTGCCACTGAGGTATACCCTACACCTCTCTCCCCCTCTCTCTGCCACTGAGGTATACCCTACCCCTCTCTCCCCCTCTCTCCGCCTCTGAGCTATACCCAACCCCTCTCTCCCCCTCTCTCTGCCGCTGAGGTATACCCTACCCCTCTCTCCACCTCTGAGCTATACCCAACCCCTCTCTCCCCCCTCTCCTCCCTCTCTCTGCAGGATTAGTAAATTGGGTTCAGGCAGTGACTTTGAGGCCTATTTCATCCGTCTGGGCATCGCTGCAGGCAGGGCCAGATACACCAAGAACAGGGTAAGCCTCAGACACTGCCTCTCCGATCTGAAGTTAAGATGAATTGTGAATATGTCTTTATCTTTGTGTGTGTGTGTGTGTGTAGAAGACAGAGAGGTACAGTAGCTACCCAGTGTACCACAGTGTCTATGAGACATTTGAGCTGGTGGAGAAGTTCTATGACCCAACCTTCCGGAAGCTTCAAGCCGTTGCTCGGGTGAGAGCCGGCCTCGTCTTTCGATTGGCTGACTCCCTGTTGCTGCCCCTGGACGTCCGCGAGTATGCTCAAGCGTTGGGGAAGTACGCCCAAACCATCGCTCAGCTGGGGAAAAGACACCCTGATGAGCTCGTGACATACAGAGTGGCGTTTGGTAAGGCATGACAAACACATAACCAAGGTTGCCGGTTCGATTCCTGGCCGTTCAAAATTACATTGTGTCCTTGGGCAAGGCACTTCACCCTACTTGCCTCGGGGGAGAATGTCCCTGTACTTACTGTAAGTCGCTGTAGATAAGAGCGTCTGCTAAATGACTAAATGTAAACACACACACACATTTTCTCCCACACACACACACATAATAACATTTTTTATTGTGTTTGTCCAGATTCCTTGTTTTCTGCAGTGGAGAACTTCACTGTAGCAGCCACAGACTTCCATGATCGTCTGAAAACATTGGACAGAACAAAGTAAGTTAGTCTGTATACATGGTACACAAATGGTCGATTGACTGCACTCACCACCTAGCGGCACACCCAAAGCGCTTTTACATTTGCCACTCATTCAGGCCTTCATACACACTCACACACTGACGGCGACGGAGATACCATGCAAGGCACTGGCCGGGGTGTGTGTGTGTGTATCACTGATTGAGAGTTGTGTGTGTGTGTGTGTGTCTCAGCTCCCTCCAGGTGCGTATGGTAAATGACCAGCTGATGTATCTGGAAAGAGCCTTCATTGACCCACTGGGCTTACCTGGCAGACCCTTCTACAGGCAAGTAACACACACACATACACACATACACCAAGATTATGTTCTGTCATCTATTAAATAACATGTCCTCCATCCCATACCTCTCTACCTTCCTCCCCCCAGACATGTGATCTTTGCCCCCAGCAGCCATAACAAGTATGCAGGCGAGTCTTTCCCCGGCATCTATGATTCGCTGTTTGACATAGAACACGCAGCCAATCCAGAGAAGGCATGGGAGGAAGTGAGGCGTCAAATCAGTATTGCAGCTTTTACTGTGCATGCTGCCGGCATGACACTCATACCTCCTGCCTGATCTACACACACACACCTCCTTCCTGAACATTCAAACACACACACACACAGCTCCTCCCTGAACATTCAAACACACACACATCCAAAGCCCTTGTGTCCTTCACGATGTCTGTCCAGACTCCAGAATAAAGCTGTTGTTTTTTTAACTCCTGGTTTGTACATCTGTTTCTTCACGGCTGAAACGACAGGGCTCTCATGTTTAACGTTACGTCCTTGTTCACACTGAGCAGGTTTACACAGGCTGTATGAACCGTGTAATGATCTCTGCCTAGGGGTCTACACTGTGATGTCACTTCCAGGTTTTGTGCTGAGTTTGCAACGTTGATTTTTCTGAAAGATATGAGTCACTAACTCCCTAACACTTGTTATTCTCTATGAGGATAAAGAAAATCTAAAGTTTACCCACTTCCTAAATAAAAATTATGTTTTGTGGTTTTCTTTCTTTTTGGCAGTTACATTAGTCATGTGGGTCTTGTTCTCGGCCGTTCAACCACTTTCAATAGAGTAATGTCAACTTTGATGATGGGCAAGACATAGAGCTACTCCCCACATGGGTGGTGGCAGGGTAAGGCTGGCTGGGCTACAGCCACAACAAGACTTGTGTTAGCCTCACCATGAAACAAGCAAGAACATTGTGTATTCTATTGTGTATGTATTCACATTGAAATTCAGACATTGATTTGAGCCCCAAAACTGTATGGATTACTTAAATAGTGTTGCAAATAACCTAGACCCAGGTCAGAATGTCAAAACACAAGAATGTACATTTTTGGGACAGGTCTAGTTCAGTTTGGGACGGTTAATTTTTCCCTTCAGGACGGTACTGGGACAGTGAGGAAAAATGTAAGTTACAAGCCCAGTTCACAACTCAAGTACATTTATTACTTTTATAGATCATTGATTGCATTCACACTTCAATCACTTAAACGGGTTGATCATCATGTACTCACAAGATTCAAGCCTTATTATGACACAGCCACTCCCCACGTAACACTTAAAATCGTATTCTTCTAGGTTGGTCTAGTAAAACTAGTGTAGGTCAACACCATGTCACAGCCTTCACATAGTGACTGTGCGGTTTGGTGTTGTGGCTTTGTGTCTCCAGGTTTCAGCATAACACTTTCCCAAGTCCCAATATCAAAATGCTAAGAGGATACGCATGTGTAGGGTCTGAGCCGTGCATCACAGGAAGTCCTCCCCCGGTCGGTTCAGTCATCAGACTGTGTCAGCTCTCTGAAGCACTCTTCCAGGTTGGCCTGTCTCTCGGGCTCTGCGCTTTCCATCCTCTTCTGCAGCAGCCTGGCCGCCTCCTCCAGCCCCTTCACCAGGGGGGTGTCGTGCTCGAAGAAGAGCCCCCGCAGCATGTCTTTGCTGTTGATCCTCTGGGCCATGCCGCACAGGAAGCGCAGGAACATCTCGTATCGGCCGAAGGGAGCACTCAGGGTTCGGTCGATGGCGCTGCGGAGCAGGTCCACCATGGCACGGTCCTTGACGAGGCGGGAGATGAGGCGGGACTGGTCTAGAACATTCTTTCCCTCGTTGCGGAAGTTCATGAACACATAGAGGGCTGCCATGAACTCCTGGGGATGACATCACAATAACAGTTTATGGGGGGGGGGGGGGGGGGGCAAGAATTGACTCAAACTGTCATATTCTGATTGTGAAATAATCGATAAGCAAACGAATGAAGCAACAAACCGTCACAAACTGACCCCGACCTAATCAGAATATTTTTAAGCAAGAGGGAATGCAACATTGTGTGCTTTGACGCAAACATGCTCAGCAGGCAGCACAAGCAAGACCAGTTTCCGTCGTGTCAGAGGGGGGGTGCTACCTGGAAGGTGTAGTGTATGAAACTGAACGTCCGCCTCTTTTTCGACTCCACCGGCAGCTCCGTCACGATGCCCGAGTACACAGCCACCTCCTCCACGGTCAGAGAGTAATCCTTCATGTCCTCCTCGTGGAACACGGGGCGACCCTTCTCCAGGAGCTTGAACGCCATCTTGCCCATCTTTTTCAAGAACTCTCTGTCTGTCTCCTGCCAGGTCTGAGAAAAACAGAAGAAAAAAAAAGAAAGAGAGACTAGGAACGGACAGTCACGAATAAATGATTGCCTTCGCTGGAACTAGTAACGATTAAAGCGACCAATCAGAACCTGGTGGTTTTGCGGGGCATCGTAGTATTTCTCCAGCCTGCGATTGGTCTGAACGATCACGTGGTGAACATAGAAGGGTGTCAGCTTGGGGGGCTTGTCTCCGTAGTTATCTTCGTTCTGGAATCCCCTCTCGAAGATCATGGAGACGATCCAGCACATGAAGGGCATCTGGC
Organism: Hypomesus nipponensis; assembly: GCF_054491055.1. Classification (NCBI taxonomy): domain Eukaryota; kingdom Metazoa; phylum Chordata; class Actinopteri; order Osmeriformes; family Osmeridae; genus Hypomesus; species Hypomesus nipponensis. Next base: position 15,826,474 of record NC_140375.1, on the reverse strand, counting down.
ACAGGTTGTGCAGCGAGGGCAAGATCTTCATCTGGCTGATGATCTGAGCAGCTAGGTCCTTGTCTGTGTAGCGTTTGGTCAGGAACTCCTCCTTCAACTCATTACTGGACGAGGGATGAATGAAACACACTTCAACACCACACTGGTTTAGGCCATTCGTTTCTAATCCACCCCCCCCCCCACACAAACACACACACGCACACTCCCACACACCCTACCTGTAGCCCTGTATCTCGTACACCTTGTGTAGGTACTCTGTAGGGATCTGAGAGGTGGCGGCACGCCTGCCAGTGAGCCAGACCAGGCAGGAGGGCATCAGAGATCCTCGGATCAGGTTCACCAGCAGGGAGTCTAACGAGACCGACTCAGTGATGTCAGACAGGACAGGAGTGGCCTGGAGGGGAACAGAGGAGAGGGAGAGTCAGAGAGAGGTGTGTGTGTGTGTGTGTGTGGAAGGGGCTGTGGAGAGGGAGAGAATCAGAATCAGAAAGGGATTTATTCGCCATGAAGGTTTGCACAGACAAGGAATTTGCTTTGGCAGGGAGGTGCATACAATAAACATATAGGAATCTTACATTTAAATGTGGTCTAATGTGGCCTGCCGTATTTGTTTTTTATTGATTATATATTATGACTTTTATACACACCCATTATGTAAGTACAATGTACTGTGACAATAAAATTTGATTAGGTTATAATCAACAAATAATCGTGATAATTAATCGTGATCTCAATATTGATCAAAATAATCTTGATGATCATTTTGGCCTTAATCGTGCAGCCCTACTCGTCTCCATCAGAGATGAGCCCAATTCAGCTGGGAGAGCTTGTCCTGAAGCAGAGCGGGGATGATGGTATTAAAGGCAGAGCTGAAGTCCACAAACAGGATCCTGGCGTAGGATGCTGGGGAGTCCAGGTGCTGTAGGGTGAAGTGGAGGGCCATGTTAACTGCATCGTCCACAGACCTGTTGGCTCTGTAGGCAAACTGCAGGGGGTCCAGGAGAGGGTCTGTGATGGATTTAAGGTGTGCCAGCACCAGGCGCTCAAACTTCATTACCACAGAGGTCAGGGCGACGGGTCTGTAGTCATTATGTCCAGTTGGCCTGGGCTTTTTGGGCACAGGGATGATGGGCACAGGGATGATGGTGGAGGACTTGAGACAGGCTGGCACATGGCATGTCTCCAGGGAGGTGTTGAAGATGTAGGTAAACACCGGAGACAGCTGGTCAGCGCAGTTCTTGAGGGTGGCTGGAGAGACAGAGTCCGGCCCAGCTGCTTTGCGGGGGTTCTGTCTCTTGAACAGTTTGTTCACTTCTCTCTCCTGAATGGAGAGGGTCGTCACTGTAGAGGGGGGAGGCCTCACCGGTGGAAAGGGGTTGTTCAGGACTGTCCAATTGTCTTTCAAAACGACAGTAGAACTCATTCAGGTCGTTGGCCAGACGAGAGTCGTTAGTGGAGTGGGGGGCTCTGGGCTTGAAGTTGGTGATCTGCCTGAGCCCACTCCAGAGAGAAGCAGAGTCGTTAGCAGAGAACTGGCGCTTCAGCCTCTCTGAGTACAGTCTTTTAGCCTCTCTCACCGCCTTGCTAAACCTGTTCTTCGACTCCTTGAATCTGGAATCTCACTGGTCCACTGTTTCGATGTCCTCACAGCAGGCTTGCAGCGCTTAAGCTTCTGCCTGTATGCAGGAATCAGGTGAACCATGGCGTGGTCTGAGTGACCCAGTGCTGCTCGGGGAACCGCATGGTATGCTTTACTGACTGTAGAGTAGCAGTGATCCAAAGTGTTCCCTTCTCTGGTAGGGCATTTGATGAGTTGTCTGTATTTGGGGAGTTCTTGAGTGAGATTGCCTTTGTTAAAGTCGCCTAGCACAATAACCAAGGAATCCGTATTTTCATGCTCCACGCACAATATCTGGTTAGCGAGCACACGTTGAGCCTCGTTGGCGCTAGCCTGAGGGGGCATGTAGACGCCGACCAGTATGAATGAAGCAAACTCACGTGGCGAGTAAAAAGGTTTACAGTTAATAAATAATGACTCCAGATCAGGAGAACAGTGCTGCAGAATCACTGTCACATCTTCACACCAGCCACTGTTAATGTAAAAACAAATACCACCACCTTTCGTTTTGCCAGAGTCTGGGATCAGTTCACTCATGTCTCCGTAAAGCACAAAACGGAAGATGAGAGTCAGAGAGAGGTGTGTGAGTGTGTGTGTGTGTGTGTGTGTGTGTGTGTGTGTGTGGAAGGGGCTGGGGTCGGCCACGGCTTGTGAAGGCGGTGAACGGGAGATATGCGCGTGTCACGTCCCCCACTCGTGTCTGTCAGTGGTGTGCGGTTTTCGTTTTCGCCCTGGAACCTGATTGGTTCCATCTTCTGGTTGAGACAGGTTTTCTGTATCAAGTCCTAAGCTTTGACCCCCATTTGCCTTTTGGTTTGTTTTCCGTTTTTCCACCCACTATCAGAGAAGGGCTGAGTAAGAATACCCATGGGTATACACATCATCATTCAGATAACCTTGAATCTAAATACCCTTAGATTTATAATACTTAATCCGTTTAAAGGTACAAGTTTTTGTGAGTTTAACTGAGTCCAATCCCTCCTCTCACAATTACCACAATCTTCCGGGTATTCCTACAGTTACGTTCTACTTCTCCCTAACCACAGCATCGGAGTTAGGGTGTAATAATGAGAGTGTATTAAGTTGTGAGTGACTGAGAGCGTACCTTGAAGTCTAGTGGGGATTGGTAGAGGTCCATTCCCTCCAGTATGAATAGAGCCTTGAAGTCAGGTTGTTCCAGTAAATTAGTGTCTTTCAAGTCGTGGTAGTAGTAGGTTAGCATTTTCTTGAAGGACAGAGTTTGCCCAGGCTTCAAGTGATGATTCTTTTTAACCCTCAACTCCCGGAAGGTGATTTTGAAGATGAACTGGATGTCCTAATGAAAGGGACACATCAATTAAATCACTGCTTTTAAGAGCGGACTAAAAACACATATATCGTAATTGTAATGACACAAGATACACATCATACTGTAAATATATTACCATGTCCTTCCCTAGAGAGATATTACTCACCCTATTGGCTAGATCTTTGCACCAGTCCATAATGAACTTCTGCACGGCGACCGTTAGGCCTATCCCAGGGATCCCTGTGGTCAGGACAGTCCTTACAGCACCGCTGCCAGGAGGGGTGCGGAATATATCATTCCCTCTGACAAAGGTATCGGGGCAGGCCACCTGGGGGACAGGGGCCGGGGGCATGCCAGGGAACTCGTGAAACGGGCTGATACCACCGTGGCCCAAGGAGGATATCTGGGGCTCGGTGTACACTCTGTGGAGGCTGACTTGCTGGCCAGCCTTTGGGATGCCCTCGTGGATGGTGCTGTGTTTCCTCTTCAGCACAACCTTCACAGCCAACTGAACCAGCGCTTTGGTGACGAGGGACGGCAGAAGGATTTGACCAGGAAAGTTGACCAGAAGAGGACAAGCGGGCGGAGAGAGGGAGGGGAGTGGACGAGTAAAAGGAACATGGAGAGAAATGACAGAAAAGACATCAGTTTGATTCCAGCCGTGGTGTGAGACCATCCTACCTGCTCCATCACTGCTGGGACAGCTTCTCTTACCTCTCCTGCATGTCTTGACCAGCTCTTCTGCCAATTCGGGCTTTCGGATATCGTGCATGGTTTGTATGGCTATCTCCAGGCCCTCGCCTCTCCCTGTCCAATCAAAACACCCGGAGCATTAGACGGGATGAACAGGGGATGTTACTGAGTCCACAAAGTAGAACGTTAGCACTGGAAATGGACCTCCACGAGGATGTGGAGTTATACAGCGTGGTGTCGGATGTCTTTTGTACCATATGCCTCGATGATCTTGTCCACCACGTCCAGGGTGTCACACTCCTCCAGCTGCTCCAGGGTGAAGGGCTGGTCACGCCAACACAGGCTGCGCTTGTACTGGTACATCTCAGCGCCTGTCAGCTGAGACAAGGCTTTCTGTATGGCCTGGAGACCCACAGAGAGAGAATCCTTTCAATCCTTTTTTTTTTTTTTTGTATCGACCGATAACCGCGGCGATAACCGACAACCACGGCGATAACCCGACCGATAGCCGTGGCCCACAGTTTGGGAATCCATGCTTCACACCATGAGAGAATCTCTTTTCAAACTCACCTTAAATATGTACGGGAGGTCTAGCTCAGGGTGAAGCTGGCCCAGTCGGTAGTCTTCACTCTGCTCATCACTCACTGATTGGTCCTCGGGCTCCTCGATGGGTGGGGGCTCTGGGGAGTCTGGGGGGCACCCGTCCCAGTCTTCCTCATCTCCATCCTCCTCCACCACCTCCAAACCATCTTCCGATCTACTGCAGACAGAAGGACAGGCGGAGGGACACAGGGAGACATCAAGCTTCCTGCCCAAAGCTTTGGAGGTAAGCTCCTAATGTTCATTCTCTGCTGGCGCTAGTTAACTGTGCAGGTGTGTTACCTGTCAGTGATATACGCTCCATGTTTTCTGGCTGAGAGGGACTGTTGCTGGGTGAACTCGGTGTGAAGGGTCTCTGGTGAGTCTGAGCGGTTCAGCTGTAACCTGGGAAACAGACCAGCTTTGTCTTGGCATGTGAAAACATTTCCATTACAGATTACGTTTGTTCATAACTCTTTGTGGTGTTATGTATTCGAAAAGAAAAGTACAATGTGGTGCCAAAGATTGCATCTGGAATCTCAGGTCTGGTCGGTGGCTCGGTTGTTTCTGTGATGTCTTCCTCCTCCTCTTCGTCACTCTTCATGGAGCCGTAACTAGAGGGAGGAGCTTCTGGTCGCTCATGACCATCATCCTTCCTCACGCTGAGGATCCTTGAAAGAGACCAAAACGTGGTGTGTGTGAAAAGTTAAACTGATATCCAGCTGTAGGCGGTGATAACTTTGGTATGAATAAACAACTGACAAATTGTTGCCGCAAACACCCTCATTTAGGCTACGTTTCACCCCGCTCCTGTGCGATTATGTTTTGTCATTTTAGACAGAAAAGGCCATAGAACTGCTTGTCTTTCAGATCTGTGAACGATATTAATCACCTTTTAACCTCGGTATCCGAGTCCGAGTCCATGGCCTCAGACACCTATCCCTCCCCGTTCTTCTAGAAGGCGGAAACACAATTTCACCATTAAAATCGGTGTCGTCAAGTTCGGATCAGTCCTGAGCAAGACAGCTTCTTCCCTCGCGCTTCTAGTAAACACTGGGCCACCTGAATACATGAGCTGGATGTGCGCGTCAATCTAGTTATACTATGCAATCTTTACTTAAAAACGAATCTTGTTTTTGGTAAGATGTCATACATGACACTCCACAACACGTTCTTACCTCGTTCTTGGCAATGCTATTTCCGCATTTAAAATGTCGGTCTATACTTTCAGTTTCAGGAAGAATAAATAGTAGGTAACTGGTTAATTTGAAACCGCTTGAGCGCTAGGGGGCTCCATAATAGGTTATTTAGAATGTCCTAATTTTACCACTCGGTGCAAATTGTTGGATTCAATCAAAATATTATACGGATACGCATCCATTACATTTTTTAATTTTTTATTTAAAGCCCAGTAAGAACATGTATATATTACATAATCAAGAAATTAATTTGAATAATACAAGCTTTTAAAGGAAAGAAAGAGGAAAAACAAGTAAAATGTGCACAAGAAGAAAATTGACCTATAAAACATCCATGATAAAAAATAACATTGGCAGCATCTATGTCTTACTGAGACCCAACCTAAACCATAAGAAAGTAATTCAACATATGTGATGTAGATGTCTATAAGTGCGATTGAAATATAATTAAAACATATCAACAGACAGGAAGCCTTTTAGACAAACCTTAAAAAAAAAAAGTATGCAATAAAGTATGCAATATGCAAATCACTGTATCCAAATTGCACATAATGAGAAATAAGATTGGATTCTTAAAAGAAAATCATGTGGATTCTATGTAAAGTATATACCATGTGCACATAGTAGTATCATGTGCACATAGTATCAGTGATGGTTCTTCACACCTTCATCCTGAAGTTCATCATCTAAGGGAGAAACACAGGAGATCAGTGATTCACCAGACAACAGTCCACTACAACAGTCCACTACATCAGCCCCACTTCTGGGGAAAGACACCACATTCCTCATAGTGCTGTAAAGTATGATATTAACAAACACAAATACATCACATGCATGCACACCACTAGATATAATGGAGGGAAAAAGTGCAGTTCAATAAAAAAAATAAAAAAAGAGACTTCTATCATGGTTCTCTCAATCATAAGGTAAACAACAAATGGTGTGTAAAGTGAGAGACCCTGAAGACCAAAATCTGTTTGAATAAGATGACAAGACCTTTAATGACCAGATGCTCCGGAAACAGCAAGGTCCTGAATACACACACACACATAATATAACTCAGAAGTTAAGATAGCTCTGATATGGTGTTATCTCCATCTAGGATTCCTTGTCAGTTACTTGCATGTGTGTGTGTTGGCTTACCTTGCGAGCGCTAGAGGTTAGACTAGGGGCCGCGTTCCTGCTGGTGCGAGGGGATCTCCTTTTCTCCTCAGCTCCCACCTGAGGAGACTGAGCGGCGGGTCTGGTTGTTCCGACCCGGGGAACCCCCACCTGCTTCCTGGGGGACCTACGAGCAACTTGTGCCGGAGACTTCCTGGAGGAGTTCCCAGGAGACTTCCTGGAGGAGTTCCCAGGAGACTTCCTGGAGGAGTTCCCTGGAGACTTTCTGGTCGAGCTCCGCAGCTTGTTCATGCCTCGCTGCAGGAGGTTCTTGGAGGCCTTCTGAGGCGTGTTCTCGATGGTGAACATTGTTGACTGTCTCCTGTTAGCCTGCGTGGGGGGTGGACAGGAGAGAGGAAGGACTTAAGGACAGGAAACGAGTAACGTTTACGACGTCTAAGTGTGAACGATCCGGGTGACTCACCGGACTGAGCGGCTGGCTTTTGAAGGTGCTGGAGGACACCACCCGGTTTTTATCTTTGGGGGTCAAGGGACGAGGGAAACAGCTGGCCTGGCGCTTAGACTGAGAAAGAAAAACGAGAAAAAGCAGGGAAGACCTTCAACAAAAGCTCAGATTTCAACCACACACTGTCTACATGGTGTACTTTAAGCTGCCCTTCCATCCCTCTTCTCTGCCCACCTGCGGCGAGAGGGTCTGTAGCTGGTCAGCCGACCGTTTGCCATTGGCTCGGCCGTGGCTTTGGCTGATGTGGGATTCACTGGCTTTGGGCGCCAGAGAGAGCCGGTGAGAGCTGACACCCGCCCCAATCTGTCCGGGCATCATGGAGAGGCGGTGCGAGGAGAGGGAGTCCAGGATCTGGCCAGGCATCATGGAGAGGCGGTGCGAGGAGAGGGAGTCCAGGATCTGGCCGGGCATCATGGAGGCCCTGCGGATGGTCTCTGTGGGGTCACCCATGCGCAGGTCGTCATCCGTGAGGGTGAACGCAGGAGTGGCGACAGGCTGGGGGAACAGAAGCCAGGCTTCGATGGAGATGTCCACAGAGACTACAGCACCTCTCGGCGAGAGCAAACTACAGCTGACAGACGCACACCAATCATACAGAACGGCAACTGTATGTCTGTGACATAACGTGTGTGTGTGCGTGCGCGCGAGTACTCATTGCTTGTAAAAAAGGACTATACAAATACATTTGGATTTGAGTACTCCGTACCTTGACCTCCAGGGGGTAGCTGCTCTTGAGATGGGGCAGACAGGCCTTGTTTCTGGCCTGCAGCTCCGCAATCCGCATCCAGTCATCACCCGCCTGCTCAGGCTCATTATCTGCACCGACACAGAACGTGCTGGTGCCTGCACACACACACACACACACACACACACAGCACATTATTTAGATAACTATGCCCCAGTCAACCGAAACCGTGCACCCTCTGTTGGTGGGGTGTGCGTCCAACTCACTCCGCGGCGGGGGCATGCTGTGGGCAGTGCTTCGCCTGTATCCCGGAAGGCTCAGGAGCTGGTCGCTGGAGCCGAAGCCTGCTTTCCCTGGCGTGCTGAAGATCTCCATGGAGACAGGGCGAGAAGCCTGCGAGTGCGTCAGGTTGGGATGGGAGCGAGCAGCCGGCAGGGTGAAGAACGTCCCGTTGTCTTCGTTGGTCACTTCTTCGCCACGGCCTGGAGTTTTCTACATGTCACAGAGGGAGGGAGAGGAGTCAAGAGGACTTGCCACTAGCGAAAACATCATCAGAGATCATTCCCTGCTTAGTGTGAGACACATGCTCCATCTACCTTGCTCATGGTGATGTTAATAACCTGGGTGGTTCTTCGGCGTCTAGCTGAGGAGGTGGGGGGTTTACGGGCTGAATCCAGAGCCAGCTCCGCTAGAGAGGTGATGCTGCCTTCAAGCCTCCTGTCCGTACTGGTCCTAGTATCAACACACACATTATTTTTCAGTCTTATTCAGAATTCAGAGGAGGTGCTTGTGTGATAACCAGAGTTGCATGTGGACCTTCAGAGAGATGAACTGACCTGTTTTGCTGGCGGGAGTTCATGGGGGTGAAGTAGAGGGTCTCCAGGGATTCCCCTTGCAGAGCTCTGCGCTTCGAGGCCAGGCGCTCAGAGCTACGGACCATGGGTGTGCTGGACTCCTCCGGAAACGATGGTTTCCTGTACGGGCAGATCTGAAGTTAAACACTGGCCTGGGTCTTAAGAGGGAGTTCAATCCCACAAAGTGATTGAGGTATAGTGGAGGTGAATGGTAAAGATTACCGTGTGGTGTTAAGCGAGTCATCCAAGCTGTAATCGAGACTGTCGTTGCTTTTGTCTTGTTGCGTGTGGATCTTCTGGGGCTCCCCCTCCTTACTCTCCAGACCCCCCCGATACCTGCCCTGCTCACGCAGGTTACGATCCGCAAATGCCAGCTTGTAAAAACAAAAACAAAATTCAAATATAATAACTTGATTTAAAGAAATTACATATACACACACACACACACACACACACACACACACACATTTAGTGTATGACCAGCTTGTACATATGTACGTGTGCATAAATACAGTACCTGTGCCCCCAGACTGGCGACTTGACTACTGAGCAGCTTTTCATTGCTCCGAACCTTATCCAGGTCCATATTCAGCAGTATCATTTCCTGAGAGACGGCCTTGAACTCGAGCTCCTTGACGTCCAGGCAGCGCTGGAGTTCCTGCACCTGGCCCTGGCTCTCCTGCAGCTGAAGCTTCTTCCCATCGTAGTGGGCCTTGGCCTTCTCCACCTGGTAATGCCACAACACCGGCCGTTTGTTGTGTGTGTGTGTGTGTCTATATATATACACACACACACACACACACACATGCAAATGTGTAGATAAGAGAGACGTCTGTGTGTGATGCAGTTAGGCAGATGGCCTACCTGTGCTTTGTAGTGTTCAACCGCCTCGGTCTTTGCGGAGAGTTCCTCCAGCATGTCTCTTGTCAGCTTCTCCCTCTCCTCAGACTGCATCTGCATCTCCATGAGTCTATCCCTCTCCGACCGCAGAGAAGCCATCTCCCGCTGCAGTACCTCCTCCAGCGTATGGGAAGCGTGAACCTTCCTCTCCATAGCCCGTTTGGCTGCAACCAAGCTCTCCTTCTCCAGGCGCAGCACCTCAAGCTGCCCCTCCAGCTCCTTCTGAACCCCTTCAGCCTGGAGGACCCTGGTTTCAAGCGCTTCCTTCTCGTGAAGGAATACATCTTTTTCCCTGAGGTTCACCTCCTTGGTTGCCAGCTCCTGCTGCAGCACCTCCTGCTGCTGCCTGGCCAGTAGCTCCTCTTTGGTTTGAATGTCATTTTTCAGCCTCCTCAACTCCTCCTCAGAAGCAGATAACTTCTCCTGCAGGACCTCCCTCTGTTGGGTGTCAAATTGGTTTTGCTTGGACAGTTCCTCTTGCTTAGCTTGGATCTCCTGATTGGCCTTCCTGATGGAGTTGTCCATGCTCTCCATGTCAACCTCCAAGCCCTGGATCTTGACTTGCTGTTGAGCTTTCTCCTTCTGCCAGCTGTCCAGCAGCTCCTCCTTGGACCGGACATCAATCCTCAGATTCTTGATCTCCTCCTCAGAGGCCGACACGCGGCCCTCCAGCAACTCCTTCTGTTGGATGTTCTCCTCCTGCAACTTGGCAAGCAGCTCCTCCTTGGCCTGCACCTCCTGCTCAGCGATCCTCAGTGAGTTGCTCTGGTTTGCTACTTCCTCTCTCAGGCTGCCGAGCTGCAGGTCTTTATCCGCAGAGAGAGACGAGACGGTAGAGATCTCTGCCTGGAGGGCCTCCATCTTCTCTGTGACCTGGAGGAGGAGAACCTCCTTCTCACTGTGAGCCAGCTTCAGTTCTCTCACCTCATCCTCTGTGGCAGCCACATGGCTCTGTAGCACCTCCTTTTGTTGGATATGGTCCTGCTCCTTCTTGGCCAGCTGCTCCTTTTTGGCTTGAATGTCCTCTTCAGCCTTACTGAGAGAAGTTACCATATTCTCCATCTGCGTCTTTAGACTCTGGATCTCCTCCTGCAGCATGCCTTTCTGGGAACAGATCTCCAGTTTCAATGCTTCCAACTGTTCTTCCTTAGCCTGCACCTCCTCCTTTATGCTCTGCACCTCCTTTTCATTGGAGGCCACATGATCCTGAAACTCCTCTTTCTGGTAGACAAACTCCTCCTGGCTCCTAGCCAGCTGCTGCTCCTTGGTCTGGATTTCTTCCTCAGCCCTCCTAAGGGAGTCACCCATGCTCTCCATCTGGACCTTCAAGCACTGGATCTCCTGTTGCAGCACCTCCTTCTGTTGGATGTTCTCCTCCTGCAACTTGGCAAGCAGCTCCTCCTTGGCCTGCACCTCCTGCTCAGCGCTCCTCAGTGAGTTGCTCTGGTTTGCTACTTCCTCTCTCAGGCTGCTGAGCTGCAGGTCTTTATCTGCAGAGAGAGACGAGACGGTAGAGATCTCTGCCTGGAGGGCCTCCATCTTCTCTGTGGCCTGGAGGAGGAGAACCTCCTTCTCACTCTGAGCCAGCTTCCACCTTCCCACCTCTCCCTCAGAAGCAGACAAGAGGTTTTGCAGCATCTCCACCTGTTGGGCACTATCCTGTTTGGTCTTGGCCAGCTGTTCCTCTTTGGTGCTCATCTCCACCTCAGCCTTTCTCAAAGTGGCATTCAGGTTCCCAATTTGTTCTTTGACAGCCAGGATCTCCTCTTGCAGCACACTCTGAGCCGAGTTGTCCTTTTTCAGTATTTCTAGAAGCTCCTCCTTGGTCTGGACTTCCTGTTTCAGCTTATGCACTTCCTCGTCAGACATGGACAGCTTCTCCTGCAATGCCTCCTTTAGCTGGGTGCTGTCTTGCTGTTGCATGGCAAGCTGCTCCTCTTTGGCCTTGGTGTCCTCCAAGGCTTTCTGAAGAGAGGCACTCATGCTGCCCACCTGTACAGTCAGGCTCTGAATCTCTGCCTGAAGCAGCTCTTCCTGCCGGGCACTGTCGTTCTGCAACCTAGCCAGCAGTTCTTCTCTTTGCTGCAGCTCATCATCGGCCTTTGTCAGCAAAGCCTCCACACTGTCCACCTGGCATTTCAGACTCTGGATCACCCCCTGGAGAGCCTCCTTCTGATGGGAACTCTCCTCCTGGCTCCTAGCCAGATGCTCCTCCTTGGTCTGGATTTCTTCTTCAGCCCTCCTAAGGGAGTCACCCATGCTCTCCATCTGGACCTTCAAGCACTGGATCTCCTGTTGCAGCACCTCCTTCTGTTGGATGTTCTCCTCCTGCAACTTGGCAAGCAGCTCCTCCTTGGCCTGCACCTCCTGCTCAGCGCTCCTCAGTGAGTTGCTCTGGTTTGCTACTTCCTCTCTCAGGCTGCTGAGCTGCAGGTCTTTATCTGCAGAGAGAGACGAGACGGTAGAGATCTCTGCCTGGAGGGCCTCCATCTTCTCTGTGGCCTGGAGGAGGAGAACCTCCTTCTCACTCTGTGCTTCCTTTAGTCTTTCAACCTCCTCCTTGGTAACGGCCACACATTCCTGCAGCATGTCTGCTTGTTTGGTGTTCTCTTGCTGGTAGCTTGTGAGCTGCTCCTCCTTAGCCCTCATGTCCTGCTCGGCTTTCCTCAGGGACTCCTCCATGCTGTGCATATGAACCCTGAGACTTTGGATCTCCTCTCGCAGCTGCTCTTTCTGTGCCAAGCTCTCATTCTGAAACCTCACCAGTTGCCCTTCCCTGGCCTGGATATCATTCTCGGCCCCCTTGAGAGATGTTTCCATGGTCTCCACCTGGACCTTCAAACCCTGAATCTCTTCCCTGGCCTCTCTCCCCTGTTTCTCTAAGGCTAGGCTCAGCTCCCCTCCCTTCCTCCTCTCCTCCTGAACCTCTTCTCTTAGTGCCTGCACCTCCTTTTCCTTCTGCTGAATGGCAGTGGTAAGGCGGTCCAACTCTTTGCTCAGGCTCTGGAGCTGGGCATTAAGAGAGTCGCTCTGTCCCTTCAAGGCCAGTTGAAGAGCTTCTTTTTCAGCCTTGAGAGCACTCAGGGTCCCCTGGAGGTCAGACACAACCTCCCGGAGAAGCTGGCTCTCTGACTGAAGCTGGGCCTTCTCCTCTGCATGCTGGGCCTTGGTCTGTTGGATCTGCCCCTCCAGACTGGAGATGGTGACTTCCAGCTCAGTGTGTCTGAGCATGGCAGCAACCAGCTCCTGTCTCAGCTGCTCCCACTGTGAAGAAAAGGCCATTTGGTTTAAGTAAAACTGTCAATATTCATAGCATCTGCTATCAGACAGGGGACAGACTCAGAAGTGATACATTTGTGATGCCTCTGCTTACCTCCATGATGGGTCCCATGCTCTCCCCTTTCTCCTGGGCCAAGGTTCGACTGAGCTCATCTTCCAGAGACTGGATCTTACTTTGAAGGATCTCAAGTTTTTCATTTAAACACTCCTGAAGGGCAGAGATGACACAGGTCGTCATGATATCACTTGTCAGGAAGCAACACCAACATTTATTTTGTATAATGTACACTTCTATTGGGGGGGGGGGTTGGAGATGCTCTTCTGTCATATTTGATTAAATAAACTTCACATGCTGAGAAACAGGTTTCACATAAATCATAAATCTGACATCTGTGAGCATAACAGGAGTGTAATATCATCATCATCATCATTGAGTTTGGACCGAACTTAATGATGGACCAAATTGGTCAGGCTGCTTATCTGTCTGTCTACCTCCCGGCAAAAGTTATGTGTTTTTAGGGCGGGTGTCTTTGAAGGGAGGGGTTGGGATATTTGGGTGTGAATCCCTTCAAAACTCAAGTCAAAACTGCTAGGTTCGCCAAACTTCCAGACCCTGCCTTTAAGGTCGAGACCCATTTACCTTTTCTGCAGTTGCATGTCTGAGTTCTGCTGAAAGCTGTTTGTTTTTGCTGCTCCATTTCTCCTGAGCTGACGTCTGTGTCTCCGTCAGCCTCCCCAACTCAGTCTCGGCTCTGACCAGCCGAGAACACACCTCTCCCACCTGACACACAAACACACACAAACAAAGGACACATATGTTCGCCAAAAGCCCTTAAGCTCTGTACACCAACACATAAAGCTGGTTTTCAGTCATCACCTGGACAGAGAGAGTCCCGTTTTCCTCTGTGAGCTCGTCCACCTTGCGTTCCATGTGAGAGGAGGCGGTCTTCAGATCTTGGTGCTGTTTCAGAACCTCGTGGAGACGAGACTGCAGCCTGTGAGAGACACTCCGTTTATCAGATACAGTTACAGAGCCGGAACTTTGAAGATCACACAGGCTCTATTCCCCCCCTACCGCTGGTTCTTAGTGTTCATTTCCTCCAGCTCTGCTCTAGGACCCTCCTCCAGCGCTGCTTGCTCCCTTTGCAGTCTCTCCAAACGGTGCTGCAACTGGTGGATCAGAGTCTCTGGAAGAACACAAGTGTGTCAGCAGAGCAAGAACATTTGAGAAGTTCTTCTCAAAACAAAAAAGCTGAAGGTTTTACAGGAGAGTGATCTTGGACTGATACCTCTCTGTTGGATCGTGGCTTTGCTGTTGGTCAGCTCTCTTTCCAACTCGTCTCTCATCTCTCTCTTGGGCCAGCTCCTTCAGCCGCATCCTCCGCTGGAACTGAGGAGTTCTCATGATGTCTTGCAGAGGAGAGCTTTGGAGAAAAGGAGGATGTGGCTAGCTGTGTCTAGTGATAAGCCATTTTTATTAAGCCCAGATGCAAATAAAAAGTTATCCTATTCTTAAGCTAGATTCTTAAAAAAAAAAAGATATAACAGATGTTAAAGTACATTACATAATTGGTCCAAATTCTCAACAAGCAGTAAGCTATTAGATTTGTCAGATAAGATATAAAAAATAATCAGGTACTTTATTGATCCCTGAGAGAAATGAGGGTGTCCAGGCATGCATGTCAAGTTAATGCTACCTCACAGAAGAGGTGGCGACAGTGTTGAGCTCCAGGAATTGCACCCTCTGAGAGCGCTGGAAGACTGGGGACTCGTCGTCTGTGAAGGAGGCAGTGGAACTGTCACTACTCACAAGCTTGGATACCACCGCTGAGGGTTAGAGAGCCATGGGAGACAGGAGTTTATTATGTTTTTATTTGGAAAGCCATGTAAACCATTAATATTCATGAAGGAAAGAAAAAAAAAAAAATCATCACAACTTACATTCCTTTTTCAGGTATTTTTCCAGGCAATTGCTTATGCTGATTTCATTCTCACTATCCATTACAAAGCGAAGCATGGATGCAAGTTCAAGCTAAAGCCAAGGGAAGAAAAACAAATCACTCTACTGTTCTCTACTGGTTTATGGCTTGTGCATCACATGGATCAGGAATCCTTCTACCTCAATTCTATACTCCAGAACATTGAGATTTTGAGAGCCTTTCATAGAAGCCTGGAACAGCAGCAACAAAACAACCTAAAAACACAACAGGAAAAGTGAGACATTTGAACATACAATTACACAGCGACTTGACATCACATATGATTTTTCGATGTGCATAACACACCTTTGACAGCTCCACCTCAAGGTTTATTCCATGTACAAGGTTGTCCCAGTTGACCAGAGTTCCCTGGCTTGCAAGGTATCTGCATTCTCCTAATAGATAGAAGTGATTTAAAATCATATAGTCTGGGTGTACTTTGTGATGTTCCTGAACATTCCTTATCAGTAAAACTTGATTTACTTTGCAAGAAGTCAGCGATGAACTGGAACCTGTCTTCAGGCAGCTCCAGAATGTTCTCAGGGGGTTCTTTCTTTCTGAAATTGAGACAGGAGAGATAAATGACATAAACAAATAAAATAAACATACTCGATTCACAACACATGCTGGTTAAGGAAATCTGTTTCAACTTACAATTTATGCACAATTCTCATCAGTAAAAGTCCGTCTTGTAAATCGATTATCCTGAAAACCGGCAGATCCAACTTCATGCTGTTGACCTGTTTGGATCAGTGCGAGTTGTTGTACTCACTACTCAGTAACAAACCAATTGTCAAGTATGTACTGTTTTCTTCAACAGGTAGTGCTTATGTTTGCTAGCGCTAACTAGTTTTAAAATTGCCTTCTTACCCATTCCAAAATCGCCTCTTCTTTCAGTTTGTCGATGGCCATTTCACGGACGTTAACTAGATGTGCAAGCGAAATGGTAAGCAAAATTGTAGAGCTAAAATTGGAAGAGACTCAAATTGAAAAAATATTTTTCTAGCTAACTAGATTCAGTAGCGTGGTTGGCTGATTAATGTAGATCCGTGACTGGCACAAACTAACTAAGCTACTACCATTACATTAACAGTCGGTCTCAAATCTACAAAAGGTATAAATCAAAAACAAGCAAGGAGGATACAGTTCAGTACCAGGCTACGGTTAGTCATTATCAGTGTCAGCTACTGTAGGCTAGTTATCCTGAACCGAGGCGTGTAGTCAGAAAACCTGTCTGTTTCAAATGTTTGCAGTCACTCTCTAACGTGCAGAAACTATGTGCCCCATTAGGAAACATTTATAGATAGGTAGATTCCGAGCATATTTAGAAAATAAACTGAACCTACCTGCCAGCCCGAAAAGTAATCTTCCGAAATATTAGAGCTAACTTGACCCTTTCGTATTCTTCGACCCGTCCTTCTTTTAAATTTCGGCGCAACTGAAGCTGCATAGCGTTGATTGGTGATTGTACCGGAAAGTGACTAAGGAACGGGCGGACGTAGATGGGCTCTAGCCAATACACAGTCACTGTAGTTCTTGGAAACAGTTTTCCTGATTATGTACGTTTTAAATGTGCCTTTGCACTTCATATAAATCAACCTTTTGTATGTATAAACATTTATTACAAAGGTTGGAGGTATTTAAAGGTTTATTTTGTGTAAAACTACACACCAAGGACAATTAAAAGTAAACAACAAACTACATTTCCCACCCCGTCACCTTGGAAACGGGTTTGTTGGAGTGTGTAGTTCCAAAACAGTGTGAGCTCTCCATGTAAACAAAGCTTTCTGCGCCACGTTTACATGGCTAAATTCCTATAAATATTATTTTGCAACGTGTATACCACAGTCAATATATTGTTCATAGTTATAGATGATAGTGATAGTTATATTTTGAAGCTTTATCTCAATAGGATGCTGGTTAGCAAATTAAATGGCTAATGTGGAAACGTTTGTTGAATCTTAGTTCAAGTTTCTTTTTAACCAGCAGGGTGATGGGAGAAGCTTATTTCAAGTTGTTGTGCATTATATATAGCTAATGATCTGCTAACGTTAATATATTCATGTAGGTTCTTAGAATATCTCTATAAGACTTAAGTCTATAAGTCTACTATAAGACTTGTTTTACTTTCAAAAGGCTGAAAAATGTATGGAGCTCCGGTGGATTTTTCATTCAAAAGCCTTAGTTCCGTGGCAGGTAAAAACTTAATAATAATGTGACTGTTCCGGGCAACAGTTTACTGTTAATCACGTTCACCTTTCTCACTCACAATCTTCCTGTCTATCAACGTTTACTTTCTCTCACTTTTTCTCTAAGATGCACTGAACGAGGAGCCCAATCACGGACTGCGGCCAGTCAGAAAGAACTCGGAGGATAAGTTCTGCAGCCGTTCGCTACGTCTCAACAACAACTTCCTCACCGAACTGAGTGGCCTTTGTGAAACTGTCAAACACTACTTCTCTGAACCAGCTTTGCTGTCCTGGCTGGACCTCTCCTTCAATGACATATCACACATAAACGCAGTGAGTCTTCGTCGTCATGGTGTAGGCCTAGTACTCCATATCATATCGGGTTACTACCAACGGTCACCAACCGTCAACTTTATGCTCAGTGTGTTTTTTAAATGATTAAATCAGTAAATTATCAAATTAAACTCTCTCAGGTCCTCTGTGAGCTTCCAGAGCTGCGGGTGTTGTATCTCCATGGTAACAGCATCAGTAACCTTTCAGAGGTGGACAAACTAGGAGCCCTGCCCTTCCTGCACACACTCACCATGCATGGAAACTCTGTAGAAAACGAGAAAGGCTACAGGTACCGACACAAATACCCCCCCCCCCCCCCCTAACATCTATTTATATGTGATCATCCAATATGTTGGGTAGAAGTGAACTGGAACCTGCAGACACCCATAGCTCATCCTGTCCTCAGCCTCAAAAGGTTTTTAGAGTGCACCATCTGAGAGCTGTATGTGTGTGCTATGTGTAACCGGTGCTGAGCTAGCTTGCAGCTGTTTAGATTTCTGACAGGTGCTTAAAAGGAGCAGAGATCAGGGTCCAGTTACTCAGTGTTGCTGTCTGCCTAGCAACACCATTTACACATGTACAGTACCCAGGCTCTGTCTTAAATGAAATTAGGGTTATACACCTCTGAATACTACTTAGGGTTAAGAGGCATCTGCTTAACACATGTATTATTGTACATTAGAGGCATCCCATAATATTGTATCACATGTCTTTGTCTGTTAGGAGGTATGTGATTGCAGTTCTGCCTCAATTGAAAAAATTTGACTTCAGTGCTATAACACGCCAGGAGAGAACCCTTGCTCAAATCTGGCAGTGCCCTGGAAACCGTGGCAAAAGCGGTAGGAAGGGAACCTGACCTCTATCCATGGAAAGGCAACGAGAGAACTTGTGTAAGAAGTTCCTTGATCCCAAACTCAAGCTGGGAAGCTTTGAAATAAAGTATTATGTCAATTTTGTTTGATTAATTTTATTTTCCCTTTGTTGTGGTGAAGCTAGTAGATGTGTGCAGTTTTTGTTTCATTACAGAACTGCGGATACTACTACTTTCACTTCAGTTTCTCTCTCATCTCAAATTCAGGATCACACAAACCAAAACTTATTGTTGAAAGTCTTTAATGCATTAATCAATAAACTGGGAAAATGGATTAACATGTTGAAACTTTTTGGTACTAGCCTAAAAATGTACAAAGTAATCCAGGTAGTAGTATACAGTTGAAGTAACAGAACAAACAAAAAAATACTACGAGCACACAGCAAAAAGCCCAAATTAATTGTAAAAAAAAAAAAAAAAATCACAGCCCAGATCATCCCTTTAAAGACCTCAGAGAGGCATGTCTCTTACCACTCTCACTCTCCCCACAAAGAGGATAAATACACTTAAAACAGAAATAAATAATCACAAGAGCTCCTTTACCCTGCAGAGGGATAATCATGTTAATGTTGATCTCTCAAACTGCTGTTATGGCCGTTAGTTACTGCTTTCACAACAACAAATAAAAGATTACTTATTACAATCTGTTGATATTTTATTATTAAAAGTCTTCCACCTTTGTGTTTGAGGTGTTTTAGTGACTGGAAATACTCTGCTTGGCTACTTGCACAACCCCAGTGATGCCTTAGCATTCTGACCATCCAACTCTCAACTAAGAGGAGCTTCATACAATCTATTTCCTGCTTCTGAGGGAATCACACAATTATGTACAAAGGCATTGACATACATTTACAAGCCCCTCATCCGTATCCTGCCCCCGTCCTTTAATGAATCTGTTAAAGATACAAATTGAAGAACCAGCATCCAGTAAATGTATTTGAGCTATAGAACTGCAAAAAGAAAGAATTTCTCCTAGTAAACTCAGGCATTTAACCTAACGCCCCCCCCCCCCCCCACACACACACACACACACACACACACACTGAATGTAACTGCGCTCTTTATATGCGTGCCTGTTCTGGATGAATTAGGATAATGTATGCTAGGTCTAGATGCAAATCTTCCATTACAGTGGCTATGGCCTCTGGAGAAGAGCAAAGAATCCTTGTCTACCTACACATCAGTAAGTACACAACAGACCATGTAAGCTATCTTGCAAATCAATTAGGTGACGCCTGGCAGCTCATTTCTCAAAACAAAAATGTAAAAATACAGTGTTTTTTTTTTGTTTTGTTTTTACTATGATTGGAAAAAATTGTAAAATATCCGGACAAGTCTTAAACATTAAAAATATATGGTTTTCCAGAGCTGATTCTAAATGTGTGTGTGTGAAAGGGTTCTTTCTCAGTGGGGTTCTCATCAAACCATGGTGACTGCAGTCTTGGTTCAGCTATATGTGTATGTATAGGGTATCATTTGAGACTTGACCATTATCAGTTTTGTCCTGAGCTGTAGCTGTTAGTAACATTACCAAGTAGCACAGGGGTTGAGCTGTATGTATGCATGATGGACCTGGGGATGCGAAGAGGCGACAAAGCGAGAGTGGAAGCGGGGCGCTATGTCGAGGCCGTGTCACAGATTCAGGGGATAGCAAACTGAACCACAAGATCTTCTTTTGCGTCAACCTTGATTTGAGAGATTGCACTGAAAGCATAAGCTGCAATCTTGGACACCTGCAAAACAAATCGATATAATATTGAGATAAACCACAGCGTGTGAAGCCGACGACCATGTATGCACCATTGTTAATGGGCAGTGTGAATAGTAAATTGATGGTGCGTGTCTTTCACCTGTTCCACATCGGAGTATGGCACCAGATCACTAGCGAGCACTTGGTGAGGCTGGCTGGTGAGGGACGGGAATAGCTGGGGCTTCTTCTGAGAGAGACTACTGTTGAACACAGCCAGCTTTGTACTGAAAACAGACAAGCACAAAGAACATGTTAAGCCCAGACTAGACACAGTCACAAAGCAAACATCTAATAGTATATACCTGTGACTGACCATAACCTAACACACCTGTATTGCCGGGCTTTATCCATATACTCATGTTGCTCCATGCCTTGGGAGTCTGCAGCGGACACATCAATGATGTTTCTGAAAGGAACAGGGCCATACAGTTAGCACAATCAGTCAGTGGAAGGTTGCTTGCAGTTAGCATCTGTGTGAGTCTTACAGAGCTGTCTTGTGGAGGATGGATGTCAGGAGTGCCTGTTCGTCCGTGCGTGCTGATGGGACACTGGCAGGGCTCCATTCGGTGCCATTGAGGGGTTTGCTGTCGGGGTTCGGGTGGGGAATCAACGGCTTCCGCTCCGGATCCTGAGGAACAGGAAATACAAATATCATTATAGGCACAACTCCCCGGCTCCTTTGTCTTTCCCCATATATATGTTCATGATCAGAAGGTGTTAGCCATCGATAGTTCTCTATAGGCTACACCGTGTAGCACAGGTGCTAAAGGCGATGTAATATACCTGATCATGTACGTATTGTGCATTTCATCAGCACCAAACAAACCAAGTCTGATTTCAAACATCATCAGTCATTATCCGAGACCCACATAGGTGTTCTTTAAAAAGACAACCATTTTCCAGAGGTAAAGCTGACTCCTTGTGTTGGCCACCCTCCTCGCAACAGTATGAAAAGTTGTTGATCATATGACAACAACTGCAAAGTTGATTGGTCAGGACTGCAGTCCAAAGTGAACATGTGACTACGCCAATTTAAAACGCAGTGTCTGGCTGTTGTTAGCTAGTCGGCTGGCTTATCAGCAATTGATTATGTTGGATAAGCGACGCTGCGTGAACATTGGTCAATTTAATCCCATGCAGTGCAGTAGGGGCATGGATTACACATTCTGGACCCACAGACACACAGATACCTAGATATTAAATACATGTTTGGGTGCCGAGCAGGGAGCTAGGCTACAGTAGGTACGATATCTTAGCACTTGTTGTGTGACAAATTTCGCTAGCTTCACATAGTCAAACGCCACAACCACCGGAACTGATTTTGTCACTGCATACGACGATCGTATATAAATAGCTGAACATGAAGCCCTTGGGTATCTTCAATATCGACACGAATACGAATACATAATTGTTAATAGCTAATCGGCTAACGGCTACTTACCTGCTCTGTGGTCTCGTTCTCGCTGCTGTAACAGCAACCCATGTCGTCCTCAGGGCGTTCGGCGTTGTGCCAAACTATGCGACCCCTATCTCCAGCTTCTCTTGGCAAAAAACGGTTTAAAAGAGAAACCGACCACTTATCGGCCCTTGTGGATGAAAATCCAACTTCTTTCCTTGGTTTGGTTTCTTCTGGTAGCTTGATTGCTACTGTCAGCTACTCCTTGTACAACTATCACATGACGGGCACACTGGAGCTGAGCAATAACACAACTTGACTTCCGGCGTAAGTGAATCCAGAACGGAACTGCACGTACACTGAACATGTGACCTGGAAACACTCACCAGCAGGTTTAGGGTTGGTTTTCATACTGATAAGTCTCTCTTTTTATTTCGTTCATCAGTTTGCAAAAAAAAAGTTAAAATAAAAATGGCAGTCAATTAATTAGCTTTCAATAGGCAACCTCTACATCCAAAACATATACATAATTGTTATCATTGTATTGATTCATTATAAATAAACATAAATATATAAAACCTTATACTTAAGACTCTGATTGTTCCCCTTAATTAAATGCAGATTAATAGTTTGTGTAAGTCTGATTGGGGATTTGTCCTTATTCATGTTGAGGGTGTGTCTCAGTCTAAGTGTTTTGACATGGGCTTCCTCTTTTACTTCACCACGTTTTTACCTCACAAGATTATTGCACACATTGCTAAATAGATAAGCCACACTGTCATCCAACGGCATACTACTACACACTACACAACCACACTTCCCCATAGTTACTGACAGAGGAGTGAAGTTCATAGATGCTCTGTTGATGGTAGGTCTTTTCAAATTTAACTTGTATTGTATGTAGGCTTCTGTATTTCCAAGTTGTAATTCAAGTAAACAATTGCAGAATGTATCCGTTAAGGCTGCCATATTTCAATAGATAGAAGAATGCAGCTGTGAAGTGTTAAACTTGTGTAATGCAATTATTCCCTATCCCCCTGATCGTTGTATGTTTTATGCTATTTAATCTGTGACATGTCTACTTGATGTGGGAGCTTTTGAATCAGCGTAAATTGTCCCTGTGTTCAGTTTGGTCATTCTACGTTCTTTTGAGTTATTTATTCCATTGGTGTCACTTCCTGTCCACAAGCTTTCCTTTCTGATGAGGAGGCCAAGTTCCGCAGTAATGTCATTCTAGTTTCATTTTTATATTAGCCAAGATAATGATTACTGACTGTGTGAAATGTGGCTGAGGACAATAAGACATATTTTCCATAAAAAATTATATTTTTATTTTTTATATAGATTTCGGTTACCACCGCCCCACTCCAACTCTACATAGCTCTGTTGAAACCATACTCAACATTAACTAGGGCTGAGATGATGCTCTGTTGGGACTGTGGCTGCTTGACTGATACTTGTTGAGGGTCCAGTAAATGATGATAAATGATAAATATAGCTGAATCTCTCAAACTCCTCTGTTTTGTCATTGATGTTGCATTATACCTGAAAACCCCCCCAAAAATCTTCAGGCAATGTACAAAGACAGGGGGCAGCAGAATTCTGGACTGTTTGATCTCTGTTGGCTGTCAAGCTTACTTTCTTGGCTTTTACATCAGGAAGAAAGACATCCCCTTTTCTGCCTCTAACCAGATTGATTGGAAATGAGTGTAATTTTAAATATACAACAAAACATAAGTGGGATGGTTATATTTTGGCATGCGTGTTACCTTTTTATAAAAGAGGGAATAGTCTCACTGTTTCAATCAGCCTTACACTAATGTGCAGCATTAATATGCCATTTTGTTATGCTGTTATCCTGTTATGTTTTTTAAGTGTTTGGGAAGGATTTCTCCGTTTTTGTTTTCTGGCACATTGATGAAAAATGAAAATTTTAAAAAGGAAGAAAAAAAGGAGCCCATGTGTGATGATTTTTAATAAATTACTATGAAAATAATTTTGTTCCAGAAAAAACAAGACGCACTCAAAGAGGAGAAAATTAATCACGTTTACGACTCACCACCCGAAAATGTGAATCATTGGATCACGTGACGTATGCTGCTCTGAAGCACGAATGGTTACAAACTACAAGCTCTGCTACAACCCATCGTTGAAGGTCTGTGTCTGAACTACGGTATACAGAATGGGTCAAACTCGTTCTAGCCTCTTACACTCCCCATCCACGCCGAGCAAAGCGAAATGGAAACCAAGCAAGACAGCCAAACAACTCCATATCCGCAGATTTAAGAGTGAGAAGCCTGGGAGTGACCGGTTTAACAGGACTTCGGAAAAAAATAAGGTGTTGCCGTGCTTCGAGAGGAAGAACCAATCAACATGCCAATCTGCGCTGAGTCTAATCGGAGTTTCGGAAACACGTCTTGAATACGGACAAGAAAAGTTCAGAAGAGGCCACTTAGAGAGTGAATGCCTGAAAACCCCGGTCGGAGGTAGCCCAGCTGGAATACATCATGGGCAGATAAGGAATCTTAACATTGACAAGGTGAACCGGGGAGCGGCAAACTCGTCATCCGATGAGTCGAGTTTGGAAAGACGGGCCAGTGGACTCAACAGTACCGGCTTCGTGGCCAAGCCGAACGGCGGCCAAGGAACGACTGCAGGAGAGGATCATGCCTGGGATTCCTCAACAAGGACAATGGAAAACGAGACTATCGGAGACAGTTGTCAGGGTGGAGTTAATTCTGAGGTGGAGGAGTTGTCACGGGCTGTAGGCTCTGTACTGTTGCGCACCTCTGGCCAAGACGTCAGATCTTTCGCATCGCTGAACTCAGCCTTATCCACAGAGAATGAGAAGCATTTAAGATGTACAAAAATGACCAAATCTACTACTGTTTCGTCTCGTGTCGACAGGCCGTCCTACCAAAATAACTTTTCAGTTGATTCCTCCAATCAAAAGGACACATCGACCACCAAGTTACATAGTCCAGTGGGAAGCCAAAGTTTCCCCGGTACAATCCCGAAGCTTATCATAACCAGTGACCCGAGTCCAAGTGGGTTTCAGGAAACGGTGGATCACCAGAACAGGGGGTCGTGCGTAGACCTTCACCCCGATGACGAATCGCCCTGCTCGGACAGTGGCTGCGGAGGCTCCCCCGCGCTGATGCGCTTTCCCCGAAAGCTTTCCAGCTCGTCCTCAGCCGGCCTGTCATCCGCCTCATCGTTTGACGAATCTGAGGATGACTTCACTGGTAGCGACATCGAATCCAGCCTCTCCCCGGCCAGGTGCTACTCTCGCAGTCCGGACGAGGGCACAGGGGTGAGTGCTCATCTCTGATTCACGCTGCGAAAAATGTCTACCCGAGGTTAATTGGGAAATATGTGTTCTGCAGGTATAATGATTATAACTGTATGTTTCTAGCCTACTAACACAGTACAAAGAAAAGAGCAACAGACACAAAAACACTAATACGTTTTCCTGATTCATGCAAAAGTTCCCCTCTGAATACCAGTTTCTGCGTAGTGGAGGGTTGAATAGGGTAGTGTTTGCTTCAAGGCTTGGAATATTGAATTCAGTATCATGAATCAATGATTCTGAGTGGTGGAAACTGGAATGGAACGAGAAGGATCTGCAAAGGGTTTACCCCATTTTCAACCCACTGTTGTTACAGCCTTGTGGTTTCTCATGCTGTTAAAGAGGTTTGGTGGGTGTGGAACTGGGAGGAGATACTACTCAGTCACTTTCTTGTTGAGTTTAATTGGGGTCGTAACCAACACATTTGAAATGTAAAATATGTTGTGAATAACTGGTCGCCTCACTTGTTCCTATGGGACGTTCTGATGTTTTCGTTTTGAGGCAAACCCCTTTGATGCATCTTGACGAGACATGGCTGGAATGAATAGTCCTTAAAAGCAGGATGTCTTTCCAGGAAATAGAACAATATCAGCACATGCTGTCTTCCTGCGTAGTACACACACTCACACATACACACAGACGCATGCATAAACTCTCTCTCTCTCACTCTCTCACCCTCGCACATGCTGTTTATCTCTAAATCGTTCCTCACCCAGATAGATATATGGAAATAGTTTTCTTTGTGATCTTGTTAAACCAGTTGGAATGTGTTACCTTGCATCAGGATTCCCGGCCAAAGACCAAGGCCCCTCTGCATATTGTCGGCAAATAACCAGGACAGCTACTGCAGGAACTATTTCAATGGTCATAGTGAGCTCTGAAACGTGGTTGTATGAGACTGGTTATGCATGCAGTCATCCATGGTTGTTAAAGCTGACTGTACTAGATGGAGCGGAGTGTCAGAGCTTGCGGGCGTCTGTTGTTATTGACCAGCCGTAAGCTGTCTCCACACTTTTAGAGAGTAGCCAAACCAGTTGTTATACTCGAAGTGCTCGCATTGCTCAGTGACGCCAGCATATGCTTGCTGAAGCTATATTCAGAAGTAGAGGTACACACACACTCACAAACACAATCTGATGCATTCACAGCTTAGCATGTGTGTCATGGAAAATTTGTCAGACGGCAATTTAGTTGCTAGGTGACATCATTGCCTTATTTGGAAGTTCTTTCTTTTCTGCTGTCTCACCAGTCTTCCTCGAATCTTTTGCAGTTAAATGTTCTGCATATATTGAATCTTCTATTCCCTTAAAACAAATTTGTATCAAACTATTATTGTCTCTCTGTCTCTCTGAGTCTTAGATGTCTTTTTCTGACTGTATTTCTATCTATTTAACTTTGCACTTAAGGCCTTCTATTTTCCCCTCAAATACATTGAAACACCTTGAAACGTGGAACAGAGAGAGGAAAATAGAGATAAGTGGAGGATAAACACCCTGCCCACACACACACTCACACGCACATACACATGCGTACGCATACACGTGCATACACATGCGCATGCACAGGGCTGTGGTCGAGGTGTGAGCCGCGCTGCTCGAGCTGTGGAACAGTAAAGGGAAGTGGCTCTGAAGTAAACAAGGCCTGGAAAGAAGCTCACCACCAGACTTGAAAGACACCTTCAAGTTGTTACACAGACATTTTCTTTTTAACTTCAGTTCTTAAAGAGACTCTGAGCACCTTTCAATTGCGGCACTTTATTTTCTGATCTGATAGTGGGTACGGGTCGTCTCACAGCTCTCTCACTCTCTTTCTGTCTCTCGATGACAAGCAGGGAAAGAGACTAATATTCAGCCCACACACATACAGGTTGCAAAAAGTCTGAGCGATTTGGAACCCACCCCACCCCCTGCCTCGAGGGTAGCATGGTATTACCCCACCCCACCCCCTGCCTCGAGGGTAGCATGGTATTACCCCACCCCACTCCCTGGTGGTAGGGGGTAGCATGGTATTACCCCACCCCACTCCCTGGTGGTAGGGGGTAGCATGGTATTACCCCACCCCACCCCCTGCCTCGAGGGTAGCATGGTATTACCCCACCCCACCCCCTGGTGGTAGGGGGTAGCATGGTATTACAGTCATGTCTGTCGCTGGTGACTGTGATGAGAGATTGGCTCTGCATGGGGCTTTTTGAGAACGCAGGCCGATGGGGGATTAGAGGGGGAGAGGGAGGGAGAGAGGGAGAGAGGGAGAGAAACAGAGAGAGAGAGAGAAAGAGAGAGGGAGAGAGAGAAAGAGAGAGAGGGAAGGAGAGGGGGAGAGAGAATAAGGTTAAAGGGCAGCATAAGCAGATAGACGGCGAGGAAGAGAGAGAAGGATCAGTAGACGAAAAATAGACCTAAAGACCGCTTGAGACTGAGGGATAGAGTGAAAGGACTCGCGAGCTAGGAAAAGCAGTGCAAGCTGGAGGAACACAACAAGCCAGAGACAGGATATCTGATAGTTAGAAAGGGAGGTGTGACAGGGTGTTGAAACAAGAGAGATGGTGTGTTGGTGTGAAAGAGAACAGGGGGCGAGAGGGGAGGGAGGAGGTCAGAGTGATGGAGAGAGACAGCGAGAGAGATTAGTGTTACCTCATACAGGGGGGGAATGTTCACCCGATAATATAAGCTGCTGTATAGGAGCCTACCTCAGTGCTTGCACTGAAAGGCAGTCCCACTGCCTGACATGCACAGACAAATGCATGGTTAGCTTCATGCTAGCACTGTGCTAATTAAGGGGCAGATCAGGACAGGGGCATGAATAGACGCTAGACGTCGCTAGGCTAACGTCGCGCTAGATGCAACAGGGTGTCACCTGGCGAGACCCCGTGCTGATGGTGCGGAGTGTGTGCTGCTGGCTCCGCTCTCACCTGCTCTCCGCGTCTGTGTGTGCCTGTGTCACCGCCGGCCTGCTTCTGCATTACTGCGCCGTCGTGCAGGTAAGAACTGGAGCCCAGAGAAGAAGTGAGAGTAGAAGTGAGAGTGCGAAATTGAGGAAGGTGAGAGGAAAGGTCAGTGGGAGTTAGAATTCGAGTGTTCCCGAGAGTCAACGTGTGTGAGACCGAGCAACTATTTGAGAGAGTGTATGAGGGACTGAAAGATGAAGAATAATCATTTCCACTCATCACCACTCAGGTGAGGGCAGGTGGAGATATTCCAGAGGAGAGACAGCAGCGAGAGACGGTCTGAGAGAGACTAGTTGTTGCTTGACTACTCGCTGCTTAGTAGCCCCAAATGTTCTCAGGTATGGACATGTTTGGGGTATTCAGGTGTGGTGTTCTGTTATTGTTGTTTGAGAGACCTCAGCTTCCCACCCCCCACCTTTTTGTTTAAGATGTCTGTAAGCTCAGAGGATTTAGGGAGTCAGATGGCTGAGCGGTGAGGGAGTTGGGCTAGTAATCAGAAGGTTGTCGGATCGATTCCCCGCCGTGCCATATGACGTTGTGTCCTTGGGCAAGGCACTTCACACTACTTGCTTCGGGGGGAATGTCCTGTACTTACTGTAAGTCGCTCTGGATAAGAGCGTCTGCTAAATGACTAAATGTAAATGTAAATTTAGGATGATGGTCTGCACTGGATTAGACAGAGTAGGCCTTCAATGGCCTTTGACCTCAGAACGCAGGTCACAATTTGTCTGCCTGCTGTTGTACATAATGTACCTTTTATGTGTTTCCTGTCAATCAGAAAGGATTGGGCAATGAACACAGCGTACTGCTTCCTGGTTCTCGCTAATCCTTGCTTTCTGGCTGTCACCTTTTCAATCCTCTCAGTTGCTACAGCTGTCTGGGTTGAGGGACAAGGGATCAGCTGGTGATTGGACAAAAGCCTTTCTGTGGTCAACATGGCCCCTGACGGACAGGCACACTGCTGTCGTCATAGGAACGGGAGGGGCCCGAGTGGCAAAATGTCAGTGCTTGCTGTGTGTGTGTGTGTGTCTGTTTTTGTATGGAGGCTGTGACGAGCGATGACAAAGACCAGAGACACCCACTGCATTCCAAGCATTAGTTAGTGTAGTTGGTAAAGAAGGAGAGAAGGGAGGGAAGAAAAGAAGGGGGGTGAGGATGTTGAAAAGCTGACACCACATGGAGGTGGGAGGACGGCAGGGTGGGATGAGACTGTGAGGAAACAGGGTAGACGGGAGGGAGAAGAGGGGAAAACGCGAAAGCGGGTGTAAGTGAGGGAGAGGGGGAGGGGGGTCGAAGATGAAACAGGAGAAGTAAAAAAGCGAGTGAAAAGAAGGAATGAGGATGACATTCAATCTGGCAAGGAGGCGATGGAGGAATTCTGGTGCAAATGTAAGGAGAGACGATTGAGGAAATGAGTGGGAGACGAATGAAGATTTCTAGCAAGTAAACAAAAGAGGAGAAGACAAAAAGAAAGAAAGAACAGGACGTGAAATTGGGCTTCATGCCATGGTCTGTTAAGGCTAGTGCTAGGCCTGATGACAATGAAAGTAAGAAAGGTGAAATTACATCTGACTCCCTTTTAGATACACTGTCAACGCTGAGTGAGAGGTGTGTGTGCTCCAGTCCTGTGTGTGTTTTAACTCTGCAGGAGGCAGTTTAGTGCGCTGTTGTTGTCCTAAGCGACAGGGCCATGTGTGGGTTAAGCTGCTAAAGAGATTGAAGTGTCAGGTGTGTTTGAAGTTGACTGGCTGTCCTACCAAGTCACAGGCACTAAGACTCCTCAGTTTGCTCCATGTTCACCATACAGCACTACAGCAAGTCTATATCCTGTCATTAGCAGCTATGTACCCTCTCTGTCAAGCCTTACAGGCAAGTAGTGACCAACCGTCTGCTGTTTCACCATCAGTTCTCTTGATAGATTGGGACAGAAATAGACTGAGAAGAATGCAAGGGAGTGGAGGAGATACTTACACACACACACCCACACACTGAAACACCCTGAAACACACACACACATACAGACACAGAAACACACAAACACAAATACACACACACACCCACACACTGAAACACCCTGAAACACACACACACATACAGACACAGAAACACACAAAAAACACACACAGAAAGAAGCAGATACATAAACAGAAACACACACAAACACACAGAATTACGCACACTCTGCCTGAACTGCAGTGTTGCATTATTTTGCACTTATCATAAAAGTCTAGTTTATGGGGGCCCTGCTATTCCGCTTGATTGCCTATCGGCCATGGCCTCGCCCTTTTCTGTGTTTGCCTCTGTCTTCCTGACTTACGCTGTCTTTACAGCATTACAATGTCGTAAGCTCCCTGTTCCGTAGGCTGTCTCTACTTTCCCTTTGTCTCTCTCTTTTAAGGACACACTTTGACACACAAACACCCGCTAACACACACTCCCTTTACTTGATGGAAGCACTCTTGCACATGTTCCTTCTGATCACGATTTGTCACAGACACGTTTCCTAATTCTTTCCCTGTCTGTGTGCAATGGATGTGGTGTACTTTTGTGAGTTGCTTGCGTCAGAGCCCAGTGCACAGTGACCTCGGTCCTATGTTTCCCAACAGATAAAACATACTCCCCTGTGTGTGCGCACACACACACGGATACACAATCAGACAGACACAGACACACTCAGACACACAAATGGTAATTGAAACTCGCAGACATTGGGACGTCTGTTTTGAGTCCTGGTAAATGTTTTATGAATGGGCCGTCCATGACGGGAGTAGCCCAGCCTTGATAGGAGACGGGTGGGCTTCACAGAAATCTGTTTGTGTGAGTGGGAAGGGGGGGGGGGGGGAGGAGGGTGCACGACTGCTACAGAGATGATCTTCTCCCTTTGTCAGTGCCTCTCACTCTCTCTCTCTCTCTCAACCTGTGACATAGCAGAGACCTGTGTGAGATTTAGTTTTAGGCTTGAGGCTTCTCACGAACAGGCATCCTACCCAGTCACTCAGCCATCCCGTTCTCTCCCTCCAGAACAAGCCTTGGCAGAAGGTAAAGACCATGGTCCACTGGACACCTTTTGTGGTGTCATTCAAGAAGAGATACCCCTGGGTGCAGCTCGCTGGCCATGCAGGTATGTGGGCGCGCACACACACACACACACACACACAGTGGCCAGTGCATATCTCCTTCTTCCCACTTGCAATCTCGGTAGTTAAATCTGCATTTAAATCCTTTGCCTTCTTTTCTCGAACGCCCCTCTCTATTCTCCTCCCAGGTAACTTCCAGGCTGGGGAGTACGGCCGCCTGCTGAAGCGCCACAGCGAGTGTGAGCAGCAGTGTCTGGAGAAGCTGATGCAGGACACCCTGCGGCCCCACGTCCCCGGCTACCACGGCGTGGTGCAGAAGGACGAGCAGGACTACAACCTGATGGACGACCTCCTGGCTGACTTCGACTCGCCCTCCATCATGGACTGCAAGATGGGTAGCAGGTGAGGCTGGGGAGGAGGAGGAGGGAAGGGGGGAGGAGGAGAGAAGGGGAGGAGGAGAGAAGGAGGGAAGGGGAGGAGGAGGGAAGGGGGGCGGTCGTGGAGAAGGAAACCGTGGTTGTAGCGCGCTGAATCTCTCAGCCAGACTGTCGCATACGCGCCCCTCGGCGGGGGCAGGTGCGTTAACCCCTCGTCTGCCTGTCAGGACATACCTGGAGGAGGAGCTCAGGAAGGCTCAGGAGAGGCCACGCCTACGGAGGGACATGTACGACAAGATGGTGGCCGTGGACCCAGCGGCCCCGACCGAGCAGGAGAGGGCCCAGCAGGGGGTCCTCAAACCCAGATACATGCAGTGGAGGGAGACTCTCAGCTCCACCGCCACCATGGGGTTCCGCATCGAGGGCATCAAGGTGAGGCCGGCAGAACACCTCGGGGAGGGGGGAGGGGGGAGGGGGGAGGGGGGAGGGGGGAGGGGGGAGGGGGGGGGGTCACAAACTCCAGAGGCTATTTCAAAGTTAGGAGACAGCATAGGTGTTTTCTCTCTTCATGTTGTTTTGAAAAAAAAGTCCAAGTTGATCCTTGGATAAGGAAGGACAACTCAACAACTCTTCCTGACGGGGAAAAAAGTGATGTGCCCCCCCCCCCTCCTCCTCCCCCCCACACACACACACACACACACATACACACACATACACACGCACACACATACATACACACACACACACACACACACACACATACACACACATACACACACACACATACACACAGGATGGCTTCAGTGGTCTGTGAATGAGGTCATATGCTGAAGGCACATCACAACAATGGAAATGCGCTCACCTCTGTTTTATATGGAAATAGTTGCAAAACAGGTGGTCAGTCTTCAAAACACAACACACATTTCGTATCAGCCATGTGACATCATACCCAGTCTCACCCTCCTTTCTCGTTACGTTCCATTAGAATAATGTGGACGTATCGGTTTGTGGCTTTAGGCCAGGCTCCAGATCTAGATAAACTAGTGCTTCTTCTGGTCCAAACACTGACAAGAAATATGCCCCGTTTTTTTTGTATTACCTGGTAACCAGTTAGTGACCATCAGTGACTGACGGTCACTAACTGAGGGTTTTGTGATTCTCCGTAGAGAGCAGACGGGACATGCAACACCAACTTTAAGAAGACAAAACAGCGAGAGCAGGTGAAGCAGGCCCTGGGGGACTTTGTGGACGGAAACGTAGAGATCCTGGTAGGTGTTTCCAGCGGCGGAATGGACTGCAAACGAACCTAAAGTCTGAGGAAAATTTGAGTTCTTTAATGACTCTCTCCTTCTTCCCCTCTTTCAGAAACTTTACCTGCAGCGTTTGGAGGAACTACGCTCCGCGTTGGAGAAATCCCAGTTTTTCAGGACGCACGAGGTGAGACACATCTCTTTGCACTTGCTCCCAGCCATCCTCAACAAGCCTGGCAGCTGAGTTATTATTGATGCATCTATCCAGTTAGATAACACACAAACAGGCGCATAAAGCTAATATATGTCTCCCACACGCACACATCATTATCTTTTTCACACACTCTCTCACCTCCCCTGTCTTCTTGCCACAGGTGGTGGGCAGTTCCCTGCTGTTCGTGCACGACGCTTCAGGACAGGCCCGCGTGTGGATGATTGACTTTGGGAAGACGGTTCCCCTGCCTGCCTCCCTCACCCTCGACCACCGGAGCCCCTGGGTGGAGGGGAACCGAGAGGACGGATACTTGTGGGGCCTTGACAACCTCATAGACATCCTCAGCACCATGCAGCCCGCTGCCTCTGAGCCCTGAGGGGGGGAGGCGGCAGGAGCGATGGAGGGTGGGGATCAGTAGAGAAGGACATTGTAGAACATAGGCAAAGTGGAGGGGTTGCTACAGATGGACGTCAGTGGGACTGGTGGTAAACCGCCCTGCCTGAGGGGAAGAGAGAGGGATGTAGGTGGGACTGGTAGTAAACCGCCCTGCCTGAGGGGAAGAGAGAGAGAGAAGATAAGCACACTGCAGATCTTCGGATGATGACGCTACTCCTTTTCAGCCTTTCCAGGAGAGAGAGAGAGAGAGAGAGAGAGAGAGAGAGAGAGAGAGAGAGAGAGAGAGAGAGAGAGAGAGAGAGAGAGAGAGAGAGAGAGAGAGAGAGAGAGAGAGAGAGAGAGAGAGAGAGAGAGAGAGAGAGAGACAGAGAGAGACAGAGAGAGACAGAGAGAGACAGAGAGAGACAGAGAGAGAGATCTTGGCCACACACAAACACAGAACTACTCTCTCCCCTTCTCTCCCTCTGCTGGCTGAATAGAGACATATACAACACTTCCTTTTGAAGTGACCTTCGAACCTTTGAAGAGCAATGGAGAGAATTCTATTTTTGCGAGGGACCATTGATTATTTTTTCTTTTCCTACTCACTGTACTAGTATACACCAACACTAATACTCCGGGCAGACCTGTATGTTTGAATTGACCCAGAGCTTTTCTATGTACATAGATGTATTTAATTTGTTTGCCTTCAAATAGCCTTTTTACTGTATACATTTCTGTGCCTAGGTTTGAGTATTTGAGAATGTTGTTTTTCCAACAGCGGGTTTGCTGATAGGATAGTCAACAAAAGATCAAATGTTTTTTCTAACTAAATGAAAACCAATTTTCTCTTGGTAAATGGTCGAGAAAATACAGAAAATGGTAAATAGCCTTTTGTATCTTTTACATTCCTTTTATATTGGGTCCATGACTCTGACCATGACCGGACTGCAGTGTATTGCACTGATGATTGTCGCAAAAAGCCATTGAACAAAGCAAGCTCTGTATGTGTGTATCCTGGGCTCATGGTTCGTAATTGTTTTTATTTAATGAAGGTTGATTCAGCTTAGATATTCAGTTACATGCATCTATTTTTGGTGGCTAAACTGAAGGGCATGTGTGGTTGTTTGAGTTACAAAACTGGAACAGGTTCATATTTTAAGCTTAATGATGAGTCTTACTGGATGAATAATTGATTTGAAGGGAGCTTTCTTTGTGTTATTGGTTATTGTTTTTAATGGGATAAAACTGTCTGTTAGACTGTGGACAAGCAATTGATTTCACAATCAACACAAAGAACTGGGTTGGACCGAGGTGAGTGGAA
Organism: Hypomesus nipponensis; assembly: GCF_054491055.1. Lineage (NCBI taxonomy): Eukaryota > Metazoa > Chordata > Actinopteri > Osmeriformes > Osmeridae > Hypomesus > Hypomesus nipponensis. The sequence goes on along the minus strand of NC_140375.1, from coordinate 15,792,324 downwards.
GCTATGGTATTGTGTCAGAGCTTACTTCTTTCCAATGTTTTGGTCATTCAGATAACATTCCAGTCCAAGTCTTCCTGTACCATGTTCTTCCACAGTGTCAGACAGCTCTGTGTGTGTGTGTGGATGTGAGTTTGTGTGTGTGTGTACACACCTGTGCGGTAGCCCTTTTTTTGAAAGAAATGTGTTCAATGTGGTGCATATGTCAGCATTGGCATCTTAGAGCTGGAATATTTATCTCTGGACCTACACCATGAAAGTTAATTTTCTGGAATGATTTTCTGTTTACAGACTTAAGTATTATGTCTTTCTATGTGTCCTCATGTTTATAATACCATCTGATTGTTTTCATACTGTTTGTGTGGTCTGGCTGGGAACTGGCCAGTGTGTGTCAGGGTCATGGGGTGCTGAGGTATTTTTGTAGCTTTTATAACCCCTGGGTTGCATCTCAGAATTCTGTGGACTGTCTGGGAAGTGAACACAATGTGCTGATGGGGGCGGACCGCGTCTCTGTCTAGAACACCATTGATTGCAATAAACTGGAATGAAGATCTTTTGGAATTGTTGTATTTTCTGCTCCAAGCTGGGGTTCACATTCTTTGTCGCTAATGTTCAAAAGACACAATGATGTATCATCCTGTTCAAATATGTTAGCAGTTTATTATATTTGATGCAGATTGTAAACAAGTGCATTTGGATACTCCTTCCAGTTAAAAGTTCATTTTAACACATTGACTTCACTGGATTTAAATAGGCACATTGTGGTATTTTTAAACAGTGCTTGGTTGCCACCATCTTTGGTGTCATAGTCCAGTACTTTGTTTATAAGCTCTCGTGTGTGAAACCCCTGATAATATATCTGATAATAATATACCAGTACAGTAACTTGCATTGTTGTTAGGTAGGCAGAACACACACATCAAACAGCACCTAGTACATCCCACAGCATGTCCTTTAAGTCCTGATCACTGAGTCAAAGCCCCAGTATGGAGCAGCACCACCTGGCCAGAGAGACCAGCCTCCACCCCTTCCTGGGGGACTACGTATGGGGTACCATCCCCAGCCCTCAGAGGGGCCATCTCTTTAAGCTGATCATTACTCCGGGCCAAGCTGTCCAGGCTCCACAACTGGTAGCGCAGGCTCTTCCCCTGCTTGGCCAGTATGTAGGCCTCCCTGAGCCCTGGGCTGGGGCGGGGAAATGAGCTGAACCTGGGTAGAAGTAGCCAGGGCAGGGTGGGGTCTGGCTCTGCGTGCTCTTTGTTCACAGTCCCCGGGGCTAGGCCGAGCAAAACACCTGGGGTTAGGGAGAAGTGAGTCAGAGCCATAGATAAAGACTGTCTTCCTGTGTGTGTGTGTGTGTGTGTGTGTGTGTCACTCATTCTCACCTGAGGCCACAGCCCAGTGCGCCCTGTGTCCACTGCGTTGGCATGGCTCGTGGTTCAAGTCCTCGTCGTATCTGTGCCGAAGCAGTCAAGGAACTGCGGCACTGCACATTTTGTTCTCCAGCATGCATGCAAAATAAGTCACATACTATCACATACTGCTGTGCTATCAACACGGTCATACTATTTAAACACCCTCCACCCGCTTTAACGATAGACAACAGAGATACTGTAGAGTGTGTGTGTGTGTGTGTGTGTGTGTGTGTTGAAGGATCCGGGATGAGGACAGGCTGTCCCTCACACAGATGAGTCAAGATGGTTCCGGAGTTGTCTCCTCCCATCCCCCCAGAGAGGAGCTCCACCCTGCACACGCACACCTCCTCTGCAAGCAGGGCCATGTCACGGGCTGAACCACGAAAACAGATGGTTTAGAACATTTTAAAAGTACTGACCTGCACAGTTTATTATTCTCTGACTGTTATACTGCTACTAAGCAGTATCTTGACTAACATTACCGTCTGTACATGATGGTTACCTGAGAACATCTCCCCTTGGGCAGTGTATCCCCTCTCCAGCGCTGTTTGGACTACAGTTTCCATGGAAACATGTAAGGGGGGATTCCGTAGGTTAGCTGCCATCCACAACGCAACTAGACCGCACCTACAGGTAAAAGACCCAGTTTGGGACCACAGATTGATATGAAGGTAAAACAGGAATACTACCCAGTGACTTGATAAAAGCCACAAAGACTTGACAGTTTTTTCGGTTTTTTTTCTAGCAAAGAAAGGACTGGGTCATAAACAGGATACATGGTCTATGAATGGAGCAGGTTAGTCATGGTGGTCTGGATACTTACTGTGGGCCGTCTTGGATGAGGGAAGGTATATATTTGTTGAACAATATCCACTGCAGGTCTTTGCTTAAGCTGAGGGACAGAAATATTAGTCTCCTTAACAAAGGAGATCACCACCACTTCAGTGAAAAGAGGAAGGGATTGTCGTCATATGATTGGAGCCCCCAGACACACATTATGCAGGGAGCAGACGAACACACACACGCATGCCAGGGCATCTACTGCCATCGGTCCTCCCAGGGCAGCAAGGAGCAGTGAGCCGCCACACCTGCCGCGCTCAGGAACCAAGTTCAAGCACTCTCCCGTTTCCTGGCCAGGGATCTGTTCTGTATGTTTTTAAATTGAGTTATTTGCGGAGGAAACCCATGGGAGCATGAAGGGGAAACATGCAAACCCCCACGCAGGAAGGCCCGGTAGATGGGTTACTCTCATACGTCATCATTTATCCTCACCTACTTTCTCTCTGGGTGAGCAGCAGCCGGGCCTCTGTATGATCCCCTTCCACGGGAGCCTTTCCTGCTACAATAGCCTGATACAACTTCTTTTTGCTGGGTACTTTGGTGGCTACAGGTGGGGGTGGTCCTGGTGGAGGGGGCGGGGGAGGTGGTGGTTGAATGGGTTGCTCTATGGACATTTCTTGGCCCCTGCCAAAGTATGGTGTTCAGACAACATTTTCAGACATATTACATGAAACGTATTGATCTGGTAAGCGAACTGAACCACTTGACAAGGCACACATCACGGGTCACTAGCTAGTTGTCACAATTCATTCAACGACGGCCACGTATGACAGTGACACCCATGTAGCTTGCAAGCGTGTTTGATTAGCACTCACTTTATATCCTGTTCAGAAACCCAAACTAGTTCAAAATCGTAAAATGGTGGACGTGTTCTAGCTTAGTCTGTAGTTAACAGTTTCTGCTTATGCTAAATAGTATATTTGGCAATAAACATCTTAATCACGTCTCAGACTCACAACTAATTGTGAGATTTCAATGCACCGGAAACAGTATCTGATGAGGTACATTCGTTTTGGTATAACCCACTTTCTTACCCACTTTCTTTGTCTGGACGTGTATTACGATCTCATTCGCCAGGTCCAGGCCAGACTGTCTTGAAAATAGGCGGAGCTACAAACAACAAAATGCGTGGATGTTCACCGCAGGATTGTTCAACTCACTATATCGAATACACAATTTGACAGGAAACGGAAACGTGGAAGCGGAAAACCATTCGTGGACACAAGCTAACGACGGTCAGTTCATTCATCGAACAATTTCTAGGTAGTTGCTGCATCCAACGACGAGGTATTTTTTTGCTGTGTTTGACATAATCTATTTCAAAAGCATTACGACGGTCAAAAACAATTAAATAACAAACGATTGCAGATTCAAATTAGATGTTTGGTAGACCATGTAGCCAGGTGCAGTTAGCTAGCCACATGGCATTAGCTTGTTACTACACCGACCGTAGTCTAACTAGAACGAAAGATTTCTGCACTCGTGCCCTGTGCTAGCTAGTGCTAGTAGTAGTAGCAGCACTGCCACTACTGGTCATCTAGTAGAACGATTGTAGTAACGACTTGGCGGGCTAGTTTTGTTGATTTAAACGGAATCTTTGCTGGTGGGAACTATTTGTTAACTAACTTACTTAACTTAATTTTTATCATCAGAAAATGGCTGGTCAGGATATGCGACTGAACCACACGATCTACATTAACAACCTCAACGAGAAAATAAAGAAAGATGGTAAGCTAACTTGCTAACCTAACAAAATAGCACCCGGTTGTCACCGAAGTCACAGTTTGCGAATGTCCATAGTTTCATGCCACAATTACACGGTTTGATTGTTAATTCTTCTTACCCAGAACTCAAGAAGTCGCTATACGCCATCTTCTCACAGTTTGGGCAGATTTTAGACATTCTAGTATCGCGGACCTTGAAGATGAGGGGTCAAGCTTTCGTCATCTTCAAAGAAGTCAACAGCGCTTCTAACGCACTGCGTTCCATGCAGGGGTTTCCTTTCTATGATAAACCCATGGTGAGATATGTGTGTGTGTGTGTGTATATATATATATATATATGTATGTGTATATGTATGTGTATATGTGTGTATATATATATATATATATATATATATATATATATATATGTATATGTATATATATATATGTATATATATGTATATGTATATATATGTATATGTGTATATGTATATATATGTATATGTATATATATATATATATATATATATATGTATATATATATATATGTATATATATATATATGTATATATATATATATGTATATATATATATATGTATATATATATGTATATATATATATGTATGTATATGTATGTATATGTATATATGTGTATATATATATATGTATATGTAGCTACATATACAGTATATTGTGTGTACTGTTTTCCAAAGAGCTGTGTAGGCTAATTGCAACAATTTCCTCTGTTTACCTCAGCGCATTCAGTACGCCAAGCTGGACTCGGACATAATTGCAAAGATGAAGGGTACCTATGTGGAACGCGACCGGAAGAAGGAGAAGAGAAAGGTCAAGGGAGCAGAGGGTGCAGGTGCCAAGAAGGGTGTCCCAGGAGCGGCAGTACCCATGGGACCAGGGGTGCCCACGCCAATGCCTGTCAGTAACTAATTCCAATGCTTAATACCCTAAACGTTTTCAATATCTGCCCAATAATCTTTAAAGCTCTTCATCCATCTACGATATCTGAAGTTCAAACTATATATGGTCATGTTTCCCCTCTCATTTAAAGGGAATGCCGCCTATGAGCCAAGGTCCTCGTATGATGCCAATGCCTGGCCAGCCCCCTTACATGCCCCCTCCTGGCATGATGCCCCCTCCGGGGATGGGCCAGATGCCCCCAGGTGCCATGCCTGGCCAGATGATGCCAGGACAGATGCCTGGGCAAATGCCCCAACAGGTATGGAGCGTGTGTGTGTGTGTGTGTGTGTGTGTGTGTGTGTGTGTGTGTGAGAGATGTCAAGTCAAATTCACCACTTTCATTCGTTGTCATCGTATATGTCGTCAGTTCCCCACGATTTTCTGATGAGGAAATATTACATGTCTTCCATGCCAGGTGTCGGAGAACCCACCCAATCACATCCTCTTCCTCACCAATCTTCCAGAGGAGACCAACGAACTCATGCTGTCTATGCTGTTCAACCAGTCAGTACCTGCTTTAATGTCATCGCACTCTCACCATATAGGTGGTACATGTTTTTGTAAAGTACTTATACGGACGCTCGCTTCTCTTTCCCAGGTTCCCTGGGTTCAAAGAGGTACGTCTGGTTCCTGGTCGCCACGACATCGCCTTTGTGGAGTTTGACAACGAGGTACAGGCAGGTGCTGCACGAGAAGCACTGCAAGGCTTCAAGATCACCCAGACCAACGCCATGAAGATTTCCTTTGCCAAGAAATAGCCTGGTTCTCTTTCACAGACGCACACACCTCAGAGAAGACACACACAGATGAGCTGTAGTCACGTACAAACCAGGGGGAGCTATTGGAATGTAATCACAGCCCAAGACTGAATCACCACTTGCTTACACACACACACACACACACACACACACACAAAGTTCAGGCGCATGGCACAACTTCCTTATCTCATTCTCCTCTTTTAATGATGTCGTCTCTGATGTCAAATGCTACAGAGAGACAGACCTCAACACTGTTCACCTCTACAGGAATCTTAAGACTTTAACAGCAATATCATTCCATTGTCCTCCTGGCGATGCTGTCCCTTCTTAGATCTATTGGACACTTACTATACAATAGTTCTCAGAGGAGATTACAGCTATTAGGTAAAGGGCAGGTTGTTTTTAATCAGTTTTCTTAGTCATAAGTACATCTTATTTAGCAAGCTAGTAGTGTTGGGGGGGGGGGGGAGTGTTGTGAGTCAGCCAGCATGTTATTAGCCTACTACATTATATAAGATCTATGAGAAGGTATCCATCTTCAGGCTTTCCATGGCGATGAACTCTGGTGTCTGTAAGTATCTGGTAGGGTTTGTAAGTATATTTTCATTCACTCTTTGTTTTAAAGCATTGCACCCAGCGTCTGGTTTACCAGACATTGTACCTGGCGCTTTTCTGTTTTGATTAAAACATTTTATATAACTTCTTGAGACCTTTTACTTTTTTAATGTTCTTTAAAAAAAAAAGATTGAGAATAGGCCATTTTGTCCTGGACATATTGGAATGTTTGTTTCATCACATTTGATCCTTTGCCTGCACTTCAGGGGCCCAGCGCTCCCCGTGTATAAAACCCTAGCCGGCACGTCTTCTACTACAGAACCAGGATACCCAAAGTCTTGGCTGCTGTCTGCATGTGGTGACTGCAGTGATCATGCGACCCAGGAGAGGGCGATAGCCACTAGTCAACCGCTGGGTCACGTGACGATACAACTTCTTGTATACGCATACTTGAATTTTGGGTTTGAGTTGAGTTTTATTTCCTAAACTTCTACTCTATTCAAGAGTTTAAGAAAGGGGTTTTCACATGCACCCCTCTTGTTTTCCTTGTTTCACATGTAATAAATGGACCTTGGTGCTAACAACAATCTAACAACAAGTCTGCCTGCCATTCAAGGAACCAATTGTTACAGATACTCATTGGGGGCTGTTTCTTCTTGCATCAGACCCACTAATGTTTTTCAGAGTGACGACGCTTGTAAGTAGGAGGGACTTCTGTCCTCCATCTCTGGATTTACTAGGCACAGCTGAATGACTTGTTGAATTAAGGTTAAAACGGTTCATTTAGGCCTGTACCATTAACTGTCCTGATACACACAAGGCCCCCTGTTGTCGGCTTATACTGTGCCCTGAATAACTATCCACAGGTCAGCTTAACAGTGTATACAGAATGCACATTCTTCTGTCTGTTTCCCATGCCTTTCCACACTCCCTTATTTTGCCTTGAGAAAGCTCTGACCTTAGCTGCCAGGGTGTTGTGGGTGAGCGTCTGTGTCCCATGCTCTTGGCGACATGCCTAGCGACTCTCAGTTCACCAACACTGCAACCTTTCAGTCGGGAAACTAAAAGGAAGCTTATCCACAGACCCATGCGTGGGACATCTCTCAGAGCGTCAGCGGGATTTAAGATCAAAAACATCAATCGAATTCCAAAGATAAGCTGTGCCAACCTTTTTGGCTGATGCATTAGTGCATCTGAATATATAAAGTCAAATATTCCTTTTATAGGCATGTTTTAGATTAACAATTTAAATCATTATTTGTGTCAAAAACAACCACAATGCTTTGCAACGTACCTGTCACTGTGCCAGAAGATTTAGTGCTTGTATTTTGGTAAGATGTGGTCTTTATTTTGGGCACCCATGGGTGTAAGGCTAGTGACTAACCCTCAAGGAGTTCATATCCTTTTTATCCACCCCTATCCATCCTTTGTTAGTGTCATTGGATAACAATGTGGAATGTTACTATATTGGAAATCCCCGATTACAGTAAATAAGTATGACATGACAAAAAGTTTAACCAAAAATAGCACAGCATGTGTGGCAATACTTATTTTATGGAAATGTTCAACTTTAATGTATTACTGTGGTAAATCATTTCCAAATGAAGAAATGAGTTCCCCAATGATACTTTTTCTGGTATGAAATGTTATTTAGCATAACTAAGTGTATGTCCATAAAGATTTAAATGAGGTAGCGTAGTTTAGAATCACGGGAGAAAATAGGAGGGCTTGACAATCCTGCTCCTAAATAGTTGTACTTAATGGGATTACAGAGGCAGACCATTATGAATAACGACAAGTTGGTTCCAGTGGTAGTTATCCCTGTCTAAGCCATGACAACCCTTCCAATACCTTTTACAGAAGAGATCTGTGGAGATTGTGGATCTTGAGTAGTTAAATGGCTCTACATACTTCACTGCTACTGACATATTCAAATTCTAATGTGTTTAAAATAAACTTTTTGGCCCTTATAGATACTTGTAACCTTGCCGTGTTACTGATTTTGTAGCATGTGTAGTCATACCGGAAGTTTCTGCTGTGGCACCCATCCATGTGGCATGACTGTCTCGACCTTAATATTAATGTGTTTGTGATGTAAGCCTGGAGTGTGCACTGTTACAGCCTCTTCAGTGTGTCAATGTCACCTTTTTAGTTTGTTGACAGACACCATAATATACACAGTAAACACCAAATACCTAATAGAGTATAAACAGTATTATTTCTACTGTAAATGGTGAAGCATATTATTAAGTAATTACAAGGATAGTTTGACTTTAGTGGGACACTGGAAAAGTCACATGGTGTGTTCTAGTGAAATTCCTTGGGAGCTGCCCTAATCTGAAAGAAGCAAAGAGCATCTATAAAAAATAAAATACAAATTCAATGATTCACAAATGGCAGGTATAGATGAATACTGAGGACTGCATTTGAACTGGTGTGCTGTAAAACATGTATTTAAACATCAACTGGGACATCTCAGTTGTGGATCGCCCTGTTGGACGCCATCCTATTGTATGCTAGTTTTTTTCCCCTCAATACAAAAATGTATTTCGGGCAGATTTAGAAATTTCCATTCGGAGTGGCATTGGGGTGGCAGAAGGAAGTTGTTGAGGGGCCTCCTGGAGGCGAATCAAACCCCAAAGTAGAGGGGTACGGTACTCCCCATGATTAGGTTATAACAATGTAGTTTAAATTAAAAACGAATATTAATATTATTTATAGAATTGTTCTGTAATGTAAAAATAATAATTTTCCATGGAAAGATTGGGGTGGCAGTATTTTTTATTGGGTGGCAGCTGCCACCCCTTGCCACCCCTTAGATCCGCCACATTCTGCCTACTACAAAATCCATTCGTGGCTTATAGAAACCATTGTCAGTTAAGGGGCCACTTGATGACTTCACTGTGGCCATCAGATGGCGCCAACCACTAAACTCTGGAGAGCAGTGTGTGGGGGTCAGTCACCGTAGTGGTGGATGATGATGGCAGAATCTTGAAGGCACCAGGTGCCAATACGACCTGCATATGTTGTCATTCGACGGACTCTTAATTTAAATTCTGCGGATTTCTCGAATCATTATGCAAAGCAGTGCAGCGTGCTTCTCAAGAGCCCTCTGTTCTGTGCAGGGGTCAGTAAAGAGCGCGAGGCCACGGAGGCACCGCTGGTTGCTAGGGACATCATCGTGAGCAACAAGTCATTCCATTCCTGGGATTGGAAGGGAAAAAGGGGAGGCGGAGAGAAGGGGGAGGAGAGAGGGTCACTAAAATTGGCTCATTATGTTACAGGACTGAAGCAGACACATTGTGTGGTGGTCTTGGGTCTATGGAATCAGACAGGAACTAGTTGGACATGGAAAATATGCAACGGAACCTGTGCCAAAATGCAAAAAAGACCCTGCCCACTCTTCTCTTTTATCTCAAGACATAGCCTACCCATTTGTTCTTGGTTCAGAGCATAAAGTGGTTCAACGTGCTATAGGTGTTTGAGCAAGTTTAATTGCGGAAGGCATTAGCACTAATCGCTCTTGACACGTTTTGTTTTTGTAATGTGCCTTGTCCATCTAATCAAAAATATTCGAAACAATCCTAAATCATTTGTAGACCTAATTAAGTTTTGAGAAAACATCCTAAACACAGACTACTTTGCTCAGCCACCCGTAAGGGACTACTCTGAATAGCGTGGGGTCCTCTCTAAACCCCAAGCTCAACCATTTAGTGCTAGGCTTTGTCCTTGGTCAGTGTGCTTTGTTTTGCCCATGGTCCAGATTGTCGCCTGTTTGTGAAAGAACGCAACCGCCTAAGCGGTTTCTTAGGCCTAATTGTACAGCAGCGCAATATAAATTCGGGCTAGGAAGACGACCAGGGCTGCAGTTCAAGTGACAGTGTAGGGCAGCGACAGATATTTAATTGGCACTGCGGCGCTTTGATCTCTGCCGGATTAACCTAGAGGCCTTAAAATGTGGGTTAGGCCTATTATTCTATTACAAAGCCGGGGTACACGCTGTGATTTTTAATATATCATGTTCACAGTACCATGCAAGCCACGAGCAATTTATGCGCAATGATGAATGTGCAATAATAAAATAAAAAATTAAACTCCAAAAAGGTATAGAAAACGTTCGTTAAATGCTAATGGATAATCATTCAAGGGAAATTGAAATTTGAGGGGGATGTAGCGCGCACATAAAAGCTGGCTGACGGATTTCCCCTGCCTAAAGACACACCCTCCTCGCCATACACACATGACACACACTAGATATCACACACACACACACTCAACTCCAGTTGAAATAGCCGACTCTTTTTATTGTGTCGCTCCCAGAGCGGCTAGTCACTGAGTCTCCGGCGTGTTTCTTATCAGATGATTTTGAGAGAAGTGACCATGCAGGGTTGCACGCGGATGGGCACTTTATGGACATAAACGTTGGATGAAGCACAGTTGTGACAGACTTGAGCCTATTACTTTTTCGCTCATTGAGCAATAGAGCAGGACAGTGTGTTACTAGCAGAGAGCGCGTGTGTTTGGCGTCTGTTGGACTTACTTGAAGGAGCAAGGCGCGAGTAGCACGTTGCGCAGAGCCAGTAAGAGAGAGAGATAGAGAGAGTAATAGGGATGAGAGCTCAGTGAGCCAGCAGACAGACATTCAAAGCTTCTTAACGGCAGGTGGGAGGAAGATCGAGCTGGTGTGTGGCTGAGGGAGTGCCCCCCCCTCCCGTGGATACCCACCCTGGACACCGCACCAAGTGGGAGAAGCGCCAGTACCAGAAGCTTGTAGTGGCTGGCGGGCAGGTGTCAGCCTACTCACGGCGGGTAACAGTCCATACAGTCCATGTAGGATATGCTTTCTACGTCCAACACGATGAACTGGCGTTCTGATAGCTGAGGCCAAGAAGGGATATCTGGGACATCGCGTCGTAATAAGTCCTCGAACCCGTGACGTTGATATGGGGAGAGAAAGAGCGCACGGGCGAAACCCGTTTGGTTGCAAGAGTGGAGGAGCAGGGAGCAGCGCGAGGACGGAGATGAGTCGGGACCGGGGCCAGCAGTGGACTGTGATTCTTCTCGTCATCCTTGCACTGCAACCACAGGTAAGCCGCCACTAATTAAGATCTATTTTTGGAGGGCTCGGTAACCCTTCTTTGACTGTTATTGGCGGTGTTTTCGTCCCACTCACAACCTAATGAAAACCGTAACGTTGTGAACGTTGCTCCTTAATATTTGTCGTTAATTTGCCAGTATGTCCCCACGTAGTCTAATGCGCCTGTGTAATAATATGGCACTTCAGCTGGCCTACCTGATGTTGGGCTCGTGTGCACGAGGCAATGCACTTGTTGCTCAATGGGCGTACATCCTTTCTCTGAAAAAATCGATGCCCAACACCCGGCGAAAACGTGATTTTTACGGTATTGTTCTCCGCAAAGTCTAAGCTTTTTCCACCTCATTTTTATGTAACTGGACAATTGGCTCATTGTGATAAACAACATATTCCGTTTTGGTCTATTTTAGGAGAAAAATTGAAAACGCAGCCTTCATAATTGAATGCTAATGAGCTATAACAATAGGCTACATCAGTTTAGAATACAGATTTATTACATTAAATGTTGTTTTTTGAGTGTTTAACACCAGATGCCACCTTGTCACAGCCTTTGTTGAATATTTTGTCTCAGTAAATGGTCACACATTGGCCGGTACCATAATGATGCATTTGCTTATAATACGAGTTTTCAAGAAGCCCATTATGAACGATGACTTCTAACACACTTCAACACATTCAAGTTAAGTTCCACAACCATGTATTGACTATACACACGGCTTGTAGAGACAGACGGGCAGAGGAGTAAACGTGCATTCTGCTCTAGTCCAACCTGCTTGTCTGCAGGTACACTGGCCTGGTCAGGTCACCCAGATGGGTTGACAGAGCTCTCACAGCTGGGGCAACATCAGACCAGGAGGGGACTTGGTGGTCTTTGTGTGTGTGTCCTGCTTTTCCACTGGGGTCTATGTTTGGAGTGCATTCTGTATGGGTTAGGGGTGTGTGTTGGGACAGGGGGCATAATAGAGAAACACTGAGGGCGTGTGAACATACAGTCAGCTCCACACCCCTCTCTCTCTCTCTCTCTCTCTCTCTCTCTCTCTCTCTCTCTCTCTCTCTCTCTCTCTCTCTCTTCTCTCTCTCTTTCTCTCTCCCTCTGTCTCTCTCTCTCTTTCTCTTTCTCTTTCTCTCTCCCTCTGTCTCTCTCTTTCTCTCTCTCTCTCTCTCTCTCTCTCTCTCTCTCTCTCTCTCTCTCTCTCTCTCTCTCTCTCTCTCTCTCTCTCTCTCTCTGTCTCTCTCTGTGTCTCTCTGTCTCTCTATTGCCTGACAGAACACGAGAAGCCTACCTTCCCCTGCACTGCAGTATGTAAAAAAAGTCTAGCTACTGTACCATGGTCCATTTATAATGTAGGATAGCAGTGGAGCATTGATGCAGCTTTATCTTCTTTTAGCAGGACATATACCTTGATGAACATGTCTTTTTAAAGTCATTTAATTGTTACATTACAATAACAGGCTTCATGTGAATAGCCTTTTAGTCAGCTTGAGTAGTCAAAAGCAGCGCTGCCTCCAGTGTTGAGGTTGTGGTCAGGTTGTGGTCAGGGTGTGGTCAAGCCCAGTGTTTGGGTTCTAATGAGGATCTAATAACCGTGGCTCTCCTGCAGGTCCTGTCCCTGGAGCGCTGCTGACACACAGGTATTCCTGGAATGGTGGAGAGAGGGGGGAAAGAGGAGAGGAAGAAAGGAGGATGGAGGGTGATGAGTGGCGCTGTATCTCCACAGGCCTTTTGATGTTGCGGAGTTAGGCCGTCTAGGAGAGGGGCGGCGGAGGGCTGGCTGAAAGGCCGCTCTCTCACGCAGGTTGAGGTCACGTGGTTTACATCAGGTTGTAACTTGGGCCACGGTCAGGTTGTAGCTTGGATCTTTGTCCTTGCAGGAATGGGGTAGCTTCTTTATAGATGAGGACGGTGCTCTTTGAGAGCAGAAACAATTGGTGTGCCCACAGTGGTGGAATATTGTGCTGATGAACACACACACACGCGGACACACACACCTTCCGTGATATTGTTTGATTCTCTCTTTGGGACTTGTTAGCTTGTTAGCGGGTTAGCTTTAACAACCCCGCGTCCGTAGCACTCTGGAAGTGTGAAAGATGACAAAGAGAACTGCTACCAGTTTTTGAAGAAGAGCGGCTGCAGAGAGAGTGACAGAGGGCAAAAGTGAACAGCCGTTCCCTGATCGACACAGACGTGAGGAGGAGGAGAGAAAGAGCCGGTGTTTGTAGCCTCCCTGGGGAGAGAGGGAGGGGAGAGAGGGAGGGGCGCTGATACAGAGAAGAGAAGAAAGGAGCTGGATGGAGAGTTGAAAGGAGGATGTGACACGGTGGAGTGGATGGCAGAGGAGACAAAGAGAGGGAGGAGGATAAATAAGAACGAGAGAGAGAGAGAGAGAGAGAGAGAGAGGGGGAGAGGGGGATGATCTAGAAAGATAATGTGAGATGAACAGGAATATCGAGAAACTGATCTCTGAGGAGTGTGTGTATTTGAGCATTTAATGTACGTGTGTGTGTGTGGTTGGGGGGTCAGTCCATATGAATTAGATAGTGGTGAGAATCAATGTCAACTCTCTCTCTCGTTTCGTATAGGGAAACGGTATTCGTTTATGATTCCTAGCATAGGGTGGAGGCCTGATAGTCCTAGATTCTTAGAGATAACCCTTCCCAGAGCTGCCATGAAAGGTGAGACTCACCACCTCAGGAGGAAAACTCTAAAAGTATGACAAGAGCAACCGTTGGGTTCAGTTCATAGTCCTAGAAACGTTGACTGTAATGTGAAACAAACAGTCTCAATGTATTTTTGAGGTACTTCATGCCTTTATAATTTCTCTTCTGATGTCTGACACTGTGAGGTGTTTCCCTCTACTGTGTCTCTCCTCCTTGTCTTCCTCCGGCTTGTCGGTGTGTGTATGCGTGTTTGAGGTACATCTCTCTACAGTGTGGTTCCTAAGTCCCTCCCCCTTGTCTCCCCCCAGGCTGTGCGGGCGGTGGGCATGTTTGAGCTGCAGATCCGTCACTTTCAGAACCCCCAAGGCCTGCTGCTGAACGGCCAGTGCTGCGACCTCCCAGCCAGCGAGGGGCAGCGCTGCTCTCTCAGGGACCAGTGTGACACCTTCTTCCACGCCTGTCTGAAGGAGTATCAGACTCGCGTGGCCCCCGCTGGACCCTGCACCTTTGGGTCGGGCAGCACCGGGGTCCTGGGCAGCAACACGCAGCTGATCCGCCACAGAGGACACGACGGAGGAGGAGGGGATGTCGGACACATCGTCATCCCCTTTAAATACGCGTGGCCGGTAAGTACCTTTGTCCTGTCTCTGCTCCTGTTGTAGTCCAGGTTGTTGCCTGGGATGTTATGCTGCAACACAAGTTTTACATTTACCTTACATTTATGCATTTACATTTAGTCATTTAGCAGACGCTCTTATCCAGAGCGACTTACAGTAAGTACAGGGACATTGCCCCCGAAGCAAGTAGGGTGAAATGCCTTGTCCAAAGACACAACGTCATTGGCACGGCCGGGAATCAAACCAGCAACCTTTGGATTACTTGCCCAATTCCCTAACCGCTCAGCCACCTGATTTATGCATTTAGCAGTTTGTACTTGAGCCTTGTTAAACCCCTCCTCCCCTCCTCTTTATCGATCAGTCTCTGTATCTTACATGGAGTCTTCCCGCCTGGTTGTCTGGCCTGCCGGCCGGCTAACTGACTGCTACGACTCGTGTCTTCATTAAAGAGCAGACCTATTAATCGCACATTAGGAAATCGGTGGCCAAGACAGCTCCAGATAGACCAGTCAATATCCCCCTGCTCACAGCCTTGGCTAAGAGAGCAGGAAGAGGAGAGGAAGAAATAACAAATATCCGTGAGGAGGAATATGGCTTGTCTAGAGGCCTCGATGGGGGGCGGGGGGGGCGGGAGACAAGCCCTCGGGACATGCAGAGGAGAGGCTGCAGGCTCTGGAGGAGGGGGCTCACAGCTGTTCACATGCTGATTTACGTGTCTCTCTTCTTGAGCTCCGAGATGTTCACAAGGGAGCCCAGGTAGGGTGTGTGCATGTCGGGTGTGCCTGCGTGTGTGTGCAGGGGGAGTGGGGGGGGGGGGGGCAGCGGGGCGTTGGTTGCAGGTCAGACATCTGCACAGGGCAGCGAGGGGGTTGTGGGGACGGGGGGATTGAAAGCTTTTAGCAGAGAGGACCACTAATTTTCTCAACGATCTCACATCCACTAAATCCATTAGAGATGTTTCTCTGGCTTTTCGCTTCTATTAATGTCTGTCTGTGAAGAAGTAGGGCCCGATAAAATGACTTGGCAAGACCAGGAGCACCGGTCCACTCAGCTTTCCGGAAATCTGAGCATTTGTTTACTTCTTTGTTTACCGTCTCAGTGGTACTCTCTTGATTTTGTTATTGTCTGGCACACTTTTTGACCTCTCTGAGGTTGAATGGTTCCTCATAATGAAAGCATTATAAAAATGTCCAAGAGAAAGCTAGTGCATGTATGGTTTTAATTATGTCCGTGCTGTGTAGCATTTTAATATCGTGCAAAGCCCTGGTGGAGATTTAAAGGAGGGCTGGGACTAAGTCTGGTCAAGCTTACCAGCTGGCCCAGCGTTGTACACAGGTCTGGGGGTCCTTGCTTCAGGGGCCTGGCACACACACACACACACACATGCAGCCACACACACACACACACACTCATGCACGCATTCAAACCTTCCAGCACCAGAAAAATGCAGTGTGATATGGTGACCTCATTTTGATCTTTATTGGCCCATTTACCTGTGACGGTGTGTGTCCCAAAGCCAGTTATATACTTCCTTGTGTGTGTGTGTGTGTGTGTGTGTCTTCATACACATTGTCACTTCTTTCCTCCACGATGGGGTGTGTGAGTGGCAGGTATGAGTGTGAGAAAGTTTCCAGTCAGAAAGCCTATATGGATCAGTTTCAGGGCCGGGCCACAGGCTGGGCTGGGCTGGGCTGGGCTGGGTGTGTGGGTGTGGGCGGCGGGGGGGGGGGGGGGGGGGGGCAGCACCAGGACACATAGAGCCAGCATGAATGCATTTCTATGGTGGAAACCACAGCTGAAAGACTCACATTATCTGTCCATCTCTGAGAGGGAGGGAGGTAGGGAGGGAGGGAGGGAGGGAGGGAGGGAGGGAGGGAGGGAGGGAGGGAGGGAGGGGGGAGGTGGGGTAAGGGGGAGGGTTGGGGCAGTATTCTGATCCCTCTGCCCCAGGTGAGGGGATGAACAGGTGAGCACAGTCATTATGAGGAAAGGTGAGCTCCCTCCATCCACAGCCCTCACTCTTCCATTCTCATGCTCTCTTTCTCTCCCTCTAATCTCTTCAGGGGGAAATGAGAATGTTTGCATGTGTGAATGTCTGTCTGTGTGTGGATGTCTGTGTGTGTGTGGATGTCTGTCTGTGTGTGTCTTTGTCTTTGTCAAAGTAGGAGCATGTGTTAGTATGCTAGTTAGTGTGCATTCGATTTCCTCATTGTCTGACTATAGCCCCATGGTTGGGCTCAGGGATTTGGCTGTAGTTTGACCTCAGTTCCCAACACAGACCGTGCACGGTCTGGGAATAGATAGAACAGATCAAAGCGCCTGTATCTATGAGGTAATCTCCTTTAAAAAAAAGCAACAGTCTGTTTCTGTATGTGTATTTGTGGGAAGCTATATGACTGGAGCACGGCATGCCTGCCTGCCTTTGTTCTGAAGAGTTTATCTTGTGGAGTTTATGAATGAGTCAGTGAAGAGATGAATGAATCCAGAATGTGTGAGGGTGCAGGAAGAGGCCAGCTGGCGATCACAGAGGCTCAGAGATTCAGTTGAAAGACTCTGGGTTCCTCTACACCGTAGGTTCTATACGAAGTTCCGATTCACAACTAACTCTGATTTCCCTTCCCGCTATTCTATCAGCTCTTTTTTCCTGTGTGTCGCTCCAGGCTGGTTTCAAATAGAGAGGGTTCAGGCATGGTCATTTGTCAGCGTAAGT
>NC_140375.1:15757500-15767500 GCF_054491055.1 Hypomesus nipponensis | reverse complement strand
GGTAGGGCAGGGCAGGGTGGAGGTGTGGCTGTGTTGAGGCAGGGCAGGGCAGGGTGGAGGTGTGGCTGTGTTGAGGCAGGGCAGGGCAGGGTGGAGGTGTGGCTGTGTTGAGGCAGGCAGGGTGGAGGTGTGGCTGTGTTGAGGCAGGGCAGGGCAGGGTGGAGGTGTGGCTGTGTTGAGGCAGGGCAGGGCAGGGTGGAGGTGTGGCTGTGTTGAGGCAGGCAGGGTGGAGGTGTGGCTGTGTTGAGGTAGGGCAGGGCAGGGTGGAGGTGTGGCTGTGTTGAGGCAGGGCAGGGCAGGGTGGAGGTGTGGCTGTGTTGAGGCAGGCAGGGTGGAGGTGTGGCTGTGTTGAGGTAGGGCAGGGCAGGGTGGAGGTGTGGCTGTGTTGAGGCAGAGCAGGGTGGAGGTGTGGCTGTGTTGAGGTAGGGCAGGGCCGGGTGGAGGTGTAGCTATGTTGAGGCAGGGCAGGGTGGAGGTGTAGCTGTGTTGAGGTAGGGCAGGGCCGGGTGGAGGTGTAGCTATGTTGAGGCAGGGCAGGGTGGAGGTGTAGCTGTGTTGAGGTAGGGCAGGGCCGGGTGGAGGTGTAGCTGTGTTGAGGCAGGGCAGGGCAGGGTGGAGGTGTAGCTATGTTGAGGCAGGGCAGGGTGGAGGTGTAGCTGTGTTGAGGCAGGGCAGGGTGGAGGTGTAGCTGTGTTGAGGCAGGGCAGGGCAGGGTGGAGGTGTAGCTATGTTGAGGCAGGGCAGGGCAGGGTGGAGGTGTAGCTGTGTTGAGGCAGGGCCGGGTGGAGGTGTAGCTGTGTTGAGGCAGGGCAGGGCAGGGTGGAGGTGTAGCTATGTTGAGGCAGGGCAGGGTGGAGGTGTAGCTGTGTTGAGGCAGGGCAGGGTGGAGGTGTAGCTGTGTTGAGGCAGGGCAGGGCAGGGTGGAGGTGTAGCTATGTTGAGGCAGGGCAGGGCAGGGTGGAGGTGTAGCTGTGTTGAGGCAGGGCCGGGTGGAGGTGTAGCTGTGTTGAGGCAGGGCAGGGCAGGGTGGAGGTGTAGCTATGTTGAGGCAGGGCAGGGTGGAGGTGTAGCTGTGTTGAGGCAGGGCAGGGTGGAGGTGTAGCTGTGTTGAGGCAGGGCAGGGCAGGGTGGAGGTGTAGCTATGTTGAGGCAGGGCAGGGCAGGGTGGAGGTGTAGCTGTGTTGAGGCAGGGCAGGGCAGGGTGGAGGTGTAGCTGTGTTGAGGCAGGGCAGGGCAGGGTGGAGGTGTAGCTGTGTTGAGGCAGGGCAGGGCAGGGTGGAGGTGTAGCTGTGTTGAGGTAGGGCAGGGCCGGGTGGAGGTGTGGCTGTGTTGAGGCAGGGCAGGGTGGAGGTGTAGCTATGTTGAGGCAGGGCAGGGTAGAGGTGTAGCTATGTTGAGGCAGGGCAGGGCAGGGTGGAGGCAGGGCAGGGTGGAGGTGAGGGGCGTAGCCTTGTCCTGTTCCCACTACTCCTGGGAACAGACAGAAGCTCTGCTCGGATCTTGTTTACAATCTCAGCATTGGAGCAAACTCTTATGCGTCACAGCGTGTCTTTGTGAATCCGTGAAAGAACGAATGCACACGTGTGTCCGTGCCTAAGTGTGCTTTTGTGGCGTCGCAGTGTTTAGGCGAAAGCAGATGTTGGGTTCTGTGTTTGGTCGAGTAGCTTCAGGTCTTGTGTTTTTCACTTCTCTTTCTTGCCGAGGATTTCAGGAAGTTAGTCTGGACGTCCATACACGACCTCCACGCTCCGCATCTGGGCTGGGCACAAGTACTCCCTTCCTGAGTGAGTCACTCACCTGGACGTGAGTCTGTGACCTAGGTCCCCCCTGCTGGGTGTGTGTCTCTGTCTGTGAGTGTGTGTGTGTGTGTGTGTGTGTGTGTGTGTTTTACCTTGACCTTCTCCACTGTGTGTTTGTGTGAGTGTGTGTGTGTGTCACCTAGACCTTCCCTGCTGTGTGTGTGTGTGTGTGCGTGTGTGTGTGTGTGTGTCTGTGCGTGTGCTGGCACTGGGCTACCCAGGGATGGAAAAAGAGGGAGCTGGAGACGGGGAGAGAAAGGTGCAGTGTGCCAGAGCAGATGGAGGGAGAGATGGAGGATGGGAGAGGAGATAAGAGTCTGGGAGAGGGCCAAGGCTGAGCTCATGCTGTGTCTGCACGTCTGGGTGGTACCCGGTACTTAACCCTGTCAAACAAGCCCCTCAAACCTATGAGTAAGCCTTGACTGAGTCAGTGCATTTCACCAGACCAACAAAGTCCATCATTGCCAGTCAAAATGGAACGGCACTGTATGCGAAACGGTCTCACATGAATATTCAGAAAGACTATGTGATCACATAAACACCAATTAGTCCAACTTGTATATTAATTATGACCGGCATAGTGATGTGGGCCTGCAGTAATGAATCACCACAAACATCACTGGCGCCATGCCACCTGGGAAGTCTCTTTGGTCCTCATTAGCTCTGGCACTGCTGGTGGAGTGTGTGTGTGTGTGTTTGTGTGTGTGTGTGTGTGTGTTTGTGTGTGTGTGTGTTTCACAGACTGTAAACACCATAAAACCACCCATAAGGGCATATACCATTTCCTCCCCTGCTGTGTTGGGTGTGGGTGTGTGTGTGTTTGTGTGTGAAGTTGTGTCTTCTGTCTCCGATCTCCATCTTTTACATCACTCATCTCTCTTTTTGTCCTTCCCTTGCCTGTCCGCTTCATACGGTAGCTATTATTATCCCTCCTCCTTCTCCCTCACGTTCACCCCATCCCTTCGTACCTCCATCTTTCCAGCCCTCCTCCTCTATCATCGCCTGATCCTTCCCCTTTTCCCTCCTTCCTCTCCTGTGGTTCATCTGTCTTTCTCAGCTGTCCGCAGGCTGCCACTCATCGATCCACACGACCACAACCGCTCATCTTCTCAACCCTTCCCTCACCTCCGTCTCCCTCTGGTCGACCACTCCTCTCCGCCGTCCCTTCGTCATCCCTCCGTCTGCTTCTCCCTCACCCCCTTCTTTTAACCTTTTCTGACCCCCTCCTCCCCACCTCCACCACTCCCTCTAAAACACTTGTCCTTCCCTCCCTCCTTGGCTCCACTCATCTCCTCGGCGGTGGGTCTCCACGGCAGAGGCGTGACTGCACATCCACGCGGCCCTTTAGGAACAGCCTTCCCACAATGCACCACGGGCCAATTTGCATGGCAGGCGCTGGTGTGTGTCATGGAGATAGAGAGAGAGCGGGAGGGGGGGGGGGAGTGAGCGAGCGAGGGAGTGAGGGTTGGAAGGATGTGGGTCTGAATTATTCATCGCTGATCCACAGGAAAGAGAGAAAAAGGAGGGGAAAAAAGACAACAATGTCCTCGTCTGTTATCTACCCCCGAGTGTGACATCCAGGGAGACCCAGTTGGTGTGTCTGCTGTGTCCTGCTCTCCTGTACACTCACTGTTATAGGCACCCAGAGTGCGTGTGCTTGAACTCGGCCAGTTTTACTAAGCATCCGAGCAGTATCTCTGGTGGGTCTCTGGTACACTGTGCCTGATCCCGTCCTACCTTCAGCCTGGGAGGGAGGCTGAATCCTTCCTGCTGTGGTGGGGGACAGCCTGTCTCTCAGGGACTCACATCTCCGCCTGGCAGCCATCATGCTGACTGTAGCTTGGCCCAGTCATACAGACCGCAGGGCTGGTTTGCTAGGCTGTAACTGATGGTGTGTTTGCTGTTAAAGATGGTGAACTGTTGACTGACTGACTGACGACTGATTGGAGTTACTGACTTCCCTTGTTGTCTGTTTCTGCAGAAATCCTTCTCTCTGGTGCTGGAAGCTCTGGACCATGACAACGACACGTCGGAATTAGGTAAGCTGAACGGACTGTGTGTGTGTGTGATAGACAAGGATACGTGTGTGTGTGTGTGTCTGTGTGTGTTGGGTCGCCTCAATTTTGGAGAGAAATAAAGAGTCAGACAAAGTAACTAAATTGTTTCCTGTTTCAATAATACGACTCGAAAACGTTCCCACACACATGAAAGAAGTGGACAATCGGTGAGGTGGGGAGGAGGACAAGGGAACAGAGAGAGCAGAGCAGATGAAAGGAAAACGCTCTGTTTGTCCTTCTGCCTCCCCGTCTGTAGCTTCTCACCCGATCCCTCTGCAGAGTAGAGGCAGACAGTTTATTTTTGGACTTGTGACAGTGTGTGTGTCTGTGTGTGCGTGTATATTTTTTGTGTGTGTGTGTCTGCATGTCTGCTTGTGAATGACTGTGTGTGAGGGTGTGCATGTCTGCTTGTGAATGACTCTGTGTGTGTGTGTGTGTTTGTGTGTGTGAGAGAGAGAGACACTGGGTTACAGGGGTCCCCTGGGCAGACCCTTTCATTTCCTGCTCTTCTCTAGTTGTTTCTGCTCTTAATCAGGGAAACCTCCATGACAGAGAATGGGAACGGAATATTCTAAAAACAGACACACAGACACACACACAAATTCACAGACACACACACAAATTCACAGACACACACACAAATTCACAGACACACACACAAATTCACAGACACACACACAAATTCACAGACACACACACAAATTCACAGACACACACACAAATTCACAGACACACACACAAATTCACAGACACACACACAAATTCACAGACACACACACAAATTCACAGACACACACAAATTCACAGACACACACATACACACAAGCACACTGACAGTTTCACAAACACTCTCACCCGGCACACTCTAGATTCTAACACAGAGAGAAACCCAGAGATGTGCTCTTCTTTTCCTCATTCCTTTCGTTCCCCAATCTTGTCTTCCATCCTTTCCTCCCTGCCCCTACGCCCTCCTCCTCCCTGCCCTTACGCCCCCCTCCTCCCTGCCTAGTAAGAGGGCAGCAGTCTGCAAGAATCTAGAGATAACAGGAGGCTGGGAACCAAACTATATCCACTCCACTCCTTATCTAGACACTCTCCTCCTCCCTCTCTTTTCCCTTTCCTTTCCTCTCCTCCATCTCTCCTTCCCTCCTCTTTCCAGCCCGGTTCTTACCTCTGGTTTGGGCCTCATCTCTGGTTCTGTCTGTCTTGTGTAAAACTCAAAGCCCCATCACTGGACTACCGTGGCTTAGCTCAGCCCAGGGAACGCAGGCGTCCAGGAGCCGGCTGGACAGACTTCCAGCCTGGTTCCCTAATCAGGCTGGATTAGCAAGCTGTAATGGAGCCGTCTGACTGCAGCGGAGTCCTGGGAAAAGAGAGGACGAGGAAGACACTGCTTAGGCTTTAACATGAATGACCTTCACTGACTCAGTGGTGATGCTGGGGTGGAAGAACAGGTCCCTTTCACTCATTCCTCTCTCTCTCTTTTCTTTATTTCTATCTCCCTTTCTTTATCTCCACAGTCTTTATTATGTAGTCATTTAGCAGACGCTCTTATCTTATCAGCCCCTCTCTCTCTTTCTCGTTCTCTCTCTCTCTCTCTCTCTCTCTCTCTCTCTCTCTCTCTCTCTCTCTCTCTCTCTCTCTCTCGCTCACACTCTCTCTCGCGCTCTCTCTCTTTCAACCTCAGTCTTGTTCTCTTCGTGTCTGTGCCTTCTCGCGTTGAACTATTGACCTGTATAGGTGTATTGATGTTTTTTGGGGCCCAGGTGATTAGGAGGAAGGTAGAGCTAGACGTTTTGCATGCTTCTCACTGGCAGTCAAGGGCAAACACTTAAGATCCAATACTAGGCAGTGAGACTGAAGATACTAGAGGAAATAAGATAGATAAGCATTCCCCCCTCTGCTTGCTAACATTGTGTGTGTGTGTGTGTGTGTATTTCTAATGTGCCTGTGGTAGCTCAGGACTGCTGTTCTGGAGTTCTTTTGTTGCGGTGCAACCTCATCACATTAGGGAGAGAATCATACTCCAACACCCTTTTTGCTGACAAATTCTTTACATCCTTTCTTCTATGCCCCATCTTTCTCTTTCTCTCTCACTCCCCCCTCTTTCTCCCCCCCCCTCCACCCCTCTCGTTGGCAGTTGGCAGATCTTTTCACTGTGAGTGATGAAATTACCTACTGGGCACATAAGAGTCATGAAGTAATGGAAATGACCAGAGGCAGCAGCAAGGGCTGAAAAACTAAAACACACACATACACACTACCCACATTCCCAGACACACACACACACACACACAAACACACTGGGGAGCTCCCAGTTCAAGCGTTGGAGAGGCAGGAGTACTGATGAGATAACAACACACTCAGTGTCCACTGATGCCCTTCTCCCCTTTCATCCATTCTCTCTCGAACACACACCCACACACACTCTCACACACGCACACACTTACACACACAGAAACACTCAAACACACACTTGAATGCAAACTTGACAAGCAATCGAACACACACAAACCACACTCAAACACATTCCGACCAATATGTGCCCCTGTTTTGATTCCTTTGTTTCCATCCCAGATGATCTCATCTCTCCATCAGGAGGTTTGTTATGTGTTATTAGCTCCCTCCCTCCCTTCCTCTCTCTTTCTCCCCCTCTCTTCCTCCCCCCACTCTTTCCCTCTGTTTCTCCTGCTTCCTCTCTCTTCCACTCTTGCGAGGGCCCCCTCTCTAGCTGTCTATCGCTCGCTCCATCTCCCCATCTCTTAAACACACAGTTTCTATTCCATTTCATTGTCAATGCACACACATACACATACATTCCTACACTCTCAGACATTCAAACATCTCTCTCTCTCACTCACCATTCTCTTTCTCTCTCTCACTCTCTCGCTCTCTCTCTCTCTCTCTCTTTCTCACACACACACACACACACACAGGCACACACACAATGCTTTGTGTGTGTTAATTCCCTGTCAGGGGGATTATAGCAGAGTTGGAGATGACAGCCCCTCTGGGAATTTCCCTTGGGGTCAGGAGTATCAACAGTGAGCCCAGTCCCCCTCCCCTCCCCACCGCCTCCACTCCTCTGTCCCCCTCAAACATCTCTGCCTCTTATACCCCCCCACCTTCCTCTGTCCCTGTATCCCCCTCCACTCCCCCACCCTCCCTACGTCCCTCTCCACCCTCCCTACTCTCCACCCTCTGATCCTGATCTAGAGACAACCTGACTCTCCCTCTCTCTCTCTCTCTCTCTCTCTCTCTCTCTCTCTCTCTCTCTCTCTCTCTCTCTCTCTCTCTCTCTCTCTCTCTCTCCCTCTCCCTCTCCCTCTCGCTCTCTCTCTTTCTCTCTCTCCCTCTCGCTCTCTCTCTTCTCTCTCTCTCTCTCTCTCTCTCTCTCTCTCTCTCTCTCTCTCTCTCTCTCTCTCTCTCTCTCTCTCTCTCTCTCTCTCTCTCCTCCTCTCCTCCTCCAGGCCAGGGGGAGCTGATTGAGCGGGTCCTCCTGTCGTCCATGTTGAATCCCGGGGAACAGTGGCAGACCTACCGTCACCACGGACGCACGCTCACCCTGGAGTACCGGCTGCGGTTCCGCTGCGACTCCAACTACTACGGGCCCTTCTGCAACAAGTTCTGCCGGTCTCGCGACGACTTCTTTGGCCACTTTGGCTGCGACCCGAACGGCTCCAAGGTCTGCAAGGACGGCTGGTCGGGACCAGAGTGTCGGCAAGGTGAGGTTCTGTTGTCATGAGCCCGCTGTCTGATCCGTTAAGGAAAGGGACTGACCTGGCATGGAGGTCACCAGACATATCTGGAAGAGGCTATGAAGATGACAGACAACCTCATCCTCTCATTGCTGACTTCCATATATATTCATTCCCCTTTAAATCTCCTATGAGGTCAGAGTTACACAGTTTGACTGTTTGATTGCTTTGTGCCAGTCATCCTCTGGTTCCTTTCCTGACCCCTGACCCTTGTGTTGTTGAGGTGGGACTAAATGAAGGAAATTATGGCGGAAACCATGGAGGATATGAGGCTAGAATAATGACATCCTGTGGTCCTCCTGGTCCGCCCTTCGCTGGGTGATTTCACTTCCTGCTCAGCCAACTCTACTTCCCCCACAGCAGGTCGCTGATTGGGTCACAGGGAAACAGGAAGTGTTGCTAAAGAGACTGGGAGGCCCAGCATCAAATAATTTGAACCTGTGTGGTTGCTCCTGCGTGAATGTTCCTGTTGGATCCTGGGGAGTCAGGTGGCTGAGCGGTTAGGGAATCGGGCTAGTTATCTGAAGGTTGCCGGTTCGATTCTCGGCTGTGAAAAATGACGTTGTGTCCTTAGGCAAGGCACTTCACCCTACTTGCCTCAGGGGAAATATCTTTTGTACTTCCTGCAAGTCGCTCTGGATAAGAGCGTCTGCTAAATGACTAAATGTAAATGGATCTTGTGTGTCCTCAGATCAGTTTGTTGTGGGCGTTTCAAGTTCCTGTTGAGTGGTGGCGGAAATTAATTTATTTCCCACTTCCAGGCCTGACTGATTCATCTGTGTTCATGTGTATGTGTGTTTACAGCGCTGTGCAGACAGAGTTGTCACCAGACACATGGCTCCTGCACAGTTCCTGGAGAATGCAAGTGAGTCAGTCCTCTTTCTCAGAAACAGCACTATCTGTAACGACCTGTTCAGCCTCGTGAACCACAGTTCCACTTAGTAAACCAGTGAAGGCCGAGGCACAATGAACTCTAGCCACTATAAAACCCAAGAAAATAAACACCTTAAAACAGCTCTACACACAACTGTCTTTCCATTCTGTTCAGAAGATTTAATGGGCGGGAAAGTATGTTGCCGTAGCAACGGAGGAACGGCAAGCTCAAACAATCACGTGCAGATGTAATCATTCACAGCTCTGTGCCCCCCCCACCCTCTCCAGGTGTCACTATGGCTGGGAAGGCGTTCTGTGTGACCAGTGTGTCACGTTCCCTGGCTGTGTAAACGGAGGCTGCACCGAGCCCTGGCAGTGTGTGTGTGACGTCAACTGGGGAGGACTGCTGTGTGACAAAGGTGAGGGGGGCGGGCGAGGGCGAGGGAACAGGGCAACATCTTTGGGTAAGGTGATAGCCTTGGGTACAGTGAACGTGAGCTGGGCTTGGCTAGCTTCTTGCATAGGTGGGGTCTCCCCATTAAAGCGTTCCCTGGAAAGTCACAAAGAGCTTGTGAGCCTACTGGAGGTGATTATCAAACAGGAGTTACTCCCAGGGCCTGTATCTAGTCCTTACACTTCACACTGTGTGTGTGTGTGTGTGTGTGTGTGTGTGAGAGAGAGAGAGAGAGAGAGAGAGAGAGAGAGAGAGAGAGAGAGACAGAGAGAGAGAGATGGAGACAGAAAGACACAGAGAGAGAGAGAGACAGAGAGAGGGTGCATTGTTACATGCAGCAGTCTGCTACATTACTGAAAAGGAAAATGCTCTTTCTCTAGTTTTCTGTCTCTTGCTGTCTCTCTCTCTCACTTTCACCCTGTCACTTTTAGATTTGAACTACTGTGGCACCCACCAGCCATGTAAGAACGGTGGCACATGTGCCAACACAGAGCCCAACGAGTACCAGTGTGAGTGCCAGGAGGGCTTCAGAGGACGCAACTGTGACATCGGTGAGTGGCGGGCCAGGCCCAACCAAGGACAGATCCCATCTCTGAGCATTTAAAACAAAGGCTCTGTTTTTGTAACTCTTAAAGTCGATGTCTTATGCATCTTGTTGTTGAGATTCCTCTCTTTCCTGCCCTCCTTATCATTCTCCCTCCCTCCCTCCCTCTCCCCCTCCCTCACCCCCTCTCCCTCCCTCCCTCCCTCCGTCCCTCCCTCCCTCCCTCCCTCCTTCCCTCCCTACTCCCCCCTCCCTCCCACCCTCTCCCTCCCTCTCTCCCTCTCTCCCTCCCTCCCTACCCTCCCTCCCTCCCTCCCACCCTCTCCCTCCCTCCCTCCCTCTCTCCATCTCTCCCTCCCTCCCTCCCCTCCCTCCCCTCCCTCCCTCCCTCC
This sequence comes from Hypomesus nipponensis, assembly GCF_054491055.1. Taxonomy (NCBI): domain Eukaryota; kingdom Metazoa; phylum Chordata; class Actinopteri; order Osmeriformes; family Osmeridae; genus Hypomesus; species Hypomesus nipponensis. Next base: position 15,757,623 of record NC_140375.1, on the reverse strand, counting down.
CCCCCTCCCTCTCCCTCCCTCCCTCCCTCCCTCACCCCCACTCCCTCCCTCCCTCCCTCTCCCTTTCCCCCTCCCTCCCTCCCTCCCTCCCTCCCACCCTCCCTCCCTCCCTCCCTCCCTCCC
>NC_140375.1:15440000-15755000 GCF_054491055.1 Hypomesus nipponensis | reverse complement strand
GAATATGCTTGCATTAGCAGGGCAGCTGTGGTGGTGTATATGGGGCCCAGTTCTGGTGGGCCGGTCTGGATCAAAGTCCAGGGCCTATTTTTACTCCCAGTCCGCCCCTGCCGCCCCGCAACATTAAGCCCCCCCCAGCATCCCCATGATAAAATATGTTCCCGCGGCTATGCGCACACATGCACACACACGCAAACATCCAAACCTACCCACACACAGGTACACACACACAAACACAAGCATCACCATCATGCACAATATGTATCACCTCTCAATGACGGATGGTTGAATGGATGCATGGATTGACTGAGTAACTGATTGATTGTGTCTTTGTCCCTGCCGCCCACCAGCGGTGTTCCAGTGCGTGTCCAGTCCGTGTGGGCGCGGAGCCACATGTCAGGAGACTCCAGAGGGCTACCGGTGCCTGTGTCCCCCCGGGTGGACGGGCCGAACCTGCCAGCTGGGTCAGTAGAATGTCTGACGCGGTTCTAGAACACAGCGGAACACTGTGGACCAGTTCTAGAACATAGCGGAACACTCCAGGACAATTGAATGGAACCTTGCTGCAGAGTGTCTGAGATGACATTTGGCTCCTTAGGAACCACAGTACACATTTGGAGCCATTCTCTCAATGCATGAGTTGCGCACTCTCATGCTCTTTCACTGCCACTGTATTCATCTTGGTGTTCCTATATGATACTGTTATATTGAGCCAAATCACCCCAAGGTTGGATCTCTTCGCTTGGATTTCTAATGAAAGATGGTCTACACACACACAGTCACACACACACACACAGTCACACACACACAGTCACACACACACACACAGTCACACACACACACACACAGTCACACACACACACAGTCACACACACACAGTCACACACACACACACAGTCACACACACACACACAGTCACACACACACAGTCACACACACACACACACAGTCACACACACACACACACAGTCACACACACACAGTCACACACACACACACAGTCACACACACACACACACAGTCACACACACACAGTCACACACACACACACAGACACACACACACACACAGACACAGTCACACACACAGTCACACACACACAGTCACACACACACACACACAGTCACACACACACAGTCACACACACACAGACACAGTCACACACACACACACAGACACACACACACAGTCACACACACACACACAGACACACACACACAGACACACACACACACACACACAGACACACACACACAGTCACACACACACAGACACACACACACACACACAGTCACACACACACAGTCACACACACACACACAGACACACACACACACACAGTCACACACACACACACAGTCACACACACACAGTCACACACACACAGACACAGTCACACACACACACACAGACACACACACACAGTCACACACACACACACACACAGACACACACACACACACAGACACACACACACAGTCACACACACACAGACACACACACACACACACACACACAGTCACACACACACACACACAGTCACACACACACACACACAGTCACACACACACAGTCACACACACACAGACACAGTCACACACACACAGACACAGTCACACACACACACAGACACAGTCACACACACACAGTCACACACACACAGACACAGTCACACACACACAGTCACACACACACACACACAGTCACACACACGCACACACAGTCACACACACGCACACACAGTCACACACACACACACACAGTCACACACACACACACACAGTCACACACACGCACACACAGTCACACACACACAGACACAGTCACACACACACACACACAGTCACACACACGCAGACACAGTCACACACACACAGACACAGTCACACACACACACAGTCACACACACACACACACAGTCACACACACACACAGTCACACACACACAGACACAGTCACACACACACACACACAGTCACACACACACAGACACAGTCACACACACGCACACACAGTCACACACACACAGACACAGTCACACACACGCACACACAGTCACACACACACACAGTCACACACACACAGACACACACACTCACACACACACACACACACACAGTCACACACACACACACACACAGTCACACACACACACAGTCACACACACACACACACACACTCACACACACACACACAGTCACACACACACACACACAGTCACACACACACACACACACACTCACACACACACACACAGTCACACACACACACACACACACACACAGTCACACACACACACACACACAGTCACACACAATCATGCATACAATGCACATCCACAGACAGAGGACACGCTTGGGGGATATAATAGTTAAGGGAGATATTATTTCATGATGACAGTCTCCCACTATTCCCTCTGTTAGAGTTATATGTCACTTTGACACCTGATAATCCCACACAGATACACTTCATAGCCCAGAGATACTGCTCCCCCTTCCCACACACACCACATACACACCACACACACACCACACACACATAAACCACTGCTTCTCACAAGAGGTAGAAACCAACCGAGAATTGCCCTGACCCAAGCAGTCTTTTCCCCCTCTCTCTCCTCCCCTCTGCCTCTCCCCACCTTACTCTCTCCCTCCCTCCCCCTACCTCCCTCCCTCCAGCTCTCTCTCACGCCCTACATCACTGTCTGCCCTCCCTCCCTCTTTCCCTCCCTCTTTCCCTCCCTCTTTCCCTCCCTCTCTCCCTCCCTCTTTCCCTCCCTCTTTCCCTCCCTCTTTCCCTCCCTCCCTCCCTCTTTCCCTCCCTCCCTCCCTCTTTCCCTCCCTCCCTCCCTCTTTCCCTCCCTCCCTCCCTCCCTCCCTCCCTCCCTCCCTCCCTCCTTACTTCACACTCTCTCTCTCCCTAGCTCTCTTCTCCCTCCTCTCTCTCTGAGCCCTTCCCAGCTCTAAGTCCCCTCTATGCTGTGGATCTGTGTGTATCCCTTCCTTCAGGCTCTTTCTATCTCTGCTCTCTCTTTATGCTCTCTCGCGGTCTCTCCTGGGAACTATCGTTCCTGTAAAACATCTCAGTGGGACTCGACATCACAGGAGTAGGCTTTGGATCACCTTACTTGACCACTTCCTCCCTCCTCATTCAAGGTGTCGCATTTTCATTCTTCCCCCTTCCCCTCCTGTCAGACACCTTTCCCCAGGGAGATAATGGGAAGAATGGGTGTGTGGGGACACACAGAACACAGAGAAGAAGAGGTGAAGAGAGTCAAGTTGAGAGATGAAGGGAGGGAGGGAAAGAGAGGTAGACAGATTCAGTAATGTAAGTTGGAGTTTCGAAATGTGTATCACAGTGGGAACCCAACACAGTGGAAAACTGGGCATGCGTTCACTTAAATAGTCCGAAAAGGATTTTGAATCACCTCTGTGAGGTTTTCGTTGTAGAGATCTCATTCCCTCATTCTGTTGTGTGCGTGACGTCCCTCTGGGCGTGGAGACCCAAATCTGTTGGCTTCTCATCTCTGACGAGCACACATCTCTGTCACCCGGCCGACGGTGTGAGCTGTAAAATGACTGCTTTACCACGGCATTGAAAGCTTTATTGCTTTTCCTTCTCCCGACAGTTTGATGTGATTTGGCCCAGGTACAAACACACAGATGAAATGCGTAGCTGTAAGGTGTGCTAGGAAACCCCGCCCGCGGATACATGATGAAAAGCAATATCTATGTGTTGTGCTGTGGTGTTGTTTACATCTCAAATGAAATCTTGAACAGCTTCAAGGCGGCTCTTTGTTCAATTCAGGATTGACGGTTATGAGAATGTGCCGTCTCATGCATGGAACCTCTCTCTCTTCTCAGACACCAATGAGTGTGAGATGGATGTGTGTGTCCACGCACGCTCCTGTCGCAATCTGATTGGTGGATACCTTTGTGACTGCCTACCTGGATGGACGAGGCCTAACTGTGACATCAGTGAGTATAAAGAACTTCTATGAAGTTTTACATTTGCACTCGCTGTTCCACAATGAGCAATGATCGTGAGAAAATAGAAGGTAATTTGATGTTGTTGCTAGCCTTGTGAGCTGAAACATGTGGTTTGAATACAGCATATTATGGCCAGGGGGATATTACATGTCTGAAAGTGTGTGATTGAGAGTGTGTTATCCTCTCTGTGCTCTTTAGGGGACAGCAGCTGTCACGGGCTATGTCTCAACGGAGGTCGATGTGAGGTAAGAGGGTTTCCTGGGTGTATTTCCTGTTTTTTAGCTTGTTCTCTTGACTGTCTACATCATACTCGGTCTGGGCTTGTGTGTCCTCGTGGTTTGTGCGAGGTTCATACCCAATATTCTCTCTCCTCACCTGAAACCAAGTTCTCCGTCATTGGTGGGAGGGAACCATGACTCGCTTTGAACACAGCCTCTCGTGGTGACCAGTCGGTCAGCTTCTGTAAGGATTCGTCCTGACCTGACCTGACTTGATTGATCTCTTCCTGTTCCCCCCAGGACCTGGTGTCAGGGTCAATCTGCCTGTGTCTGCCAGGGTTCACTGGGAAGCACTGTCAGAACCCCCCCGGCCCCTGTGACAGCGCCCCCTGTCTACACGGAGGATACTGTGCGGAGGAGGCTGGCCGGACGGCCTCCTGCAGCTGTGCGGCGGGATACACCGGGCCTTTCTGCGAGGTCAGCTCTCTCAGACAACGCAGCATATCTGTCGTGTTTCGACTTGGATCGTCGCTTAGAACATGAGCTCAAAGGGGACGCCCCCACTCCCAGCGACTGTCACGTCTAACCGGGCTCTCGTTACTTGTCTCTCTAGGTGGTGGTGGATCCGTGCAGTCCTAACCCCTGCCAGCAGGGGGTGCCATGCCGGAGCACGGACGGGGGGTACACGTGCGGCTGCCCCGAGGGTCACTATGGCAACGAGTGCACGAGCCTTAAGGATCCCTGTCATGGCCAGCACTGCCCAGGTACGTGCCAAGTGTAGAGTGTGTGTTTGGGACTTTTACACATCCAGAAACGTGAAGCTGTACCCCGCACGTCCGACAATTGGTCCACTTCCTACTGAGCCGACCTCTCCCTGAGTTTGACCCCCTTACCCTTTGTCAACTGCGGTTGCCATCGGCTGCTCCATTGTCAGCCAAGATTATTATGGGTTGGCCCCCTGTGAGCTAAGTAGGATGTGGCCCCTAATTGTGTTGTCGGTCTAAAATGTGTCCTAAGGTTTTGCTATCCCCCTCTCATCCTCTCCCCTCTGCTACCTGCCAGACGCCGTGTCGGACCCTGCTCACGGAGGTTTCAGCCTCTACATGGTGCTGGTGGGCGTGTCCGCCCTGGTGACGGCGTGCGGCTGCGCGGCCTGCGCCCTCCTCCTCTCCCGTCTGCACCGGCGGCGGAAGAAGCAGCAAGGAGGCCCTCCGGAAGAGGAGGCCATCAACAACCAGAGAGAGTTTGTCACTCTCATCCGAAACCTGGAGCGCCCCTCGCCCCTCCTGGCCCCCGTGGGCCCCCACACCCCCGTCCCCGCCCACCCCAGCTGCTGCGAGGAGATCGAGCTAACCCGACCCCCCTCGCCAGCCCCCTCTCACTCCTCCCCGGCCCTCAAACCCTCCCATGCTCACAAACTGGACATCTCCAACCTGGAGAGGGAGAAACTAAACCGCATCCACTACGCAGACAACCAGGAACTGGAGGTGTGACTTCTGGACCTTTTGAACTCCCAGATCCCAGTCTGTTTGTTTTGCACCCAGCTGGTCTCTTTCTGGGGTGTAACCCCAGTCTCCAGTGCTGTGCCATTGCTGCATTACTTCCTGTGGTGGTGGTGGGTGACCCTAGTCTGACCTCTCCCTGAGTTTGACCCCTTACCCTTTGTAAGATGAGATTGCCATTGGCCGCTCTACTGCCAGCCAAAACTATTATGGGCTGACCTTCTGTGAGCTAAGTAGGATGTGGACCCTAATTTTGTTGTTGGCCTTGATCCTATTTTAGGGCGCAGCCTTGCCAATGGGGAGAGAGATGGCATAAATCTGAACTATGACCTCTGACTTCATCCTGAACTCAGAACTAGTCTGATGTGGGCTTGTGCAGTGTGTATGTGGCTTGTCTCTTTGCCCCGTTTCACCCGAGTCCTGGTGGAGATCACATGGGGCCCGTTCCCCTAATGCGATTGGACCAGCCTGCACCAGATAAGCCTTTGCTTCCTGTACGGTCTGGGTGTCCAGCCTGAGAATGTGTTCCAAGGCGGTGACAGAGGGAGAGGGAGGAAGGTGTGGGTCTCATTCCATGAAGGATGAGTTGATCTGAAGGATAAACTCACATGCTTAAATTTAAGTGTAGGTGTTCGTTGTTGTTCTGTGTTTCTTGTTTGGTTGGTTGTGTGACTGTGTGTGTGAGTGTGTGTGTGTGTGTGTGCGTGCGTGCGTGCGTGCGTATATGTCTATTACTTGGGGGAGCGAGAGAAGGTAAAGGATTAAGAAATGAAAGAATTACATTTACTGAATCAACACATTCTAAATGGTGCCCTTTAATAAAGAAAAAAAACACCCAGAGAGATAAACAAAATAGAAAATGCTCTCAAAAATACCTAAATAAGTTTGAACTTTGGGAATGAACTGAATTCTAACACTACACTGTTGCCTGCATGGTCTCTGTTCAAAGATGTATGATTTTTATACCTTTGTGTAAAATAGCAATGTTGTATATTTGTTGTACATATTGATACTGATCTTTTTGTACTGTGGTTTGGTCTCCGAATGTTTTAATTCATGCTTTTTGTTCTCTGTCCCCTTCCATATGTCTGAGAAGACCAGCTAATATGGATTGTGATTAAAGTGCATTTAACTGATAAAGATGTGTGTATCTTCAATCCAACCTGTGTGTACGTGTGTGTGCATGTGTATATGTGTGTGTGTGTGTGTGTGTGTGTAATGTCTGTTCACTATGACCTTGCTTTTGTTATCCCATCATGGCTTTCAACTACTGTGATTGTGTCACTGGATCAGACTGCATACGCACATTACTTCTCAGCAATCATTTAAATCAAAAACGCGCACACACATAGATTGGGCTAGTAATCAGAAGGTCGCAAGATCGATTCCCGGCCGTGCCAAATGACGTTGTGCCCTTGGGCAAGACACTTCACCCTACTTGCCTCGGGGGGGGGGAATGTCCCTGTACTCACTGTAAGTCGCTCTGGATAAGAGCGTCTGCTAAATGTCCCTGTACTCACTGTAAGTCGCTCTGGATAAGAGCGTCTGCTAAATGTCCCTGTACTCACTGTAAGTCGCTCTGGATAAGAGCGTCTGCTAAATGTCCCTGTACTCACTGTAAGTCGCTCTGGATAAGAGCGTCTGCTAAATGTCCCTGTACTCACTGTAAGTCGCTCTGGATAAGAGCGTCTGCTAAATGTCCCTGTACTCACTGTAAGTCGCTCTGGATAAGAGCGTCTGCTAAATGTCCCTGTACTCACTGTAAGTCGCTCTGGATAAGAGCGTCTGCTAAATGTCCCTGTACTCACTGTAGGTCGCTCTGGATAAGAGCGTCTGCTAAATGTCCATGTACTCACTGTAAGTCGCTCTGGATAAGAGCGTCTGCTAAATCACTCAATGTAAATATTCTGACTGCCAGGAAAAAGTGGACCACCTGGCTGGCCTCCATGTTCCAACTGATGTTAGAGCCAGTGAAGTCCCCTGTTCAGCCAACTGATGTATGGGAGCGTGTGTATGTCTGTATAAAGGTCTTAGATGCCTTCAGTTTGTTCGTAAACTGAGAGAGATAAAAAGAGAGTGATGTTTTGAGGGTGAGAGACAGAAAGTGAGCGAGAGGTCACAGGGGTGGAGAGGCTTATGAGGATGACGAATGTGACCTTTGACCTGCTGGAAATGACCGTGAGCTTCCTGTCCCCACCCTGACCAGAAGGAAATGTAGGAAATTGTGTGCTCTTACCATCTCTCTCACTCACTCACTCTCTCCTCTCTCTTCTCTCTCTCTCTCTCTCTCTCTCTCTCTCTCTCTCTCACTCACTCTCTCTCTCTCTCTCTCTCTCTCTCTCTCTCTCTCTCTCTCTCCTCTCTCTTTTCTCCTCTCTCTTCTCTCCTCTCTCTTCTCTCCTCTCTCTCTCTTGCTCCTCTCTCTCTCTCTCCTCTCTCTCTCTCTCTCTCCTCTCTCTCTCTCTCTCTCTCTCTCCTCTCTCTCTGTCTCTCTCCTCTCTCTTTCTCTCTCCTCTCTCTTTCTCTCTCTCTCTCCTCTCTCTGTCTCTCTCTCTCTTTCACACACAGTCTTTATTGCAGAAACCCCTTCACACCTGCTGTGACGGTCAGGATGTGACACTAAAACCCTCCAGAATGCATCCAGTGGGACAGCGCTCTGGACATCACGGTGCTTGATTTCTGACACAGTTCACAGTGTTAGATCCAGTGTTTCAAGTCCATCTGTGAATGTTTGTGAATGTGTGTTTTTATCTTAGTCTTATCTTACATTTTATCTTCGTTTTGCATCTTAGTTTTTGCCTACTTGTGATGGGTGTGAATCATTGGATTAGTCTGTTTCATGTGTACCCAGAAAATCAGGTATCATCCAGGTGGTTTTGAGGAAAGGTATTTACAGTTATGACACGCTGTTAATCACATGTTCAGTTAATGCAACAAGGCAATGTGATACAGAGGAATAACAAATACATTCGTGTGAAAGTCACCAATTTCTTGTCAACATGCACAATCATGACTCATGCAGAACAAGACATGTAATCGACTGCTCCCTTCTGGTCGTTAGAGGTAGTGCATGCAGTTTCTGTTAGAGATCACTAAACTTCCGCTGGTGGGACACAGGGAGGTGTGACAAGATTTCGGCTGCAATCGCCGAGTTGAACAATCTGAACGGAATACCCAAGTGTCTGTTGGTGGTTCACAAAAACTGGTAGGTATTCAAATATTTTAGTTTCTGATCACACACATGTATTTCTCAATATCCTATTTTCACCTTAAATGTAGCAAGTTGGCTAGCTTAGTACGTTATTGTTCTACGACATAGAAAGCTAGCATTAGCTAGCTAACTGAGGCCTAGTTAATTTTGCAGTAGCTAGCCAGGTAGCTCTAGCTATAGTTAGCTAGCTAGCTACTTGCAGAATTGCATGCTTTTTCTGATTGACTGGCTAACAGCATATACGTAATAGTTTGCATTCTAAATATGGTTTTATAGTTGTATGTATTAAAGAAAGCAACATTATTGAGTAAGTATATGCAAAATGATTTCCCTAGTCCCCTCAACCTCACCGACCAGCTGCATGGTGTTGTGGCTGTAGCTGCTAGAGCTAGCTAGCTTGCTTATAGAGCACTGTAGTAACTTACTCAGTACGTTAGATATGTAGTTACCACACTACCCGTACTAAACTAAAACGCTATCAGTTTATGGTCTTTAAGGACCTAAGGTTATTTCTTCACCGAACGGTCATGTGATTCAGAGAACTGAAATATTTGTAAGTGCAGCGTGTGGTTGGATCCTGCGCGATGGCCAAATGACCAGTTCGTTTACATTCTTATGACAAGTTATCCATGCAGGGCAATTAACGGTGAAACAGGTTGTGGGGCAAAGCCCAGACTTGAGATAGAGGCGCATACACATTACACACCCATTCTCTGATTTCTTTCTTGTTTCCTTCTCTTACCCCCCCCCCCCCACACCCCCCCCCCCCACACACACACTCACTCACTGACTCCCCTCCCCATCTCCACAGCAACCGTGCCGCGCCGCGCCCCCACCCCGAGCGGTGCCGTCATGTGGCAGGAGGCCCGCAAGCACGAGAGGAAACTGCGTGGCATGATGGTGGACTACAAACGACGCGGCGAGCGCCGGCGAGAGTACTACGAGAAGATCGTAAGACCCGTCTCTCTGGATGTCACTCTGAGGCTGTGATAAGTGTCCCTCTGCTCACTCTCTCTGTCTCTCTCTCACTCTCTCTCTGTCTCTCTCTCTCTGTCCATCTCTCTCTCTCTGTCCTTCTCTGTCTCTCTCTCTCTCTCTCTCTCTGTCCATCTCTCTCTCACTCACTCACTCACTCTCTCTGTCTCACTCTCTCTCTGTCCGTCTCTCTCTCTGTCTCACTCTCTCTCTGTCTCTCTCTCTCTCTCTCTGTCCATCTCTCTCTCTGTCTCTCTCTGTCTCCACTACAGAAAAAGGACCCGGCTCAGTTCCTTCAGGTTCACGGCCGGGCCTACAAGATCCATCTAGACTCTGCTGTCGCGCTCGCCGCAGAAAGCCCCATTAACATGTGAGGAAAACAGACACACACACACACACACACACACACACTGTGTGATTACTCATGTGTCATGCCCTTCTATCTAGGATGCCCTGGCTGGGAGACGCCAATAACATGATTGACAGGTTTGACGTGAGAGCTCACCTGGATTACATACCCACCTACACTCCTCCACTCCTCAGCACAGTGTAAGTCTGCCTCAGAGAAAATACTTTGGTTTGCAAAGGAACAAATGGTGTGTGTCTGTGGCTCTAATTTGGTGTACTGTCTTCCATTGTGGTTCTAGCACTCCGGAACAGGAGTCGGAGGAGAGGAAATGCAACTATGAGCGCTACCGAGGCCTGGTGCAGAATGACTTTGCTAACAGTGAGTTTCCACTGGCCTTGTAATTCATACAGGACCCTCCTGTGGACGGCAGGCCATTCATCTGCTGTCTCCTGGGTCCTAGCTCCCGCTGGGTATATTTTGCTCATGTTGTGTCTGTGCTTTGTCACTCTCCCCGCAGTCTCTGAGGAGCAGTGCTTGTACCAGATCTACGTGGACGAGCTCTACGGTGGCCTGCAGAGGCCAAACGAGGACGAGAAAAAAAAGTACGCCCCACCATCTTCACAAACAAACGAGTGCTCTGTCCTCGTCTATCCAGTTGGTTGATATTCAGTGTGTGATGCTTTCTCTTCGCTGGGCAGGCTGGCCGAGAAGAAGGCCACCATTGGCTACACGTACGAGGACAGCACCGTGACGGAGCCTGACGGCCAATCAGAAAAGGGAGAAGAGGACGACTCGGAGAACAGCGAATCAGAGGAAGACGAGGGCATTCCCGACATTGGTGAGGAAACTGTCACGTGGGATGGTTTGTTTACAAATCACGCTTTGATGTTGAACATACTGTTGGAGTTTAACATAGCTCAGTCCTAACCTTAAAAGTGTGTGTGTGTGTGTGTCACAGATGTGGAGGTGGATGTTGATGAGCTGAACCAGGAGCAGGTGTTGGACATAAACAAGATGGCCTCACCGTATGGCATGGCAGAGGGAGACTTTGTCAGGTCAGTCTGTCACCCTCGCCCCATCACTGGTCCAATGTGAAAGAAAAAACACTGTACCCAGGAAGTGACCTATGACGTTGTCCAATAGGATGCTGAGGAAGGACAAGGAGGAAGTGGAGGCCATCAAACATGCCAAGGCCCTGGAGGCAGAGAAGGCCATGTACTCTGTAAGACTGGAACCGCACGTGTGTGTGTGTGTGTGTGTGTGTGTGTGTGTGTGTGTGTGTGTGTGTGTATGTGTGTGTGTGTGTATGTGTGTGTGTGTGTGTGTGTGTGTGTGTGTGTGTGTGTGTGTGTGTGTGTGTGTGTGTGTGTGTGTGTGTGTGTGTGTGTGTGTGTGTGTGTGTGTGTGTGTGTGTGTGTGTGTGTATGCATGTGTGCGTCTCCCTCACTGTGTGTTTGATGTGACACAGGGTCGACGTTCTCGCAGACAGAGGAGGGAGTTCAGAGAGAAGAGGCTGAAGGGCCGACAGATCAGCCCCCCCAGGTACCTGACCCCCCCCCCCCTGCAGAACACAGCCTGAACACCTGACCCCCCCTGCAGAACACAGCCTGAACACCTGACCCCCCCCCCCTGCAGAACACAGCCTGAACACCTGACCCCCCCCCTGCAAAACACAGCCTGAACACCTGCCCCCCCCCCCCTGCAGAACACAGCCTGAACACCTGACCCCCCCCCCTGCAGAACACAGCCTGAACACCTGACCCCCCCCCCTGCAGAACACAGCCTGAACACCTGACCCCCCCCCCCTGCAGAACACAGCCTGAACACCTGACCGCTCTCCTGGCTGGCTCCTTCACCCTCCCCCCTCCCTCAACACTTCCTTTTTTCCCCTCAAAAAACACGAACCAATGGGAGGGCAGCGAGTCTAAATGCCACACGTGTGTTTGTCTGTTCCAGCTACGCCAGAAGGGACAGCCCCACCTACGACCCCTACAAAAGGTGAGGACCTCCGACTGCTCTTGCCACACTCAGCTGCTGTGGATACCCGGGCAAGATGGCCGCCAGTGCCAGGTGCTCATCCTTCCTCTCCTCTCTCTCACCCCCTCTCTCCACTCAGACCTGAGTCCGAGTCCAGCTCGGAGTCCCGGTCTCGCTCCCGCTCACCGGGCCCAGAGAAGATCACCTTCATTACCAGCTTTGGAGGAAGTGACGAGGAGGCCGCCGCTGCCGCCGCCGCTGCCGCCAACCAGGCTCCGCCTACTGCCCTCTCCGCCCACGCCCCCGCCAACTCGCAGCACCACCCCGCAGGTCATAGCAGGGGCTCCCGGTCGGTAACTTTCCCCTTCCTGGCTTCTCATTGGTTGTGTTCTACTGTCACTCATTTTGCTGTCCAACCAAATGACCTCAGTAGATGTCGATTGCCAGATGGGTGCTAGTTTGGTTGGCGGGTGTGATGGAGCTGAGGTGGTCAGACCAGTCTGTTGGATCCTCCTAGCCATGTAGTGAATTAGCCTACAGAGAAAGATCACAGTTTGAGCTATGCATGTCGCCCCCAGCAACAAGCACAATTCAGACGTGTGTGTGTGTGAGGGTGTGAGAGAGAGACACTGACGCACATTCAAGAATGATGGGACTGCATGACATGATGTTCTGCGTTCTTGGCTAAAGCTAAAGCACCCTGGATGGGCTTGCTTTTCCCACCGTTAATTGATCACCTGTTTCCACTCTTGACTGTGATTGGCTGTGCAACACCAGCAGCTTGAAGTACACCGCACCACGGAAGACAACCTGAATCTGAATCCCGTTTTTTTTTTTTTTTTTTACTTTGATGGAACTCCAGAGTTCTATGAGCCTGGGGGGGGGGTCCTAACATCCCCGTGTGTGTCTGTCTCTCCAGCAGACGAAGGTCGTCCTCCAGCCACTCCTCGTCCTCCTCCTCCTCCTCGCGCTCCTCCTCGCGCTCCTCCTCCTCGCGCTCGCGCCGTGGCCGGAGGGGTCGGGGGGGCCGGGACGGCGGCGGGCGCCGCTCGCGCTCCAGGGGGCGCTCGGACTCGCGCTCCAGGGGGCGCTCAGACTCGCGCTCCAGGGGGCGGGGCAGCAACGGAGGGGGCGGGAGCAGGAGAAGGTACAACCGCACGCGGTCGCACTCCAACGACCGGGAGAGAGAGAGAGAGCGGGAGAGAGAGCGGGAGCGGGAGAGAGAGCGGGAGAGAGAGCGGGAGAGAGAGCGGGAGAGAGAGCGGGACAGGGGCCGGCGCTACTCTGCGCGTAGACGAACACGGTAAGACTTTTGGCGTCCGGTAACAAAACATGGTTAACTGGAACGTGTGTGTGTGTGAGGCTGGACTAGAGAAATGGCATGTTCCTCTGTAGAAGGTGTGGTCCTGGATGTGTGCGTGTCTGCACGCTTGAAAGGATGTGACTTGTGTGTGTGTGTGTGTGTGTGTGTGTATGCTGTCTGTGCTGGCGGGCACCCATAATAACCTTGGCGACCGCCCCCCCTCCCTCCTATAGGTCTCGCTCCAGCTCGCGACAGGGGGCCAGGTGGGGGGGTCGGAGTTCCGGAGGGCACCGGAGAGGGGGCAGCAGCAGCCCCAGCCCCCCCCAGTCCCCCAGCCCCCCCAGCCGCAGCCCCTCCCCCAGGGGGGCCCCGCCCTCTGCCACCGCCCTGTCTGACAAGCTGAGAAAGTGAGTGCTGTTGTCGTAGGCCGCATGCAGAGAACATGAGCTCACACGCTCATGCTGAATCACACACACAATGCGGCAGCTCTGCGTCACACATCCACAGCCCCAGCAGACGCTTCGTCCCATTTCGTCATTTGTGTAAACGTAGAAAAGGCAACAGCTCTACTAACAACACTGTGGGGCCTGTGGAGTCTAAATGAGTATCTCAAATGTAGTACTGCTGATTGTCCTGTAGGTGGAGCCATTGGATGAGAAAACCTAATGGATTATGTATGTATGGCGTTCATGTTTCCCCCCCCCCCCCTCTCTCCTCCCCTCCCCCCCCCCCCCCCCTCCAGGCCTGATACTCCGGGTGGTAAAGAGACGGGAGCTGCCAAAGTCAGTAAGAATTTGATCTCGCTGGGTTTGTTGCTAAAGTCTACGCCTCCCTCACTCCTGACAGGCTGCCCTGGTTGTCCAATCAGGCCGGGGGGTCCCGCCCCCTCCCCCGGGCCTCCGTTACACACAGCCTATGGCGCTTTTCAGCCCCCTGTCTTTGACTCCGCCCTCCCGTCTGGACGTGTGTCCGTTTAGCGGCTCCCAGTGTTGACCTGTAACCACCTTGCTCACCCTGCTGGCTGTAGCCCCGCCCCTTTCCTGCCGTCCACCGACAGTGTGGGAGGAGCCTCCAGAGCGTCGCAGCTATCTGCCGAGGAGTGTCTCTGACCACACCCGCCTCTCTCCTCTCTGTGTTGAATAGTCCGGGTGCCCTCTCTGCCCTGGGTGGAAGTAGCCAGTGAAGTGCCTTCTGAGCAGAGATGGGGTGGAGGTCAGGGGGGTGGAGATCAGGGGGGGGGGTGGAGATCAGGGGGGGGGTGGAGGTCAGGGGGGTGGAGGTCAGGGGGGGGTGGGGGTCAGGGGGGTGGAGATCAGGGGGGGGTGGAGATCAGGGGGGGTGTAGGTCAGGGGGGTGGAGGTCAGGGGGGGTGGAGGTCAGGGGGGGGTGGGGGTCAGGGGGGGTGGAGGTCAGGGGGGTGGAGGTCAGGGGGGGTGGGGGTCAGGGGGGTGGAGATCAGGGGGGGTGGAGGTCAGGGGGGTGGAGGTCAGGGGGGGTGGAGGTCAGGGGGGTGGAGGTCAGGGGGGTGGAGGTCAGGGGGGTGGAGATCAGGGGGGGGTGGAGGTCAGGGGGGTGGTGGTCAGGGGGGGTGGAGGTCAGGGGGGTGGAGATCAGGGGGGGGTGGAGGTCAGGGGGGTGGTGGTCAGGGGGGGTGGAGGTCAGAGGGGGGGTCAGGGGGGGGTGGGAGTCAGAGGGGGGTGGGGGTCAGGGGGGTGGGACTGATCCGTTGTAGTGTGTAGTGTTTCTCACTTAGTCTCCACAGTCGCGGTGTCACTAAGGTGAACCGTGAGAGCTGATGTGTGCTTGTCAAAACCCCTCATATTGATTCCTTTTCTTGCTTCCTTTCCTGTGCCCTGCCCCCTTCATCAATGATCTCTATAGATTTTTGGGGTAAGTGTTGTTGTCAATAGCGTGTTGCCTTGCAGGAGCAGTCCTGGGTAAAGATAGATGTGTTTATTGGACTTCTGTGAATGGTGGGAACCTTTATAGTCAGCCCTGTCTTGTGGTACAACAGTATTGTAGTAGAATGTAGATGTAGGTTGTCGACCATCCCAGGGCAGTGTAGATATGTAGTTTATAGCCTGTGTCATAGGGTTTGGATCCTCTGAAAACGCAGCGTCACTTCCTTGTCTAAATCGCTGATGTGGAACCGCGGAAAGTATGTGGTTTTTCACCCGTCCAATCGCCTTAGATCCCAGGTGCTCCTCGAGGCGGGCGAGGAAGATGCACGCTTGCGTTTCCAGATGGTTTCAGACAGGGCTGTGGACGAGCCGCGGCCTGCGCCGGGGAGCCAGCCAGGGAGCCTGGGGAGCTGGGACGGCTCCTGGACAGCAGGTGCTGCTAACAAGCCCCGGCAGGCCGGCGCGCCACACCTCGCCTCTCCCACCAGAGGCCCAAGGAGGCAATGCGAGAGCTCAAACCAGTTCAGGAAGGACTTTACCTGGACGCCGACCAAGGGGGCGGAGATCTCCCTGCCGGCGCAGTCGCTGGGAGATCTGAGCCCACACAGAATTGGGCTAGATGAGAACACATAATGGTGTTTTGATTTCGTCCCCGAGTCTTTTGTCATGGGTTATGAGCGCTGTTGTTCGCTCACGCGCCCTGAATCTGGACAGGATGAGCTAGTAATGAGACTGTTGGGCTGTGAGAGACTAGTGGCTGTGGGGGGGCGGGGGGGGAGGGGCAGCAAGGAGCAAGTGTTCTCTCCAGCAGAGAGCAGGCTGGGACAGGACTGTGTGTCTGGAGCTGTTTTGACCTGTACTTCTTGCATGACCAGCTGAATTCCTACCTGGCCAGGTACACCCAGGAAGGGGTGTGGCCTTCAGGAGCAACACTTAACACAAACAACTCCTGACTGAACTCAGTGGACCTAAACTTGTTGTTGTTTTATTCAATTCCCCTTTACTCCCCCCAGCACGCACCCCCTACATTCATATATACATTAGACCCATATGGAGAGACCAGTGAAATGTAACCTGACCCCCACCCCCCTTCACCCAGTCATGCTGTCCCAGACTATGTGCAGGGAACAGGCACAGAGTTCACCTCTCCTCATGGCACATAGCGCCCTCTCCTCCAGCCCTGGCGCAACACGATAGACCCTACATGTGATTTATTTATATGTATGTGTTCCCTCAGCTGACCCAGGTCTAAACCCCCTGGCACTGTATATAAGCCTTAGCGCGTGCGCGCACACACACACACACATGGCGTGCACCCCGGCCCGGAGAGTGCTCTGATGTATGTGTGTGTTTTGCAGCCAAAGATGACCCCGCAGGAGAAGTTGAAGATACGCATGCAGAAGGCCCTCAACAGACAGTGTGAGTGACGCTCCCTGCTCACCACACACACACACACACATTCTGAATCAGAATTTGGTTTATTCGCCACGTATGTTACACGGGTGGGGGGGGCGGTGGGGGGGGGGGGGGGGGGTAATATAATGGTTGGGTAAACACTGCATATTCGGATCTTAAAGTAAGTAAAAAAAAGTTAGAAAGTTAAACTAATTCTAAGAACTAAACAATTTTAAAATAAACCAATTTTAAAAATAAAATTGTGTGTATATATATATATATATAAGAATTTAAATGAGCAAACACACACATATACATACACACACACACACGGCCTCTTTCACTTCCTCATGTTGACACGTTTTAATGATGGCTCGATTGTAATGACTGTATGATTGTAATGTTAAAATGGAGCACTCGGGGTCTAAATAGATGCTGGCCGTCGTCACATTGGCTGGTACTAAGTTAGGAGAAATAAGCTTGTGGGCTGTATCGCTTGTTACACATGAGGAGTAAATCTGTTTCCTTTTGTGATCTTTCAGCCAAGGCGGATAAGAGAGCTGCCCAGGTGAAGATCCAGCAGCAGGAGAACAAGCGGCAGGTGTGTGTCACCTTCACACAGTATCCACCACACACACGCACACACACACACACACACACGTTGTGTGTGTCCTCCCAGCACCAGACAATGTTTTTCATGCTGACCGCGTGTTTGTCTCACAGGAGCGAGAGGGGGAGCTGCGAGCCATGGCACGCAAGATCCGCATGAAGTAAGACCGTGTGTGTGTGTGTGTGTGTGTGTGTCAGTGCTGTGTTGGTATGAATATCTGACCATCCGGCTGTCCTCCAGGGAGCGTGAGCGTCGTGAGAAAGAGAGGGACGAGTGGGAGAAGCAGTACGGCCACCAAAGTCACTCGCCCTCGCCGTCGCCCTCGCCATCCAAATACAGTAAGTCCCTGAACGCCCCCCGCTCACCTGACAGCAGGGGTAGGAGCCCCCCCCCCTGGCCTGAACACCAACAGGTTGCTCCTCAAAGCCCTCCAGTGGGCGCCACTAACTGTGCCGCTATTGTTTCAACCGCCAAAGCGTCATGTGCCCAGTGTTGCTGCAGGCTGATGTCTTGATGAGTCATGTTGCTTCTTCTCTGCCCTCTGCTCCCCCAGGCCGCGACCACAGCTCATCCAGAAGGTATGTGAGACGCCCAGAGAATCCCAGCACTCGCTGCCAACATGGAGGGACTGGTTGCTTTTATCACCACATTACACACACACACACACACACACACATACACACACACTTAGATACGTTTTGAGATTTGTCTTGTGGCTTTGATATTCTTGGTCGTAGACTGTCTCAAATTATACGTGCACGTGCGCACGCACAAATTGTAGTTCCTGTCAGAATGACGTTTCACACACACACACACACACACACAGTCAAATCATGAGAGGAGTCTGGAGCAGGTGACTGCAGCGCTGCAGGATCTGGTCTCACGCTGTCATGCATCTTGTGTGCTTCTTTCTCTCCCCCCCTCCCTCCTCTCCTCCCTCTCTCCCCCTCCCTCCTCTCCTCCCTCTCTCCCCCCTCCCTCCTCTCCTCCCTCTCCCCCACTCCCCCCTCCCTCCTCTCCTCCCTCTCTCCCCCCTCCCTCCTCTCCTCCCTCTCTCCCCCCTCCCTCCTCTCCTCCCTCTCTCCCCCCTCCCTCCTCTCCTCCCTCTCTCCCCCCTCCCTCCTCTCCTCCCTCCTCTCCCCCCTCCCTCCTCTCCTCCCTCTCTCCCCCCTCCCTCCTCTCCTCCCTCTCTCCCCCCTCCCTCCTCTCCTCCCTCTCTCCTCCCTCCCTCCTCTCCTCCCTCTCTCTCCATGTCTGTCCCTCAGGAGGTCTCGTTCACGATCAAGGAGCCCATACTACCGATATTGAGACAACCAGAGACACGCTGAATCCCTCCCTCCCTCTGTCTCAGTCTTGTCCTCGGGGCCAAGAGGCACGAGAAGAAAGTATGCCTGGTAGACGATGGAAAGAGGAGGAGAGAGGGACCTGGAGGGGAAAGGGCAAGTGAAGACCTGAAATGAAGGCCAGAGTTGAGTGATGAATGTCATAATAGTGAATTCTGATCTGGTATCATAGGTTATTTCATCTGCAACTAGAGTCGTTGATGAATTGTCATTAAAACTGATACCTTACATCTGGTCACACCTCTGAATCTTTAATCCTGGGAATTGGCATTGGCAAAGAGATGTCCTCTCTTTTATCTTTTCCTCACCTATTCACACGGCCCCTTCTGCCTGTTCAACACAGATGCATCTGTAAATACGATTGCTCCTTTTTGAAGTTGGAAAAAAAATCCTCTGATGGAAATTGTCATTTTGTGAATATTTGGAAAGCTATTGATTAACAACTGCCTCAGAGTCTTTGTAAACTAGGCAGCTCTGTCACCCACCTACACAATTATGTACATGTAAAACTTAAGTGAACTGTTATGGGTTACGTTTTGTTTTATTCCGAATAATATCAAATATCAGATGGTGAATTCCAAATAAAACGAATAGAGTATTGGATGTGTCGGACGCTTCATTTGTGTTTATGAACTAAACTTACTGGACGCTACCTAAAGCCATATTAATGTTTTGACTTCGTCACCAGGTGGTGCCAAACCCCATTCACACTTTATAAAAAATATCTAAATGTGCTTTTAGAAAGACATTGTTAGACTGTCTGTCAAAGAACAGCCGTCGTCACATGTTGTGTTACTACATTGTGTAATGGAAGTCCAAGATGTTTCAAATTCGGATACCAAGTGAGAAGCTGATTATTTATTAGGTTTTACACTAATCTATGCCTTTTAGTTCAATGGTTTATTTTGCTGTATGGGCTCAGATACATTGAAAAGAGACATGTCACACGAGGTTTTCTGTAATGTCTCTATAAGGTCTGGTAGTGGGGTGAAACAAACCGACAGTTAACTTCGGTTTCGAAATCAGCCGGACAGCAAAACACCTGTCTTCAGCGACCTCGTTAAAGCCACTTCCTCCTCACCCACATCCTTAGTAAAGAAACAAGGCTAAGCTTCAAAGATCTTAACGGTTCATTGCTGTAGTTTGTAAGTATTATTTGTGAAATACAACATTATCATTCATTATTAATTAAACAGGGATAGGGAAGTGTTCCAAACGTTCTCTGTCACTGTACGGCGTTATATGTATAGCCCATGTGTTCCAACACGTGTTATTAGGTCTATATGTAAAAGTATATGTGTGTTTGCAAGCTTGCGTGCGTGCAAGCGCGTGTGTGTTTGGAGGGCGGGGTCGGGGTCGGAGGATCATTGGCAGGCGGCGCCTAAAACATGTTGCCCCTGCCCCTTCGTTCCTGCGCTGCGGGGCTGGTAGCCTGAACTTGAACAGGCTTGGTAGACTTCAGAGAGCTAGTCACAACAACGTCCCGTCCGCACCGTGGAATCGGGCAGTCTGTAATTCGTGCCAGGTTGTTCATGTTAACTTCACTTAATTTAGTATAGCCAAGTGATTGATCTTGGTCGATCCCGGACTGTGGATACCCAAGTCAAACCTTTGCACAGAATGTCCAGACGCAAACTCGGAAGCCGACCACAACACCTGACTGCAATTCAAGGTAGGCTAAGCCACATAATTATGGACACCTTTATTGATTATACTCATTATTTGTGAATTCTTTATAGGCCTATCACTGAATCTAATAAAAAAAAATATAAAACATGTTGGTGTGGCTTTTAGTAATGATAAATTAATTAAAAGTAGGCTATTAGATATTAGCTATTTGTAAGTGGTATTTGTAATAGATTTTTTTTCTATTCTTGTACTAATATAGTTTAGACGATACTATATACTGTGCTTAGTAGCCTACATTTCGGGGCTAACGATACGCGGGGGGCGATCTTGGTGACTCTTCATTTCCTTATTGCATCTTGACCCGGGAATCTCAACCTAGTTTTTGTCCTAGTGACTTCATAGAATTTGTCAGAGATCGCCATTAAAATATCACTCCTATGCCATAAGCCTCAATTATAAATGATGGACAGCCGTCTCCGGAACTCCTTTGACCTGGCGAGAGATACTTGACTTTGTCAGGAATGTCCAGAGCAACTTACGAAGGGCCATGTGCCCCATTCGTCTACGGTACACTTTATCAAGCCATGTTCTGTTGTCGTCTGGGAACTCTAGGATAAAACGTAATATTTCTGTTCCCCAACGGAGACCAGAGGAGCTTTTCTAGTTTGACCACAAGCCCGACGCTGTGCGCGCAACCGCGCCTTGCCTGCACAAACAGCGAGCGCAGCAGCAATGAAACAGGAAAGGTGACATTTTTAAGTAACCACCGGTGAGATCCACTTCGACTTTACTGTCTGTACCTGTACACAGACACACAGCTCAGCCTGGACAGGTGAACCATGTCCCTGCTTCTAGGCGTGTCCATGACAGCAGCGAGTGTAACTGACTCACTGGAGTCCAACGTGACCTGTATATTCCCGGTATTAGAAGAACTCTTAAGAAAATGAGCCCTGTAGTTATATTATGAACGTTAGAATATCCTTTTGTACAATAACTAGGATAGGCAGGCAGGAATGTTTTTGTTAAGGGCCCTCTCACATCTCTCAGTTTCTCAATTGCTGGAATAAGAAATTTAGGCCTAGTTGGTTTAAGAAATATAGTTGTGCTGGTGTGAGATCAAACTTATAGGTCGGTCTACATTCAGCCTTGCTGCGAGACAAGCTAAGATAGCTGGAGGAAGTAGTCAGTGTTGGCATTACCGTGGTCTCACTAGGGGGAGGGCTCTGAATGAAAAGCTGCACTGAAAAAAAGTGTTTATTTCCCCAAACAGCCACCCAGTTTATACTTTCATAACGAATAGTCATCCTGTTCACTGTTACCTGAACTGTTTAGGATGGTTCACCAGATGACATTTACGTGGTCATACACTCAAGTTGATGAACTTGATTTACAAGGAAGCGTTTGAATGTTTTTCACCCCATCCCCTAATTGCCCATGTTAGTCTTTCTTGGCATCTGAAAAATCTCTTTCTTTTTCCGTATCCTCCCAGATGTCCCAGAATCCTCAGACTCGGCAGCGGGCGCCCCATTGGTGGAGAGGTCGTCTCAGCCAGAGGTCACCAGGTGTGATGAAGGTCGTGACCTTCTGACCTGTGGCCAGTGTGGCCAGGCCTTCCCTCTCGCCCAGATCTTGGCGTTCATCCAGCACAAACAGGGTGGCTGCCGCTCTCGAAGCCACGCCCCCAATGCCAACGCTCCTCCGTCCCCAGCCAATCGGGCGCAACCACGCCGCATGAACACTCGCACGGGTGAAGGATATGTAGAGCTGAGGAGAGTCATGGATAGGGACGAGTCCTGGGGGGAGGAGCCCAATGGGAAGGTGAAGGCGGAGCCTAACCGAACAGGTGAGTGCATGCATGTCGCTAATTAGTCACTGTTTTCTCTCTCCTATCTCCTTTTTTTGTTGTGTATTTTTGAGGAGGAGGGGGGGGGGGTTCACTCTCCTTTTCCTACTAATAACTGCCCCACCTCCCAGTCCAGCTCATTAGTTAGCTGTTGCCAGTAGCTGGCCCTCTGTGAGTTAGCGACGCGGAGGCTAATTGTGTGGAAAGGACAGGCAGCAGTGGGGGTTCTGAAGCCCTGGGGGGTGTCCCTGAGGGCTCCGGAGCACCTGAGCTCCCCCTCTATCTCCTTGGCTGTCAGTCTCTCAGGTGAAGTGGCCAGGTAAACACAACACAAACACACATCGAGCTCTCTGGCCACACAACGACACGGGCCTCTGGTGAGCAGGAGCGCAAGACCAGCTGGGCTGTGAGGGGCAGAAGAGTTTGTGTGTGTGTGTGTGTGTGTGTGTGCAGGTTATGACACACACACACAAACAGATGACACCAGTTTAGGACGTTGCATCATACACAGAAAGCGACTCTAAAGGCCCTTGGCCTGCCTTGCGCCAAGCTGAGGTCCTCTGTCACCACCACTGTTTTGATTATTCGGGGATTTGGAGTGGAGCTTGCTGTGCTATCTAAAACGATCTAAATACATGAGTGAGCCCTGTCTCACTGTGTCATACCACTGGAGAACATTTGGGGACTTGGTCCTCCTTCAATGGTGACTTGGAATGTCTGTTTTAGAACAATGTTGGACTGGCCTGAGAACGCAAGCTAGGTTCGAAGCAGTGTAAAGGATTTGACCAGGAACATATCTTTTTAAAGTTCCTCTTGCTACAAAACACAGGATTTCAAATAAATGAAACCGTTTTGTTAAGGAGGCTTTGTGAGAC
This sequence comes from Hypomesus nipponensis, assembly GCF_054491055.1. Classification (NCBI taxonomy): domain Eukaryota; kingdom Metazoa; phylum Chordata; class Actinopteri; order Osmeriformes; family Osmeridae; genus Hypomesus; species Hypomesus nipponensis. The sequence continues at coordinate 15,731,880 of NC_140375.1, read as the reverse complement.
TGTTGTGATACACTCACATTTTCCGCTCTTCTCAGTTGTACTTCTCCCTTGTAAGGTGTGTGTGTGTGTGTGTGGAGGGGGGGGGGGGGCAGTGACGAGAGGATGAATGGCCCGTATGTGCAGCCTACACACACGGAGAGGAAAAGGAGAACAAGCACAAACATGCTCATCATGTCCAACCAGTTGTGACTGGACATGATTTTCATGCATGCATAATTTCGGTACCACCAAAACCTTTTACCAGCTTAGCACACCGCTGTCTTAACACACACGAAAACACTCACACACGCTCTCTTCCTTCCTTTGTGTAACACCCGGGGGACGGCTGCGTGCTGTTTCCGACCATCCAGGTCTCTTGTTTTTCACGTTCTGTCTCGACTGAATCTCTCTTGTTTCTCTTTTCTTTTTTTACCCCTTTCTCTTCCTCCCTTGAACTCTCTTTCTTTCTCTCCCTCCATCTTGTTCTCTCTCGGTCTCTATACACACACAAACTTGGTTGCTTGCTGCCCACAGGCTTACACAACACACCGACCACATGCACTACCCAAGAGCAATACTGTATCTGAATTATGCAAAACAAGATAACTTTTTTTTTAATTAAAGTTTTAATAACAAAATGTAATCGCTTGTGTATTATCTAGCAGGCTCATTGATATTGATGAGTTAGACTTTTATGAGAATGCCTTTATACCAAGTATGTTGAACACTATATGGATTTTGTGTGGTCATAATGTTAGATTTTTGTGAGATTTGTGTTTGAGGCTTACAGCACTTGTTAAGGTTTTAGGTTTGTTAAGATCTTTACAATGTAAAGGGCAGAGGGTGTGTGGCAGTTAGGGAGGGAATGGGGTTTTACACTGTCTGAATGTAGGTTGGTTTTGCTGTGGGAGGGGGACAGTTCAGGCCTGCTTGAATCTACAGAAGATGACTCAGAGTGAAAGAGCAGTTATTCCTGCAACGATTAGGTGGCCCTTCACGTAGAGAGAGAGCGAGAGAGAGCGAGAGAGAGCCAGAGAGAGCGAGAGAGAGCCAGAGAGAGCGAGAGAGAGCGAGAGAGAGAGAGAGAGAGAGAGAGAACCGTCTGCATCTGTCTCATTTCTTTTTATTTATTCTCCTTGTTTGTTTTTTCTCATCTCCAGAATTACGCCACCCCCCCCCCCCCCATCTTCAACACTCTATCGCTTTGCCCTCTTTCAATTCTGCCCCCCCCCATTTCTCCTCCCTCCTTTTCCCGGGGGAGAAGAGATTCTGCCTGCTGCTCGTTAGTGCTCCCAGCCAATCTGCATTTTTAATTAGTAGTTATTGCTTCTGCTTAATATTCAAGTGCTACCCCGGGCCAAATGGGAATCCTTACAAAAAAAAGGAGAGCGAGGGAGAGGGAGAGAGGGAAAGAAAGAGCGAAAGAGAAACCGGCCGGGTATTGTGTTTCACTCCAGGACCCCGAGACAAAAGCCCCCCCTCAGGGAGAGATTTGCAGGGTTTGAAGAGTTTGTGGGGTTGAAGGGGTGGAGGGTGGAGGGTGGGTCTGTAGCACAATCCGTGGGGTGACATATTTTTTGTGGTGCATCTCGACCATAACAAATTCTTTCTTATCTCTCAGTCCCCCCCTTTATCTTTACCACTTCACCCCCTTTTAAATAAAATACAAAGAATGGAAACTTCTCCCTTGCTCCTTCAGTCCAGGCTGGGTTAAAGGATGAGTCCATCACATCGCCTCTCTTCTTCAGGCACACACGGGGAGGGTGTGGAGGGGGAACAGAGACAGAAAGAAAGAAACAGTTGCCTTTTTCATCTTCTCTCTCCTCCCCCCCCTCTAGTAAAATACAGACGGATTTGACTTCAGGAAACATGAAAGAGGCTTATAGCAGAGTCGGCTTTGAACCTCTCAGAAAAAAATAGAACTGTGTCCCCCCCCTCAATTTGGGCATCTTCTTCCCAATTTTGATTTATGCAGAGGGGGTCTCATTTGTCAAGCAGGCTGAGTCAGTGCCTCATTTGCATAAAGCCTTCGTTTTCTCCGTTCCGCTAATTAGCAATTTGCAGCTTAATTGGAGAGTGGCTCTGGGTTAGGGAGACAAAGCTAACCACGTATAAAAATATCTCCAGATGTACTTCAGCTACCCATCTCCCCTCTTTTCTCTCTCTGCTGGCCTCTCCATTTCTGATTTCCCCTCTCCCCGTGTCCCTGCCACTTGTCTCTGCCTCAGTCCCAGCTGTCTGGGTTCCTCTTGTGTTCTATCTGCCTGCACTCCGTCAGGCTTGGCTCCTGTCTGGACCTTGGTCTGGGACAATGTCGTCACATCCTGATCATTAACCCCCAAGGACAGCTTGTCTCTGACTGTACTGTGATAACTAACTCACTCTCACTCTCTCTCTGTCTCTCTCTCTCGCTCGCTCTCAGCCGAGGAGCCCTCTGGTTTTACCTGCCAGCAGTGTGAGGATGTGTTCCCGTCGGCCTGGGCCCTTCTCCAGCATGCCCAGCACACGCACTCCTTCAGCATATACCAAGAGGAGGAGGTCGACGAGGAAGTGAGAGGAGGAGGAGGAGGAGGAGGAAGGGGAGCTCACCGACGACTCAAACCCCCTACCGCCACACTCGACCCCCGTCACCTCAACCGTACCTTGGCCTCCGCATTCCAGCCGTCCGGCTCGCGCCTAAATCACCACCACCGGAGCAACAGCTCCACCTCGGCCCGGTACAACTCCGCCCCTTCCTCCAGAGATCAGCAGGCCCTCAACTTCTCGGTGCTTCTGAGAGAGCTCGCCGAGGGGAGCGGTGGCACCAGCTCTGCCGTCCTAAGCCTGGGCCGCTCTCCGTCCCTCTCCCCACCCGCTGCCTCTCCCCTCCCCCAGGGAGGGTTCCCCTGCGAGCTCTGTGGCCAGGGCTTCCAGTCCCTGCGGAGCCTGTCTGCCCACCGCAGAACCCACGCCTGTGAGAAGCCCTATCACTGCGGCCTGTGCGACCAGGCCTTCTCCCAGAGCGGCCAGCTGGCCCGCCACATGAGGAGCCACCGCAGGGAGGCCGAGGGAGGAGGAGGAGCGGGCTACGAGGGGATGGAGATGAGGCGCGGGGCTACGGAGGAGGAGGAGGACGGGAAGCAGGGGGAGAGGGGGGGGTTTCTGACTCAAGAAGCAGAAGGGGGAGATGCGGTGGTCAGCAGCAACCAGGGGAACCCTGAGCTGGACCTGACCCTCCCCAAGCACCTCTCCACCGGCTCCGGCCTGGTGCTGATCACCCCCCAGTCTGGAGGTTCCAACAGGAGCCTGCTGAGGCTGTTCCAGCCCCAGAGGGAGGGAGGCGAGGCGGGGGAGGACGAGCCCGAGGCGCAGGGCGAGCCGCAGCACGCGTCGCCTTGCGCTAGCCCGTCCGAGGGGTCGCTGGAGAGCGGAGAGACGGGCGGGAGCGGGGAGAGCGGCATCGCTAGCGGCAACTGCACTCCCAAACGCCCAGAGAGGGATGAGAGAGGGAGGGGGGTCGGGGAATGGGAGGGGGAGGTGGAGATGGTGGACGGAGAAAGGGATTGGAGCGCAGACATAAACAGTGAGGTCATCCACGACTGGCAGGGGGAAAACGAACAGAGAAGAGGAGGAGGAGGAGGAGGAGGAGGAGGAGGAGGAGGAAATGGCAACACCAACACCAACAACGGCGTCTCAGGGAAGAAGAAGAGGGACGAGGCGTGCGAGTACTGTGGGAAGCAGTTCCGCAACAGCAGCAACCTGACAGTTCACCGGCGCAGCCACACGGGGGAGCGCCCCTATCGCTGCGGCCTCTGCAGCTACGCCTGCGCCCAGAGCTCCAAGCTCACGCGCCACATGAAGACCCACGGCGTCCGCGGCACCCGGGCGCCCTTCCTCTGCCAGCTGTGCAGGGTGCCCTTCACCGTCTACGCCACCCTGGAGAAGCACCTGAAGAAGGTCCACGGGCTGAGCCACGCCAGCGTGGGGGCGTACGCCCAGGCCAGCGCCGCCGATGCCATGGCCGCCCCCAAGCCGGAGGAGGCCAGCGTGGTGGTGAAGGTGGAGGAGGAGGAGGCCAGCCTGGACCAGATGGAGGAGGAGGAGGAGGAGGCCAGTGTGGACCAGATGGAGGGCGGTGGAGCAGAGGTGGACAAGATGGCGATGCAGGAGCAGCAAGACCAGGAGGCCGAGGTGGAGGATAGTGTGAGCCCAGCCAGGCTGGAGGACTATGTCAGGGGCAAACTGGAGGGCAAGCTGGAGGGCAAGCTGGAGGGCAAGCTGGAGGGCAAGCTGGAGGGCAAGCTGGAGGGCAAGCTGGAGGGCAAGCTGGAGGGCAAGCTGGAGGACAAGCTGGAGGGCAAGCTGGAAGAGCTGGCTGGTGATGTTAACACAGAGGTGGCCTTGGTATAAACCAAAATTCCTCTCCATGATCTCTTTTGCCTAACCTACACATCTGCATGATGAATCAAAAGCGTCACGATACAAGTACATTCGTATGAAACTAAGCATAGAACCGGTGGTCAGTTCAGACTAGAAAAAGCAGCTGTGGTCACCAGCCTTCACTTCCCTTTCCAAGAGACCCACCCACTCTCATCCTGCTGATAGTTAGCATATGCAAAGACAAGGGTAAAAACCAAGTGCCTTTTTGACCACAGTACTAAACGAAAACATGCAACCCAAAGGGGGGCAGGACTTATGGGGTTCACAGGAAACAGGAAGTGAACCACCGCTGCTCATCAGAACACAGGAAGTTGATTACCGCTTTCCGACACAAAACACAAGAGGATCAGATGATCTCCCACTCAGCAAACTGGTGACTAATTGGGCAATTATTAAAATAGTGTTTTTCACAATTTTATTCCTATTACTCGAGTGAGACAACAGTCAGGATACGTTAACAGATGGACATGGGAGCATATCCTGTGGTCGTACCGTAAGGGTCAGACCCAGATATTGTTTCAGATAATAATCAAATACATGGACAAGTGATTTTTTTGCGTATAGTTTCTATAACTGTCAGTTGAAAAGGCACTTGGCTGTGACAACATGTGTCTGTTGGATGTAAAGTTTACAGGGCTGTGGAGCCTGGTGAGGTCGTGTTCCTATCTTCGTGTAGGGCCGTTTGCTGTTTTATTTTTATAAATGTGAATATGTCATACTGATGTTTTCTTTGCTTGGCTTCTATGCATCTCAGAAATGCAGTACATATAAAAAATATGTGCAAATTTAAAACGGGTGTGATAAAAAAAAATCATTACTTTTTTGTACTTGACTATTGTGGGGGAACTCTTTTCTTTGTTTACATTTTTGTAAAAAAAAAAAAAAAAAAAACCTGCTTGATACGTATGCATGTTTTACTGCCATTTGATGTTCAATTGGTTCCTTTGCCTGTTTGAATTAGTCCTTATTTATGGGTACTGCATGTTAGTGGTTGTGCAAATGAAAAGTCTATATACAGCTAAACTACAGGGTTGTGAGCTACAGTAATAGCTAGTTGATTGGTGGGAGAATTTTGTGGGAACCACTGAATGAGCACTTGTGTGTGTGTGTGTGTGTGCGTGTGTGTGTGTGTGTGTGTGTGTGTGTGTGTTGCGACGTGTGTATACAGGGACATTATTCCAGAGCACTCTGCTTGAACCCACGCTTGTACTGTCCTGTGAGTACTTTTCAGGCCATGATGTGACGAGTCCTGTGCTTTGTGCTTCAAGCCCACCAAGGGTCATCGGAATGTGTCAACAACAGGGACGCAAGCCAGGAAGCAAGACAAGACAACAGGCTAGCGAGCGCATCCGCTAGCTGTCTACCTGCGATGGACACCGCTCTCTTATGTGACTACTGTGACTTGTGTTGTCGTTTTTCGTCTATTTACACTGATAGCAGGGAATCCCTATTTTTGACACTTTCTGAAAGAATTGTAACTATTACGCTTTGTGAAATTAGACAATAGGGTCGATGTGAATAATATGACAGGAATATGTCTGTTCAGGGACCAATACTGTATATAGAAAAGGGCAGTCTTCTGTGCTGTGTTGTCCCCTGCCTGTACTTGCTGTATGCCTTGAACTCACTTTCCCAGCATTCCGGTTGTAGTTTCTGTTTCTCTCTATGCTGGGCCCATTGCCGTGAGCGTAACCCTCACCACTGTCTCTGGCAATTTTTGTTATTGACTTGGTTGTGAGAAAACTCATTAAAAAGTACAAGAGGCAAAGCCATACAAACGTGCGCTGTTTCTCTGTGTGTGTGTTTGTGCCCTTTGTCATTTGAACAGGATTTAGACTGTCCTGCAGTCGCATCTCAGCATCACAGAAGGTGCTGCCCAGTGGTGTTAGTTGAAGCAGTGACTACAGTCAACACCGTGCTGCTTGTTTATGATGATGTTTCTGCTTTAGTCTTTGAGGGCGTTTTTTACCATTCTTGTAGTGTGTGTGTGTGTGTGCAAGCACACACTGTACAGCTGCACGCTGTACACAATTAGCTACAAGAATCTCCGAAATGTTGTGCCTTCACGTGTTGTGCTTCAGGGGAGCGAGGGCTGCATGTTGAGATTTACATTTAGTCATTTAGCAGACGCTCTTATACGACTTACAGTAAGTACAGGGACATTCCCAATGGACACCCCAAGGACACAACGTAATTTTGCTCGGCCGGGAATCGATCTGGCAACCTTCAGAACCCTTACCTTACTAGCCCGATTCCCTCACCGTTCAGCCACCTGACTCCCTGTAGGGACTCCCCTGAGATGAGAGAGGGGTAGGTAAGGGCGGTTGTGAGAAAGGGACGCCGGGTGTTGGCTGTGAGGGGGTTGCCAGGTTGTTTCTGGGCATGGGGGCATCACTGGGTGGGGGTGGGGGTGGGGGGGGCGTTTGGTGGTTGTATAATTGCTGACTCCATTTTAAGGGGGTACAGAAAAAGCACTGCGCCAGCATCTCCGGCCTTAACCCCACCCCCTCTAATGAAAACGAATCTCTATGATCCTTCTAGCTCATTAACAGCAGGCTTTTTTAATGAGCTTTTCAACAGGGTGGGGGCAGGGTGGACTGAGGGGTATGGCAGCAGATGCACACACACACCCCCACTGCCAATTACCATTGTGTTGGGGGGGGGAAGAAGGAGGAAGTGAAGACACAAGCAGAGCCATTCAATGCCGGCCCGGCCCCAGATGAGTCCAGTCGGCCCTGCTCCCTTGGAGAGAGGGACAGAAGGAGGGCCCAGTCCAGGGAGGGCCCAGTCCAGGGAGGGCCCAGCCCAGGGAGGGCCCAGTCCAGGGAGGGCCCAGCCCAGGGAGGGCCCAGCCCAGGGAGGGCCCAGTCCAGGGAGGGCCCAGCCCAGGGAGGGCCCAGCCCAGGGAGGGCCCAGTCCAGGGAGGGCCCAGCCCAGGGAGGGCCCAGCCCAGGTACTCCTCAGGTGCACTAGGGTGGGACAGTTGACAAGTAATCGCTTCCTCCGCCACCTTAAGAGCCCTGGTGGGGAAGCTTGCCTGGTGAGTACCCTGGCGCCATTTGGTGTCCGTATGGGCCCAATTACGTAAGGTAAGGTGATACACCGCCCGGTAGCCCCTTTAGCAAGAGGATATCTTCCCATACCCAACTGCCCTTTGTCTCCCTGCCAGCTAGCTCCCGTCCACACCTCTGGGTCCTGGAGTCAACCACCAGCCCTGGCCCAATGAGTGCTGTCGTACCAGGCAGCCAATCATGAGCCATAGCTTTTATCAAACACATGTCCTCTCCGCTATTAGGTGGGGCAGGGTGCGGGTAACATCAGCTGACCCTGTGTGTGTGTGTGTGTGTGTGCGGAAGTGTGTGTATGCATGTGTGTGTGTCTGACCAGCCACTGCCTCGGGGGCGGCGGTAGTGTGGACTTTGAGATCTAATGGCAGAGTCTCAGCTCCACAGAGGAGCCTTTTGTTGGTCAGGGAGAGGCAGCCTGGCCTCGGTGCTACTGCAACACTCAGCCTAGCAGGCAGCTGGGAAGCACACTCCCTGTCCGTGTGTTCCTGTGCTCTCTCACTCCGTACGTAGGCCTGAACCACCACCATGGCTGCTTGTCCCAGATGACCTAGATGCATATAAAACGACTTCAGTTGTAACCTCCTCCTCTGCTACCTTCAGATCCTTGGACAAAGCAAGAGAGCTGCTGTGTATGGGTATTATACAGTATGTTGGTTGTATATTCAGGCCATGCTGAATGAGTCAAATGACAATGCAGATGTGAGAAATTAAATAGTCTACCTAACTATTTTGATCTTGCTTCCTTCAAACCCCCCCCCCCTCCCAAAAAGCAACAAACTAAATCTGGTGGAGCTTCACAGCAGTTTCTGATCCTGTCCTGTTTTTCTTTTCTTCTGATCTGTTGTTCCAAGAGATGGGAAATACAGAGAGTGATCTTGACTGTATATGGACAAGGGATGACTGTTTCTGACAAAGTGTGGGTTAGCAAACAGCGTGACAACTGTTAGTTATGCTTTCACGCATCTTTCCAGTACGCGTCTAGGTTGCAAACAACACACAGCTCTGGTAAACTAGCATGTCTGATGATTGTCACCTACGCAACATAGGTTGGGTGTTTCATTTTGTTTTATTCCAATGATTTAAAGGATATTCTGTTAAATTGATGGTGGGATGGTGATACGAAGGTACAGACATATACATGATACACTAGGAATATCTAACAACACGGTAGATGTTCATCTGTATACCATATAACTGCTCTAGGGGAAGCTGGTAACCAATGCAGGCTCTCACTTACAAATGAGAAGATTATGTTTTATCATGTAGAAAGCCAATTAACTTTGTATTAATTACATTTCTTAACATATGCACTGCCCCCCCCCCTTACCCCCCATCCTTGGGGACCCATGTAGAGATAGGAATAGTTGGGTTACAGAGGTGGGGGGGGGGGAAGAGAACGCGCGCTGCAAAGAGGAGGTGGGGTTGCGAGGAAGGAGTGGAGAGATGCGTCGGGGAATGACCAGGCCAGCCTGCAGAACTCTCCTCTTTGCTCTTTCTCCCCCCTTGTTCCCACATTCTCCACCTCCTCCCCCCTCCTCACCCCACAAAGACCACAATGTGAAACCCGAACCCTGGAATTACCCCCCCCCCCCTCGTCCCCAGCAGCCAGCCCTGCCAGGGAGAGTGTGAGAGTTGTAGTGGGAGGTGACGTGGTCCCAGCCGTCAGTCCACTGTCTGCCATTCAACACCTTCCCATAATGAGGGGAGAGGCGAACAATACATTCAGATGGTGTCCATTCTTAGGGGAGTTATATAATGACATTGAATCACTGAGCAAGCTGCATAGGAGGCTGGTGAGGGGGAGGGGGGGGTGTGGGGGGTGATCATGACAAGGTGGAGACGTTGGAGATACAAGGTTAAGTGATGAAGCAGGAAGGGACTAATGTTGGTGTCTATTCAGCATGTAGAGAGATAAACAAAGAACATACCCGGTTATGGACCTGAATACAAAACCTTCAGATACACTGGATAAACCCTTAGATTCGCCATTCAGCTCAGCCTTGAAATGTGCGGTTTGATCAACATTCAAAATGAGATTAAAAACTCTTTTTTTTAGTCAGTTCTACGACTGCTAAAGTGTGTGTGTATGTACTTTCGAGATAAACCTAAAGTGTGTGTTTGTCTGTATATGTATCATATATAACTTTTAAATGACAAATAAAGCTTCTATATGTTTATGTCGCCCCATCATGATTTTACAAATAAGGTCAACCTGTTATTGTGTATTGTTATTGTTTCTGTAACTAGTTAGAGACGAATGGGACGGGGCTTCTTAATCGTATAACAATAACTTATTTTAGAGTTTCTCTTCCCTAGAGCAGATTTCATGTTCCAACCGAGGGGGGCTGGCGCTATCTTAGTATCTAGGGCTGCCTCAAATATCCTTTTTGCTCTGCTAAACTTCTGCACTAGTCTCCACTTGATCAGTGGGGATCTCGTTCTAATATTACTGTAACTGTTACCTGCTCCTGGCATTCTCTAATTCCCATTCTCTGGTGGGGTGGGGAGCTGTCAGCGTCTGCGTGGTTGTGGGTCGGTCAACGCTGGACCTGGTTGCCAGTGGACGTCGATCTGTGACCGTCTGCCAAAGCTGGATCTAGTCGCCAATCGGGACCAGTCTCCATGACAGACAACAGCGGGTCCCTTTCCTCACCCCCCCCGGACTGTGATGCTGCGCCGATCACAGTCCCCACCCATTGACACTACCCTGCCGTATGAGTATGTTTAGCCTGTGTTCTGCTCCTCTCTTTCACCAACTGTCTCTGGAGGAGGAGATCCCTCACTGAATTGCTGGGAGTTTTCCTGGGAGTTTTTCTGGGAGTTTTCCCTTGTCTTCCACGAGGGTTTAGGTTGGTTGAGGGGCAGTTCTATGGGCGTATGTGAAGCCCTCTGTGGCATTGCTTGTAAAAAGGGCAATACAAATACATTTTGAATTGATTTGATTCAATGAGAAGTTGCAGCTGTTGAGGTTGGAAACATGCACAGGTCAAATACTTGTTTGCCCTGTTAACAGGATCTGCATCCTCCTCTCCTGTCCTGGACAAAAACACTCACATACCTCTGCCCCACTCGTCACTGTACAGCATACTAACCATACTACACACCTATGGTAAGGAAGTGTGGCAGTCATGCTGAGAAAAATAACCATGACAAATCCTTCACTTGTTCTTCCTTGTTGAGCCAGCTGAGGAATGTGTAGAGTCGGAATGTACATACACCTCTGATTAGCTGGGCTTCCACAAACACCCGCAATACTGTGCTTTGGCCCCGGGATCTGATTCCAGCCAATCACTGAACACACATTCTAGATACATTTCAATCCTCCTGCCTCACCATCCCGCTGAGAGATACTATCACCTCCACCCCCTCCATAACAAACCGTCTGTTCCTCACACTTACACGCGTTCGTTTGCACATTTACAGGTTTTCTCTACACCTGCTGACCTGGTTTTTGAACCTAATGCACACACGCAACACACACATACACACACAACACAAACAGCACACACTTTTTCTCTTTTACTCTGATGTTCGTTGTGGCCCAAGGACTGGTCACAAGGTCATTTGCAGGCCCGCGGCGTCACGCGAGAAAACTGGAAGAGCTGGTTATGACCCCTGGAGTCATCGTTGCAGTTCTGGCACCCACGTGACGTTGAGAGGCGCGTAAGAGGAAAGGGAACAGAGGGGTCAGGGTCAAGGTATTTTAGACAGGTGACACGTCCGTCATGTCTTAAAGGAAGCAGGACAAAAGCTCCAGGGCTGTTGAACTCTGACACGTATGAACTGAAACTGAGATGTGCTTCTGAAGAGAACCCGGAACTCTTGTCAGTTAAGGAAGGTTTGGGAGGTGGTAATTGGGAGGTAGTATTTGGAACACGTTCAGGATTCTTTCTGATCCGCAAAGGGCTTTGATACGGAATTTTGCGTTTCTGTCTGGAACCTTCTCTTGAAATGGTTCTTTGAGTCTCATCTCTTTAAGAGACAGATTTCTTTATACCATACTTAGATTGATACATCATCAACCTCTCTTAAACACAAATTTGTATAATTGCATTACTGGCTTCAGTTGGAAATCAGACGTTTTTATACTTTTCAGACGTTTTTATGCTTTTGCTACACGCTTCTTAAAGAGAAAGAATGACTCCCTATTGTTTCACTAAAGCAGAGAGACCAGAAGAAGAGATGTATGGTAGGAGTTTGAAGACCATCTTCCCCTGGGAACTGGTCCGCCTTTCAAGGGTCCTGAGCCAACCGCTCGGGGTGTTGGGGTCGTGTGATCAGAAGGGTCGCGGAAGGTGTATGAGAGTCGGCACGATAGGGGCGGGCCAGTGACCTTTGTTTTTGAGTCTGGGCATAGTCCGGGCCTCAGCTACCATACGGAGATAATAGGAAGGCGGTAAATTGAGTTAAATAGGCACCATTGTATAGATCCGTGTCTCTATTATTCGTGTTTGTTTAGGTCTGGTCACCGCTTTCTTGTCTGTACTTGTTTGTGTAATCGGGCGTAATGTAGGAACCCTCTATAAGCGGGTTGAAGGGGTCTTGAGAATGTTCTTGACCACAAATTGCAGATAAAACCGCGCAAGACCTTAGATTTGATACAATGGGTTTTAATCATTAAGAATCTAGAGCTCATAACCATGAATAGATGAATGAGGTTAAAACATATAAGTCTAGGCCTTGACACATAAACGTGGGCTACTTCAGCCACGAATCCAGACGCAATAATATTACTTGGCTAAAGCTACAGTAGCCTAATGAGAACTAACAGCCTAAATGAGCATAACAGCACTAAAACAGCGGCTGAAAGAAAAAGATCAAGGCTTTTGAGAAACTGCTAATATCTTCCAGTTATAAAGACTTTGTACCACTGCTGTACTTTGTCGTCTAACTCTGAGATAACGGAACGTTCCTTTTCCTTCCACAGCCCTCAGCATGGACAGACTGCTCTCTAGTGGCGACTTTAAATACTTTCGGTTTTCTTGCATAAAAGCGCATACCTTCGATATATAATAGGACCACCTTATAAGGTGGTCTATTTTCTCAGGTGCGGGTATCTGTTTTTGTTGTTCCACACAGACATATTTATCCGACTCGTTTTTCACACGCCAACCCTAACCTCCGGCAAGTTTTTATAGGTTAGTTACTGATTTGATCAATAGATCTTGTCTAATGCAGAGAGACATATTTCACCTCACTGATGATGGTTTTCACTGACGATGCGAGGATCAAAGAAGGGACTTGGCACCGTGTCATTACCCCGACTCCAGCTCCCCGAAGCCCCCAGGCGTTCTGCATACTTTCCCGGGCTGGTCTGTAGGTGGGGTGCGATCTGGTGTTTCCAAATTGGGTCGGTTGGTGGGTGTGTTAACATATTTAAACAGAGGTTCTCCTCCATAGACCTTCACTTCTGATGAGCAAGACATATTTGAAACTCAACCAACAATAGTTGTTGAAGTCGTTTTCTTTAAGAATTCCAGCTGACTTTTGATCAAGATGTCCTCACGGCAGGGGGAACTTGGGGCCATTGACAACCCTGTTCGATTTCGTGACCAGGACTACGAGGCACTACTGAAAGCATGCCTCAAGTCCCGTTCGCTGTTTTCCGACCCAACCTTTACCACTGACCAGAAATCCATCGGTATGCCCGTCGACCCTGACCCCAAAAAGGCGATCAAGTGGTTGCGACCCAAGGTAGGATATGAGACACAATCAGTCGCTCTCGTTATGCCACCCAGTATCATATGATCATATACTTTATATATTTTTCAAGGGTGGATTTGAATAGTTGTGTGGGAGTATACAGTTTATACCTGGAGTTGGAAACTGGCTGTTGTGCTTTAATGACAAGAAAGAAGCTGTGGCAAGGAGCATCAATAACCCCGTACAGAGGCAAGGCCAGGATAGTATGAAAATAGATGCTGCAACGACTTCCACACATCCTCATAGGCAGAGATTGCAGAGGTGCTAAAAACAGACATTTGCCTGACTTTTGCTCCAGTGTGTTTGGTTAGAATGTGAGGGAACTGTTGAGAGAAGCAGGACCAAGAATGCCTGCGTTAATAAACTTGTGTGGCTAGGGTTGTCGTCTTGAAACACATCCTGTCCCCATTATCTTTGCAGGAGATCAGTCCGACCGCTGTGTTTGTGGAGGGCAGCACAGACACCACTGATATTTGCCAAGGCCAGCTGGGTGAGTGAGAGAGTGTGTTTGTGTGTGTGTGTGTGTGTGTGTGTGTTTGTGAGATGCAAACACATGCGTGTGGGGCCTTCTGCCCCCCCCCCCCCCCCTCCCTCTCTCTCCTGCCTCTCCCGGGGCGAGGGAGGCCCCGGGGACATCCGTCTCTTCAGCTAGAAAACAATGATTTCAGTTGTCTGTGGTGCTGTTCAATCTGTTCTGTATTGGTGTTTGATGGTGAGAATGTTCTTCTTGCTTGTTTGGGGGCGTTTTGCTCAACTGTGGGTCTGATCCTTGGGGGGTTGAGGGAGAGAAGTCAAGGGGTAGTTTCCAAGTACCCGAAACAGCTGTTTTTTGTTGAACAAGAATGTGTGTGTGTTTTATGTGTCTGTAAGTGTGTAGCTTCTGAGTTAAAACCTTTTTCCAAGAACTGAATCTAGGTGCAGTCATGTCAAATAAAATCAGGGTTGTAGTTAAAATGCTGTGATGTACTGCCAACGTTTTTGTGAAATAGATAATAATGGCAGTCCATTCTATAAGGTCAGTGTGATATTCATAATATAAGACTCGAAAAGAAGCAGCATGTGTCTGTGTCCTCCCCAGGTAACTGTTGGCTCCTGGCCGCCTTGTCCTGTCTCACCATGCACCCCCAGCTGTTTGCCAAGGTGGTACCACCCAATCAGAGCCTGACTGAATCCTATGCTGGCATCTTCTATTTTAGGGTAAGGGTGATGAGCAGCAAAAACCAAAAATGTTGTATACAAAATAGTTTTGAATAATAGGTTCATTATGTGGAAAGGTCGACACACATAAGCAGACAGATCATGAGACATGTTCAAGATACATGCAAAGGGAATGGAAGCGTTCTGTGGTGTTTTGTTGTATTTGTGGTGTTTTGTGGCGTGTGTGGTGTTTTGTGGTGTGTTATGTGTGTGGTATTTTGTGGTGTGTGTGGTATTTTGTGGTGTGTGTGGTGTTTTGTGGTGTGTGTGGTGTTTTGTGGTGTGTGTGTGTGGATGGGGAGGGGGGGTTGTAATAAGGCCCAGATAAATAGCTGGTCTAGATGTACTGAGGTGTAATTACCCCCCCCCCCTCTCACTCACTAACGAGGGAGGTACCTAATTACCCCCCCCCCCCTCCCCACACACAGCTAGTCAAACAGCTGGGACTCTCGTATACACGCCCACTCATGTAGTCACACAACCCACCACGCCTTCCCATAACCCCCTCACTGCCTCACCATAACACAGCCTCTTGGTAAACATCTTAACGGTTGTGCCTGCTCAGCAGCGTCTCTCTGCTACTGTGTGCATCACATCCTTTTCACACATACAGACACACACCCTGAGTGCATCACATCCCTTTCACACACGCAGACACACGCCCCTCCCCCGCCCGACACCACTCTTTTGACTCGTTATCTTCTTCGATTGTTATCAACGAGGACCCCTGCAGGGCATGCTGGTTCAAATCTGATCAGAACGTAATGTTGAAAATAACGTTACAATAACATCACAATGAAGGAATGACGAATGATGAACTACGATAAAAGTTTATCGCCTGTTTTGCACATATTAGCTCCCATGCTCAATACTGTCGCAGGTTGCGTGATCAGATCCAGCAGGTCACAGCTTGTCCTCTGATCGCTCAGAGAGGGAACAGGATCCCAAAACACCAAGGCAGACAGATCAGAGATTAGAGACTTCATTAAATCATTATAATTTTGAGAAAGAAAAAAAAGAAAAAGAAAAAGAAAAAAGAAAAAGCAGTCAAGAACTAAGTCTGGGGTGTTTTTATATTGATCAAATGATGAAAGATTAGTCGATTAGTTTGTGCTCATTGCCTAGTTGTGCCAGTTCTTTGGTTTCAAAGTAAAGATTGGGGAGGGACGATTCAGTGAAGGGTAAGAAGTGATTGAGGGTGGACGTGAATTTGGTCCAGACACGTATATCATACCTCAATGGCTCACTTCAATGAAAGACAAGCAGAAACAGAATGCAGGCCTGTCTCTACCTGCCCACTGTGGGGCCCATGCAATTACAGGACAGTGCACAGCTACTTGTGAACAGCCACTTATGTCCATTCCAGTGACAGGCTGGAGTCCCTGTCTTTGTCTCTCTCTCTCTCTCTCTCTCTCTCTCTCTCTCTCTCTCTCTCTCTCTCTCTCTCTCTCTCTCTCTCTCTCTGTCTCTCTCTCTGAAAGACGTCAGCGTCATTCCAACTCGACAACCCCTGTTCCCCTCCCTGGCTTCTCTCACCTCCTCGTCCTCCTCTTCCCACCTCTTGCTCTCCTCCCTGTCTTCCTCTGCAGTTCTGGCAGTATGGTGAGTGGGTGGAGGTGGTGGTGGATGACAGGCTGCCAGTGCGTGGAGACCGTCTGCTGTTTGGATACTCTTGCACCCGGGATGAGTTCTGGAGCGCCCTGCTGGAGAAGGCCTACGCCAAGTCAGTCTGCGGCATATGTGTCTGTGTGTGTAATGTCTGACATCATCCATCTGTGGAGGAATGTCTGAGGGTGTGTGTACATGCTGAGTGTGTGTGTGTGTGTGTGTGTGTGTCTGCGCGCAGACTGATTGGCTCCTACGCCAGTCTGAAGGGGGGTAACATCTCTGAGGGCATGGAGGACTTTACAGGGGGCATAGCCAGCTCCCTCCACACCTCCACCCGCACCCCCCCAGTCCTGTGGAGAGCCCTGCACGGGGCCCTGGGGCGCGGGAGTCTGCTCAGCTGCTTCATACATGTGGGTACACACACACACACACACACACACAGGTACACATCTAAACACACACAGGTATACACACACACAGGTACACATCTACACACACACACAGGTATACACACACACAGGTACACACCCAGGTACACACACACCTACACAGGTACAGGTACACACTCAGGTACACACACATACCCAGGTACGCACACCCACTTGTACACACACACATCAAAGTACAAAAACACACACCCAGGCGCACACAAATCTGACGTAAGCAAAAGTGTACGTACAGGCGAAGTAGCTTACTACTTTGGGTCTTCCATCCGCAGGCGAGCAACGTGCGGGAGGTTGGCACGGTGACCACGGAGGGACTGGTGAAGGGCCATGCGTACGCCATCACAGACACAGACATGGTGAGTAGCACACCGGACCAGGCTGAGGCACACTGCTAGACACAGCTGCACCCAACCCCTGTGTGCGCTGACTGGGAGAGGGATGTGAGGCATTGTGGCCATCTTTTTTGTGTTTGTGCTCCAGGTGAAGAAGAAGACAGCAGGGGATGTTCTCCTGCTGAGACTGAGGAACCCCTGGGGCTTCGTCGAGTACAGTGGGGCCTGGAGCGACCGGTGAGGAGATCTGTCTGTGTGTAGATGTGTGTGTGTGTGTGTCTGTGTGTATACCTGTGTGTGTCTATGTGTGGATGTGTGTGTATACCTGTGTGGGTCTGTGTGTGGATGTGTGTGCGTGTGTCGATTGTTCCTTCAGTCATCTCTGGTGTGCGTGTGTTTTCTTGCAGATCTAAAGACTGGGATGATGTAGACCGTGCAGAGATAACCAGGCTTAAACTGAAGAAGACCGAGGATGGAGAATTCTGGTAGGAGAACCCCCTACATACAGCGCCAGCCCAGTGTCCTTAAACCTCCTGAGTGTATGTGTGTGTGTGTGATGTGTCTGTGTAATGTGTGTGTGTGTGTGTCTGTGTAATGTGTGTGTGTGTGTGCATCAGGATCAGTGCAGAGGATTTCAGTAAGCTGTTTGACACGGTGGAGCTGTGCAGCATGAACCCAGACTCTCTGGCTGAGGGGGAGCCGCCCTCTGGTGGCTGGGCCCTCAGCTCCCACAAAGGATCCTGGGTACCAGGAAGCACCGCAGGGGGCAGCCGACGATTCCGCCGTGAGTGTGTGTCTGTGGGTGTGTCTGTGGGTGTGGGTGTCGCACATTGTCAACACAGGCGGTCTTTCGTTACCATATATTTAGTTTCACAACTTTTGTCTCAGCCCTCTACTTAACAGTACCCTATCTCTCTTCCCCTCTCCTCTCTGTCCTTGTCTCTCTCCCCCTCTGTCTCTCCTTCTCTCTCTCTCTTTGTCTCTCTCCCCCTCTCTCTCCTTCTCTCTCTCCTTGTCTGTCTCCCCCTCTCTCTCTCCTTCTCTCTCTCTCCTTGTCTGTCTCCCCCTCTCTCTCTCCTTCTCTCTCTCTTTGTCTCTCCATCCCTATGTCCAGGATCGTTCTGTAAGAACCCCCAGTTCCAGCTGGTTCTCTCTGAGCAGGACAAGATGGACGACGAGGACGAGGTGGAGGAGGAGGAGGACGCAGACGGAGAAGAGGACGAGGTTCCCGCGGAGCTGACCCCAGAGGAGAAGACGGCCGCGGAGAAGCTGAAGGAGAAGGGCAAGCACTGCACCGTGCTGCTGGAGCTTCTGCAGAAGGACCGGAGGCTGAATAACAACGTCAACTTCCTCTACATCTCCTTCCACGTCTACAGGGTGAGAGAGGGGGAGGAGAGAGGGACACACCGAGAGAAGGAGGGAGGAGGATGGATCTAGTCAATGACACACCCTTGCTTCATTCTAAGTTTTTGTTCTCGTTGCAGGTTCCTCCTGAGGTGAGCATCTTTCTGAGAACCGTCTCAGTACCACTCAGTATCCACATCAGATTTCTGATCCGCTCCCTGCCTCCCTGCTCCCTGCCTCCCTGCCTCCCTGCTAACTGCCTCCCTGCCTCCCTGCTCCTTGTCCTGCTTAGATGGAGGGTGTGTGTCTGGACCAGAACTTCTTCTCCAGCCAGAAGCCTATTGCTCGTTCTGGAAAGTACCGGGCTCTCAGGTACCACCTACCCCAGGCTCAGAACCCTCTGTTGCTTATGACGGGAACTGTCCTCATTCTGCTAACCTCATTTCATAAACCACTGCTCAGTTATTGGTTATATTGTATGTTACAGTGGGATGTTGACAGCACACGTAAAGTATATGAAACCATAACATTTTTGCTGTTACGTTACTGTGTGTGTGTGGTCTGGGCCTGTGTCAGGGGTGTGTGGAGGAGGGTGAAGCTGGACCCGGGTCACTACGTCATCGTAGCGTCCACCTACAGACCCAACCAGCCTGGGGAGTTTTTCCTTCGGATCTTCTCCAAGATAGGCAACACCCTGGGGTGAGCCTGGGTGGGCCTGGGTGGGCCTGGGGTGGAGTAGTTTGTAAGGTGGGACCAACACAATGTGCATCTAGATGTTGTTTTTTATTGCTGTGAAATAGTCCTAGATAGGTGTTCTAATGGATGTTCTAAGGTTCTAAGGACATGTGTTCCAGGACCAATGACTTCACCTGCACTTCTGAGTTACTCATGGTGAGTCGAACCACACTGATCCTTCCTACACACTGACACCTCACCTTCCTACAAAACCCGCCGCTCACCAGGGTCCCTCCCTCACTGTGTGTGTGTGTGTGTATCCTTCTCTCAGGCTGATCCTGGCATTTTTAAACCTGTCCTGCCCGAGGATCGTAGGAGAGTGCAGAAGACTTTTAAAGTGGTGTCTGGACCGGTGAGGATTCTCCTGGTTATCTCAATCTCAGAGCAACTGGCCTACAACCACATCAGTCCAGCATCTGTAGAGAAGGTTTTGTTTCTGTCACCCATCACAGTAACACCCATTAACCATTCACCGTGTCTTTATATGCCAGGACAACAGACTGAACGCAAAGGAGTTAATGGAACTGGTAAACTCAGGTAAAAAATACTGTTAATTTATGATTTATTTTATAGAGTGTTCATTCAGATTCAATGCATTTAAAATGTATAAAATACCACAATATTACAGTATTTGATTTCAATGCTGTTTAAAAAAAAAGAAAGATATTTGTACACTGCAGTACTGGTGATGACCACTAGATGGGAGCAGGTAGGCGCAAATTTCCTCTCCACCTTCCTCTACGGGGACTTGAGGTCATTTTGTCTAGACAAGATCTCATGGTTTACACAGTACTGGTTACAGACTGGTTAAGTTTTATTTTTACAATTAGAGGTAACTATACATGAGAAATTGGCAAACTACCTTTAAGCAATAACTATAAGAAAGAGTTTGCAAACAAGTAAAAATGCTTTTCAAAGTTAGAGTTCACACTGTTTTCTCACTTGACATCGCTATGAAGAGGTTTGAGTTTAATGCATTCGATTTCAACCTCACAGCGGTTCTTTGTTTTTATGAATCATCAGCTGATCACTGATTTTGCAGGAACTTTATTCAGTTGCCAAGGCCACTGAATCCCCTGTGTGCTCCCTCTCTCCCAGTTCTGGAGAAGGACTATGAGATCCCTCTGGAAACATGCAGGCAGCTCATCTTTGGAGAAGATGTATCTTTCAGTTCAGCCTTCTGTCGCAACTCACTAGATCTTGATCTCAGTGACTGTCAGTCCGAGTCTCTCCCCTGTTCTGCCCTTCCCCTCTCCCCCCTCCTCACTTCTGTGTCTACATCTGCCTCTCTCTATCCTTCTCTATGATGAGGATCCCTAACCCTGTTACCAGACTGAAGGACGTGGGACTCTCACCAGTGAGCAGACAGAATCTCTGCTGTCTCTCCTTCGTGGTTTGCAGGTAGGAGTGTGTGTTTGTGTGTGTGTGTGTGTTTATGTCTCTCTCCCTGTAATGGAGTCTGTTTTTCCATTTTATAATCTAACCCTCCTTCTCTCTCTCTCTCTCTCTCTCTCTCTCTCTCTCTCTCTCTCTCTCTCTCTCCCTCTCTCTTGCTCTCTCTCTCTCTCTCTCTCTCTCTCTCTCACCTTCTCAGTCCATCTTTTTCCAGTATGATGAGGACTCTTCAGGGACAATGAGCCCTTTTGAGCTCAATTTGGCCCTAGAGGCTGCTGGTGCGTATCTGCTAATCTATACTTCATTAACCTAGATTTAGATACCTTGCTCAAGGGCACAATGGTGGGTTCTTTGAAGAACTGGTACCACTATTGATGGCAATTATCTCCTATCCCTCCCCCCCGTCCCCTCTCCTCTCCCCCTCTCCTCTCCTCTCTTCTGCTATCCCTTTCCTCCCCTATCCTCCCCTATCCTCCCCTATCCTCCCCTATCCTCCCCTATCCTCCCCTATCCTCCCCTATCCTCCCCTATCCTCCCCTCCCCTCCCCTCCCCTCCCCTCCCCTCCCCTCTCCTCTCCTCTCCCCTCTTCTCCTCTCCTCAGGTGTCAGATGTGATGGCCTGGTCCTCCAGATGTTGTGGGAGAGGTTTGGTTCTGGGGATCTCCAGCTGCCTTTCTATGGCTTTGTGTCCTGCGTCACCAGGCTGCGCAAGCTGTTTGGTACACACAAACACACACCCACACACACACACACACCCACACACACACACAAACACACACCCACACACCCACACACACACACACCCACACAAACACACACCCACACACACACACACAAACAACTCTCCCTCTGTGTCATTTTTTTAATGAAGGTGTTATTGAATTAAGTTATTGTACCATCTTGTTCAGTGCGTTTTGTTTCACCTTCCCAGCTCTGTATGAGTCAGAAAGCAGCCAAGAGGTGAAAGACAGAGGGATCAACGCTGTGAGTCAACTTGTATTTTACCGTGGTTGCATCTTAGATATGGCAACTCCCGCTTCTCTACAATAGAACTTGATGTACAACTGCATGTCTGAAGGTTTGTTGAAGTTAGAAGATATGTTCTTTTGACCCCAAAAGTAACACTCAGTCTCTTCCTCCATCTGCTGCTTCACAGTGGCTGCTCCAGCTCCTGGCCCTGTGAACCCTCGCCAGGAAAACAGGGTCTCCTTCAGGGAGCAGCAGGGGCTGTCTGGCTGGCTAAGACCAAAGCAACGTCATGGCTCCATCTACGCCATGGCTGTATCCACACACGCATACAGTCACACACACACACACACGTGCATGCGCACATGGGCACGCTCTTGTTCCTGCACAGACACACAGCGCAAACACGCCGTGAAATGCACACCCTTACATAGCACACACACACATACACACACAGTAGCCCCTTGGCCCCTGTCACTGTGCAATACCCGCAGCCTCAGCCTTTGTCACGCTAGCTGTTTCTCCTCAGAATCACTTCCTCCCAGGAGTCTGCGTTGACGAGGACCTCCCGGCTTGTTCTGTCTCTGGAGTAGTTCTCCACCTGCCTTTCTGCGTTACGGCCTTCATTTTCGCCTTATAACGGTGCCTTAAGAAAACATGTAGCTTTACTCTTTGTGCTTTGGTCCTGTTGGGTCTGGTCCTTCTGGCTATTTGTGTTTATCAGCATTCTGACACCTGCAGATGACATGCGTGTAACGAGAGAGGATTACAGTTCTTCTTCCTCCAATAAGGTGACTTTTGAATGTTGCACATGTGGCGTGTGTTATGTAACACCATAAATGTAGCACCACATATCCAAAATAAAAATTAACAGCTGAAGATCTATTCTGAAACCCAGAAATATCTGTATTCAAAAATATACTTCAGCCACCTCAGTGTACCCACATGTGCATGCACACACGCACACACGCACACACACACACACACACACACAGTGTGCACGGCCCACCCTGGTGAGGGTGTGAGGATGGCTCAGCAGCACTGCATGCATCCTCTCTATTCTTATCACACTGACGCCACGTACAGCGTCAACACGCACTCGCCCCCTCCTCTGCTACGTTCTCTCTCCCTCCCTCCCTCCCTCCCTCCCTCCCTCCCTCCCTCCCTCCCTCCCTCCCTCCCTCCCTCCCTCCCTCCCTCCCTCCCTCCCTCCCTCCCTCCCTCCCTCCCTCCCTCCCTCCCTCCCTCCCTCCCTCCCTCCCTCCCTCCTGCTCTCTCTAGTAACTGTCTCAGGCTGGCACTCTGCCTATTCCCTCTGTTACGCTGCTCTCGTAGTCGCGCACACACACACACGCGCGCGCTCACTCGCATGCTCTTGTCCTTTCTCTCGGTGCTTCTATAAATAGATCCTTTGCTCACACATCGCTTCCTGCTCATCGTTAAGTGACTACACCCAGGTTGCCCTCGGCAACCGTTCATCCACCTCTCGAGCGTACGAGAGAGGTGGAGGGAGTGGAGGAAAAGAGGGAGACGGAGAGGATGGATGTGATATCCTTTTGCTAGACCTTTCTCAATATATGTTTGATTCTCAACTGACATCCTTCCTGTCTCTCTCGCTCTTTTTCCACCCCTTCTGTGCCACATTCCCTACCCTCTTTTTACATCATTTTGCCTACATCATTTTGTTTCCCTTCAATGTTTACTCCTTTACGGGAGCCTTTACTGGGTGTGCTTAAGCTTTTGGCGAACACAACCATTGTTCTCTCACACATATATATATATATATTAGTGCTGTCAGTTTAACGCGTTATTAACGGCGTTAACGCAAACCCAAATTAACGGCGTCAATTATTTTATCGCGCGATTAACGCTCTTTTTGGCCTAGCAAACTTTGTAGTTTTTTTCACATGCTGTTGCAACAACTACCGACGTTAGAAAAACTACAACACCACACCGGATCTAGTTAGACCGGAAACAAAACAACAGGCACGCCAAACACTCGTTTGGCTTGCGAGCTGGCTAAAGAGTAGTAGCAGAGCCCGTTTACGGATATTAGACATTCTCTGGTAGTAGGCTAACGTGACGTTTTGAGTGGATGACGAGCGCGAGATGCCGAAATGGATGCCAATAAGATTCTGAATGGAAAGTTTGCTTTTAGAAAGTTGCCAAATGGTTCTATTGACAAGACCAGTGATCTGTGTGTTTTGTCGTTGTAAACTGAGCTATCATCGCAGCACGTCCAGTCTGAAATACCACTTGATGGCCAAGCACACAGCTGATGCGAATTCTCTGCCCCCTCGTCAAAGCCAGGCGATTGCAATGTTGCTTTCAATAAAAAAAATATTTGCACAAAGCAATCCGAACCACTTTTCTATGTTGATAAGAGCATTAAAATTTGAAAAAAGATTGGGACAAAAAGAAATCAGGGACATTTAGAATAGATAAAAATGTGCGATTAATTGTGATTAATCGTGAGTTAACTATGACATTAATGCGATTAATCGCGATAAAATATTTTAATCGTTTGACAGCACAAATATATATATATATTTCTTACTTTCTTTCTTATTATTATTTCTATTCCCACCCCTAAGGATCCCTCAATATTTGGACTACATAGACAATGTTGGTGTCAAAAGGTTTGTTTTGTTAGCGATTGCGTTGCTTGTATTTTTATTTATGTTCCGTTGCACGGTTTAGGAGCTTACATTGTTTTTGTGGCAAAAAGTACCTTGTGTGGCACAAGGGAACTCAGTGCTAGCCTAATGTCACAACGTCATCAGATGTTAGCAACGACGCATAGATACGACATTCTAGTAAGACAGACAGCAATATCAGTGAGCCCTCAGCCTTAGTACCATAGCTAAAAGTCTCGGAAAGTTGAGGCTACTTTTCGCTAGGTACCTACTTCATATCTTAATCTGCTACACAAGTGGCTTTCCCCTTTGTTCTTTTGGTGAGCAGTTTTACAAACCCTACCGACCCGTCGTCATGGAGCCGACCAGATAAATAGTTATTTAGCACTAGCGTTGCCACCTGCATATACCTAGCTTATAGCTGGCAGACTTTTTCTGTGTGGGAATCGCAGGAGAAAAAAAATACAGGAGCACACCACAATTTCCCCAGAAATTGTGCCCTCTCTACTTTCTTCCTCTCATCTCACTCACTGTCATTCTCTGACAGCAACACCCCACCCCCACCGCCACCCCCACCGCCCCTCCTGCAACTGACCTCTCTGAGGTGTGGCACCTTCTCAGCTGTCGCTTTGTCTTGTCCGACCGAGATTACAAGGCTCCAGGGACCTAATACAGGTATCCAAGGGTGTGCCAAAGAGCCCTGTTTAAATAAACACACCCACACCCAAGTGCCATCTGAACGGAGTGATATGTCTACAGGTATTACACAGCTCTGCGTCATCTACAGCAGAGGATTTGTATGTGCACCCAATGTATACTTTAGTTTTACTCGCTGTCTCTCTCTCCACCAATTTCTCTATATGACACACCATGCGATGCATTCCCCCTCATCCTCTTCTCCTGTCCCCTCTCTCCTCTTTAGGCTACCTGTGGGAGGCTGTGATGCTTTGACAGTCAGGCTTGGCACCTGTAAGGAGAGGTGCTGGTGGTGGGGGTGGCTTCAGGAATAGTGTTGCCTGGAGTTGTAGTGTAGTGTGGGGGAAGCTGTTCAATGTGTACAGCCTTAGAGACGTGTGTGTGTGTGTGTGTGGAGGGGGGTGAGGTGGGGGTGAAATTGCGTAATTAAGCTGCCAAGCTGTAAATTTAGCTCAGGCTCATTCACTCACGCATGACATTGATGAATGCAGCGTTATCTGAGTCGTCAGAGATGGGGCATTTCAAGATGCGTGTTTATGTGTGACGGCAAAGGGATGGCTTCGACGAGACGAGGTGAGAGGAGGGATATTTCAAGATGCAGAGGAGTGGATTCACAATTTTGTTACGCCTCTTCACCTCTCCGTCCTCTGTCTGTCATAAGTGTTGTTATTTATCCGTCCAATGGTCACGTATGGCAATAGCAGCTTGCAGTAGAGTAGACTGTGATAGTGCCATGTGTGTCACAGTGACTAGTAAATGAAGCTTCAATCAATGGGTAAATGTCAAACGGACGTAACAGTGTGTTAGTCAAGGAACGGGTCATTGATTTCTTCACACACATTCCACAGAAGTAAAGTTCGGACAAGATGTTGTGTGCTCTATTATGAGCAACCCACAAAACTTTCAAGAAACGTCACCAATGTTTTAATTTGAGATTTGCTCTCTACCTATCTGTTTGTCTACCTATCTACTCATCCATGCATTTGTTGGTGTCCCCTGACCATCATTATTCAGCTGATCAGGTTTGTCAGGTCGAAGCAGAAAGTTGGGGCTGATCCAGGCAGAAAGGTAGCCTGCCACAATCCCTTGAGTCATGCACCTCTGCTTTGAAGTGAAGTGACAGACCTATCACATCTGCTTAGCTATTCTAGGTCATATGTGTGCTGTAATGTGGCATCTATAGAATACCAGAATAAGCATTACTTTGTTCAAGGGGAGTGTGGGGAGTAAAGGGGTTTGAAACAGAGGGCGTGTGGGGGTGAGGAGGGGTAAGGAACAAGGAGTGTGGGGGTGAGGAGGGATGAGGGACAGAGTGAAGGGGTGAGGAGGGATGAGGAACAGAGTGTGGGGGTGAGGAGAGATGAGGGACAGAGTGTGGGGGTGAGGAGGGATGAGGGACAGAGTGTGGGGGTGAGGAGGGATGAGGAACAGAGTGTGGGGGTGAGGAGAGACGAGGGACAGAGTGTGGGGGTGAGGAGGGGTGAGGGACAGAGTGTGGGGGTGAGGAGGGATGAGGACAGAGTGTGGGGGTGAGGAGAGACGAGGGACAGAGTGTGGGGGTGAGGAGAGATGAGGACAGAGTGTGGGGGTGAGGAGGGATGAGGGACAGAGTGTGGGGGTGAGGAGGGATGAGGAACAGAGTGTGGGGGTGAGGAGGGATGAGGGACAGAGTGTGGGGGTGAGGAGGGATGAGGAACAGAGTGTGGGGGTGAGGAGAGATGAGGACAGAGTGTGGGGGTGAGGAGGGATGAGGGACAGAGTGAAGGGGTGAGGAGGGATGAGGGACAGAGTGAAGGGGTGAGGAGGGATGAGGAACAGAGTGTGGGGGTGAGGAGGGATGAGGAACAGAGTGTGGGGGTGAGGAGGGATGAGGAACAGAGTGTGGGGGTGAGGAGGGATGAGGACAGAGTGTGGGGGTGAGGAGGGATGAGGAACAGAGTGTGGGGGTGAGGAGGGATGAGGACAGAGTGTGGGGGTGAGGAGGGATGAGGACAGAGTGTGGGGGTGAGGAGGGATGAGGAACAGAGTGTGGGGGTGAGGAGGGATGAGGACAGAGTGTGGGGGTGAGGAGGGATGAGGAACAGAGTGTGGGGGTGAGGAGGGATGAGGACAGAGTGTGGGGGTGAGGAGGGATGAGGACAGAGTGTGGGGGTGAGGAGAGACGAGAAACAGAGTGTGATGAGCAGAGGGAATGTGTGGGTGGTACAGGGCGGTGACGGCACGGCTCAGGTGAGGGGAAGAGGGACACATGCAGGACTCACCCTCCTGCTGTGGAAAGAGACCTCACACTACCCCGCTCTCTCTGCCTGCCCCACTTTCTCTCATTTCATCTCCCCCGCCCATCTTCTCCCTACTTTCTCTCCCACTCACTGCCTTTCTTATCTCAAACTGGTCCGTGAAAAATCGTGCAGCCCCTTACATAAGGAGGAAGAGTATGGGGAGATGGAGAGAGAGAGGATTGTTGAAACAAGAACTGCCAGAGAAAAGAGATAGGGTGAGTGGGGGGAATAATGAACTTGGCATTCTCAAACATCTCTCTCCCTTCTTTCTCTTTCTCCCCCTCACACTCCCTGACAATATACCTTCCTGTCTGGCAATTGGCCTGTTAAAAGTCGGCTAGGCTCGACGCGATGCCTGAGTCATGATGAGCTGCAGAGTACTAAAAGCCACTGACAGCATTTAAAACGTAGGCAACTAACTACCCTGTGTATGATACAATAGGACAATTCATACTCATTTGTGTCCTTTTGTGGAAGGCTAGGATTCACTAAGCAGAAACAAAGAAGCCTACAGAAATCACAAAAAAAGATGCGGTCAGCTATTGTAGACAGATGTATTGCATGCTATTCCTATTGGGTTATGGCTCTGTGAAAATTCATAGATTTTGCTAATGACACCAATTTGTGCTCTCAGTCGAATGATTTTGTTACGGTTGTAGCCAGTAAACACATACTAAAAGAAATAAACAAAGATAGTAGAAGCAAAGGCACACACAAATCATCCTGTTATACAAAAGGATAAAACCACAAGCCAGTAATATCTTTGGGGATATTGAGAAAAATGTCAAACTCCTCCAATGCAGAAAGGGAAGTTGCCGTAATTGAGAACTGACATGAAAGGTCAAACCAGAGTTCCTCAAATGTTAACCGCAGACACACACACACAGCCTCACAGAACGTTCCCCTCCAGGATCAACGCTCTGATCCCCGCCACAGGCTTCCACCTCGTGTCTGAACACTCAGACCGCAGAGACGTTGAACGGGCAGCAGGAGGAACTATGCACTTTATTTAGAGCAATAAACTCTGCAACAATAAAGATTGTCTTTGCCACCATCTTGTTTGTTGTCCAAGTTCAACACAATACACACATCTGAAGGTGGGGATAGACAAATAGAGAAAATGTTTTTAATTTTGCTGCGATGAAAGTGTTTAAGACATTGTGGAAAAAACCACTCCCTTCTTGTTGAAAGAGAAGCGATCGAGTAAGAGGTATGACTGTATTTGAATAATCCTCACTTACAACACACATCTTATTTTTATATAAGCAGCAGTTAGACATTTGTCCAAATAAGACGTTGAGGAGTTTTAAGTAAAAAGAAAGGTGAAATCAGTGAGTTTAGAGGTATGATGTTTCTTGAAAGTTCTAAGTACTCCAATAGTTCATGTTCTATATTTTTTCTTTATTTCAGTTAATGCAAAACAGACAAGTGATGTTTGCTTAGGCAGGCAGAAAAGGCCGTCCATTCTGCCAAAGAAGAATTTCTGGATAGACAGACCAGAAAGGGAGGAGGGAGATATTACAGGGGCAGACACTCCCTTACTCCCTTACTTTACATACTACTTGTCTGACTTTTTCTGTAATCACAGGGAAGATAATGCTTCATGTGCTGGGTGGGAAGCAATCTAGGTCAAATTTCTCTCAGCAAAGTGGGGAAAGCCTGTGAGGGCTGTGTAATGTTGTTAGGGTAAGCAGTCAGACGGAGTGTAAACAACACCAGGCTGAAGCAGGACGGGCCTAACTGTTGCCTGGTAACCAATATTTTGGGCAGGAAGACAAGGCACCTGTCCCGCCCCTGAAGGAAACAGGGGCCGGCCTCCTCATCTTGGTGCAATGTAGTTGCTTCCCGAAAATACAGTAAGAGACGGGACAAGCACACGTGGAAGTTAGATAATATTTGCTGCCTTTGCACAACATTTATACAAGATGCACAGATATGCCATGACACATTTATTGTGCAGAGAGAACTTTCAAATGCAGACAGTGGAGAAGACCAACATTAGCTATATGTTTGGGTTATTATTACTTATAGGCTATCACGATCATGTTTAGACACACAAGCACAGCAAAGGCTGGGGAAGTGGAGGAAGTTAGATAAGTGAGTGGCACGTTTAGTATTGTAAAATGTAAGGCCTTTTCTAAAAATGCTGGGCGTACTGTAGTCATGAATGTATGTGAAAGAACGGCTTATTTGTTCAAACAAACCAAGCCAACCGGCAAATGAGAAAGTCATGTGGTTTTCAGGGTGCTGTCGCTAAGGGTGATCTGCTTGTGAAAAGGATCCCGGATATGATACTAAGGCCGATAGCTGTGTTGACTTACAGGCAGATTTAAAGTAATGCAATTTACACTTAGTGCCGGTAAGTTTCTTAGTTGGTCACCTGAGGATCTAGGTTAGTTATTTGAAGATGTGTTTTCTGTTCTCTGCAGCCTAGTAGATGTTTGTAGCATCTGTAACGATACATACCATAATATATATCATATTTCACAGGTGCTAGTAAATGTGTATATAGTTGTGCGAATCTAGCAATATACTGGAGGGGATTTATAATAAAAGAACGAATTTGTATTCTTATCAATAATACAATACATTTTCGTGTGCACCTTCTCTGAACTTAACTTGATATATCAAGCTATATCTAGCTATAGCTAGAGAAACCTGCTACAGTAGCTATAGCCATAAAACTAACCTATATATAGGTTAGTTTTATGGCTCGCTACATAGTAGTAGTAGCAGTAGCAGTACAGTAGTCTACAGTAGCTATGTAGCCAGCTTGCTAGTTTAAAGTGTCTCGATAGAAAACTATAATCTATACCTAACTTCTTGTTTAAAAAAACGAACTAACTACACTACGCTTACAATTAAAAACGTAATCGTTAATCAGGATTTTAAACATGTGTTACATTTGGAACAAAATTGTTCTCCTTCTAAAAAGGAATCAAAACCATTTCTCTTTTGGCCAACCACTCGCTATTCTTTCAGTTTTGTTGATACTGTTTTCCCATGTCACTCAAAACTAGTTGCCATGGAGCCCAGTTGCTATGCAACAAAAACAAAAAAAGACCAACTTTGTACGTCCTTACGTCAGAGATAAAACGGCGTATCCACGGCAACTAAACGCTGTATACACATGCCGCAGACTCGTGGCGAGGAGAGGTAGCACATGGTCCCACTTACTGTAGATGAATTTTCATGTTCAGTGCTGTAATCATTGTTTAGTCGAGCAAAACGTTTTAAGATTGCCACACAAAGTACTGTACACAGACAAATTATAGGATTGGGCGGTGTTTAGGATAAGTGTGCTTCTGGATGTCAGTATTTCACCGTTTGTAAATGATCGTGTACTGCAATATTTCCATGTCCAATTTCGATTGTTATTCTGATCGAATATTAAGCATACGTAGTTAAAGTTAATGCATCCACCACATCAGTGTTTATCTGTTGTATAAAACCCTTTACGCGTGTGGGATCCAGTAAATGAATATAGGCTACTCTTGGATGTCCGGATTACTCATCTCGATTGAGCACAACAGAAGTTGCAGACAGTTCCGTCTATCCTTTTTGGTGACGTTGTAGCGCTGATTAATTGTTGTTAGACATCAGTGTACCGCCCCATGACATTTTGCAACATCTCAAATAACTTTAATTCATGATTCCACCATCCCATTTCCACGAATATTATTTGTCTTTAGCCCCCTCGCCTTCCCTCTGCCAATTAGCCTAGGCAACGTAGAGGTTGGCTATTTCAATGAATCATTTCTGTTCGAATTCGAAAGGATAATGGTTGCAGTGACAGCAAAACTGCGACGAATTCCGTCATTGCTGCCCACTGCCCATGTTGGAATGCTGCTTCTCAAGCTGTTTACATATTTTCTGGTAAACGTTTTGGAGGGGGTAGAATACAGAATAGGCTTGTTATTTTGAAACCTTACGAAAAGTGACAACAGAATCATTGACCAGCAACGCCCTCTAAGATTTGCACACCATACTGATGAAAAACTCTCATGCTGCCGTGCTCTGACAGTTTAGTATTGGTCGAATACATGAACTGCATAGGCCTTAGGCTATATGGTATTTAAAATATTCAATACACATCTAACCATTACATGGCAAATAAAACTCCAGCATCATGGCCTGACAAATAAATCAAACTAGATAGGCTACGTAACATTAAGGCCAGCCTACAAACTGTTTACATACCGTGACTTCCAAACGTTCCTAAGTGGGCTTGCACGAACTGCATCTCAGCAAAAGGGAACCCAATAGGGCGTGTCCGTGAGAAAGTTTACAGAAGAGGATTTCCTCTCCGTCTTTGACGGGATTCCTTCCTCAGGAGAGTATCTGCCAGACAGCCATTCCTGAAGTATTATACAAAGGACATGGAATGACCTAAAATAGCAATCCAGTCACACTTTGACTCCTTGTCTTTAACAAATATCTAAGTTTTCATTCCCTTTCATATATTACGAATAGTTCAGTAGGCCTACATTCGAAATATAGGCCTACAGATTGGGACTGTCCGGTGAGAGTTTTGTGATTGGTGTTCTGTCAGTGTATAATTTATTAACTTTAATTTCTCAAAGTAGATTATCTAACAGAAATATCCAGTGTTTGATAGTAAAATGTATTATTAACCGTACCCGAGTATAGAACACTTTATGTGGGAGAGGTAAGGGAATCCCTCCATCGTCATCACCAAGGCTACAGTACTAAACAAAAACACCGCTCCATATATGGGCACCTACGTCAGCGGAACCCCAAGGCGGGACTTACTAGTTCTTCTCATTCATAAGACAAGATTCGCTATTCTACAGTGAGAACCTATAACATTGCCAGGTTTACAAACAGCGGACTTGTTTCGGACATGGATATATGATCGTAAATTTGACAAACGGATAAAGCGTTAGCTTTGCAGATATAACGTTGGACCAATGAGTTTGTAGCAATCTGGAACGTAAGAATACTTTCCCTCAGAAGGGAACTGGACTGCCTTAATGCAACTTTTTTGGAAAGAGACCAAGAGCATCTTTTCGGAGCACAACAATAAATCCAATAACGGTAAACACATTTTCTTCGTGTGTATGCGTATTTAATGCATAGTTAGGACATATGCTAAACCGCTGACAAAAACGTACAACGTAATACATTTGAAATGCTTTTCCAACTACACCCAATGCCTTGCATGCGTCAGGTAGAGTATAGAACCAGTTTCAACGGCGAACAGCAAACTTTCAACTGCTTCTCCACTTTCCATTGCCTCCCGCATGTGAACTACCAATACAGGTGACACCACGCTTTTTCCGGGAACTGTAGGTTTCTCGGTCTCTCTCGGCCCCGTTGGGGAGATGTACCAAGGGTTTCCAGGTGACCTCGATACCGGTTCCCCTGGAAGTTCGTCTCCATCTATTGAGTCTCAGTACCTTTCATCAGTGGACTCCTTCGGGAGTCCGCCGACCACCAGTGCCCCACAGGTGAGTTTCACGTGAGCACTGAGAAAACAGCGACAGCGATCCACATAATCCAACCGCATTTAGCCTCTGCATAGTTTGAACTCACTAAATAACGATACTGTATTTTAGGGGAAAATACACATACTGCATATCAGGTTGCATGCTAACGTAATACAGCGACGTGTCGTTTTCAGTTGATTAACAAATTAGAGTGCAGTGATATTCTATTGCATGTTTAGTTTGTATTGCAAAGTGTATTTTGCCTTTCAAGAAACATGCAATATATGCAAAAGTGTTATGACACATCGTTGTCGAGAAAGGGAAGCCCGGTCTTGATAACCTCATGTCTCATGAATTATACGAACAATGTGTTGCCAGTGAATGCCACATTTCTGCCGTCCTTGAATGTTCCATTGGATACTAGAATCAAATTGTAGTAAGGCTTGCCGGCCGGCACACTCTGACTCAAAAAGGTAGCAACGTGGTAGGTTTACAGCACGCCGCGCAACGGATGACAAAGCTTTGGAACTCTCCTACGTACGCACACAAAGCTCCGCCTTTCCTCGCTTTTCTCCACGCTCGCTCTTCTCAGGCCTCGGCGTGACGTAAATGCGTTCTATTTTGGAGTGTTACGTCGCGTTGCTAAGGGGAACACCGGGGGTGTGACGGGGGAGGAGGAACGAGGAGGGGGGACCCATTCGGGAGTGTTGATTGGTTTAGCTGGATTTTTCAAAGCTACATGTCTTCCTGCCTTTGATATAAATATTAATGAAGCTCCGAACTCGCTGTGGCATCACTCCCCGCCTTAGTTGTAATTAAAGAAGAAACCGGAGACTTACTTGAGTTCCTACATCTATTTTGTTCCACTAAAACGTAGGGTGCAGTTATTTCTAGACACCTGTTGGATATAATTGTTGTATATAATAGCTCACACTTTATGTCCCTTAATCCATTAATACAATTGTAAATGTTATTGATTAGGAAACGCCTATGGTTTCCATAATGGATCGTTTTTATATTTCTAGAGAATGTTTGCAGGCAACCTGAAACGAGATTAGACTGCCACCATTAAGTTTGTGTCTTTAAATTTGTTGTGTATATTTTTCAATATATTTAATTATTATTTCTCATGATAAAATCCCTATTCAGACATGATAAAATGACCTATCCCATACCGAGGCACACCATTACACAGTTAATGGTGTAGAGGAAGCAGCCCTTTGTCAGTAGTGTCTCTGTTAGTTTGTGGAACAGGTTGTCAACCACTGTCTCTCTATGTTCCAGGATTGCGTGTCCACTGGAGGAGGTGTTGGGGTAGTGGGCAGTGGGCCCGGGGGCAGCATTGGAGGGGTGGAGATGCCTGGCTCCTTTGTGCCCACTGTCACAGCCATCACCACCAGCCAGGACCTGCAGTGGATGGTGCAGCCAACTCTCATCTCTTCCCAGGCCTCTGGGCAAAGTGGTGCAGGGACCTCCAGCATGACCCAGCCTGGGTCCCTGGTGGATCCATACGACCTGCCTGGAACGAGCTACTCGGTTGGTCCTGGGTTCACTCCCCCTAGGTGTGGCACCCCGGGGCAAGCCCCGGGCCCTGTCCGCCAGTCTCGAGCACGCAGCCGGCGCACACGGGACGAGTCTGTGAGTGACGATGGAGATGTTGGTGTGTTTGTAAGTGTGTGTCCAAGTGCGTCTATCTTTGTGTGCGTTTTTGTTAATCAACATATATATACATTTTTTTTTTTTTACACTTAGCTGTAAGCATACCACCCATGCTGCAAGAGCTCTACATCGAGCATATTTATCCTACATCCAGTATGGCATGACATGCATAAACATGAAATAAGGAGCTGTATACATTTGGCCACCTTGAGCCAGTTACTTCTATTACAAGTGCAATATAAGATGACTTATCTGAACCAGATGTTTCCCCCTCACCCCAGCTGACACCTGAGGAAGAGGAGAAGAGACGTGTCCGCCGTGAGAGGAACAAGCTAGCTGCTGCCAAGTGTCGGAACCGACGGCGTGAACTCACCGACAGACTGCAGTCGGTGAGCTTAGCTTGGCTGTCGTAGAGCTGTCAGACTGACTAATTATGATGATTATACAGTATAAGGTTTTACCACTACATAGTATGCTTGCTGGTTACTAATGACTAGGTGTGAGCCGTAGTAACATGGTGTGTTGTTTAAGGCAAACCGTAGTTGTTGTCATACATTTAGTCATTTAGCAGACGCTCTTATCCAGAGCGACTTGTCATGGTGCTTATAGTTTTTGCAATAACCTGTTGTAATTACTGTTTAATCAAAGTCTTTATGTAAGAAAACACGTGAACACGTGTATGTATGTCACCATGCCGCCCTCACACTCGCCCCCTCTCTCGCCCCTCTCTCCCCCCTCTCACCCCCCCCACCCCCCCCTTTATTTTCTCAGGAGACTGACATTCTTGAAGAGGAGAAAGCAGAACTGGAGGCAGAGATCTCGGAGTTGCACAAGGAGAAAGAGCGCTTGGAGTTTGTCCTGGTGGCCCACCAGCCCGGCTGTAAGATCTCCTACCAGGAGCATCAGGCCCCTGCCCCCCAGCAGGCCCCTGCCCCCCAGCT
This sequence comes from Hypomesus nipponensis, assembly GCF_054491055.1. Taxonomy (NCBI): domain Eukaryota; kingdom Metazoa; phylum Chordata; class Actinopteri; order Osmeriformes; family Osmeridae; genus Hypomesus; species Hypomesus nipponensis. The sequence continues at coordinate 15,697,027 of NC_140375.1, read as the reverse complement.
CCCCCCGGCCCCATCCCAGTTCCCTCCCCAGGCTCTACAGCCAGTCTCCATCCTGGGCTTGACTGTGAAGGAGGACACTTTCTACCTGCCTCCAGCCTACTCCTCGCACCCTTCCACCTCCACGCAGCCTCAGCAGCAAGTTGAGCCGCAGCCTCAGCAGCAAGTTCAGCCGCAGCTCCAGCAGCCTGGGATGATGCAGGAGGTAGCTTTTTCTAGTTCTTTCTATGGCTCGAGCGAGCCGGCGCCGGGCGGGCCGTGCCTGGTGGCGTGTGACGGTGGTGGTGGTAACCGTGGTGGTGCGGCCGCCGGCAGCTACAACCACTCATACACATCCTCATTTGTGTTCACCTACCCAGAGGGAGCCTGCGGGGTCAGGGCTAACCAGAGGAACAGCAGCAGCGAGCAGTCATCCGATTCTCTGAACTCCCCTTCGCTGCTGGCACTCTGACTGACCGACACAGACATGCACACACCAGACACACAAACCTACACCAGAGGTTGAGGCAGAACATTTGACGAACACCTTCTTGTCCGTCAGAATGCAAAAAAAGTATCTGACAGAACATTGAATTGGCTTACGCACACGTGTTGAGACACACACAGAGACAAGACTTGAAATCAGACCAGTGTCAACCATTTTGAGTTTAGAGCATCCATATCGACTTGTGGTTGTTATGAAGTTCCGACTATATATTGCCGTATACAAATTTTACGTGAATTCAAATTGAGTCACAACGCCTGGGCTCTGAATGGTCAGTCGATTGATAAAAAAAATCCGCTGACTGAATACCCAGATTCATTCACAATGAATATTTTAACGTCTCTTAATGTACGTGTACAGTACATACAGTAAATGGTCATGCGCACACCGTTATCTCAAAAGCTGATTGATCCTCCCCTCGTTCCCTCTGTTGGTCATCCCTCCCTCACTGCCCCTGCTCTCATTTTTCCCATCCTGCTCTTCATGTTGAATGTAATTGTGCAAGCTGATTAAGAGAAGAAGAACTCTTGGTTTGGGGTCTTTTTTGGGGGTCTGTTGCTCCTCCCTCCTCATCCTCCTCAGCTCCTCCTGCTTCTTCATTGGCTGGGACTTGGAAAGTAGATCCCGCTCTGTGCAGACCGGGCCATCTCGCTCGAGTCTCTCTCTTTTTTCCAACTCCTCGTCCATCTCCCCATCTTTGTTTCTCTCCTCTTTTTTTTATGTGTGCCTCTCTCTGAAGTCTTCGACCCCTGAGCGCCCGAGGACACCCACCAGCCCCTGGGACCTTGACTGAGTGCCAGCCCACCTCACCCCCCCCCCCCGTGTCCCCCCCCTCCCCACACACACACACACACGGACGCACCCCCCTACAGAGGAGCCTTGAAGTGTTTCACTGAAACCAGATCTTTAAAACAAAACCAAGAAGGAGCGTCCATCACGCACACATGCGTCTACAAATGTTAGGAGAAAATGTTAAACGAAACTAAAAACCACAAATGCAGGGCAGATGCCACTCTGTTCCTTCTCTTCCTGAGCCATTGATGTTAAAAAGTTGGTGGTGAGAGGGAACCTGTAATGTGATGGTGAGTTGAGAATGGAACCAGTGAGGGATGGAGTAAAGAGGCTATGCTGAGGCAAAGAGATCCAGTGAGAGTGTCTAACTCTCAGGCAGAGAGAGTGGAGAATTCCCTTTTTGGGGCCTGACCATGGAGCTCTGAACATTATACCAAGCAAAACAAGAAATCCTGCTCTTGCCAACTGTGTAGATGGGACACCTCTTACTCTTAGCCTGTGTGATACCGATCTCCCAACCGCCAAGCCTCATTGCCCCAGAACCACCCCCATAATCACAACATCGCTTGTAAGTCGATGTCCAGTTACAGCTTGAACAATGTTATAAACACTTCTGTTATCACAAAGTATTTTCCGTTGTCGTTTGGTTATATGTACAGTGTAAGTGTTAACTTTGACAGCTAAAACAAGGAAACCTTGTTGGATTGAAGAAAAAAAAGAAAACTTAAGAGAGGTGAATGTTGGTTTGACCAAGAGCCTTTTTCTTTCAGACCGACAGATCGGTCTGTTAGCTCTGTAGATCATAAGATGTGAACCTAGGTGTTAATCTGAAACAGAGAAACATGTTAGGGACGTTCAAACTGCCTCTAAGCGTTGGGTCAGGTGGTCTCTTGTGCTCTACCTAGTATCCTTCCCTCATAGGACTAGAGGTCTGGGGAGTACCTTTATTGTGAGTGTGTCCACTCAAAGCCACCTGGCCCATTTCTTTCTTTCTTTATTGAGGTTAATATAATGAAAGTGAGCACAATAAAAATGATTTGGAAGACAAGAGACAATATGAGATTATGTATTAAGGATGTGTGTTCTCCATTTGCCTGTGAATTTGTTTTAAAATGTGTTTTTCAGAGTGTAATTTGTTATATTGTTTTGGTTACTGCTTTGTCCTCAACTCTTACCCGTACTGTTGTTGCCAAACAAATGTTCATTCATTTGTATTTTTACATAGGGAATAGCTCCCTTTAACTGTTACTATTGTTATTGCAGTGTAACTAAAATTGTATTATTTTATGTTTTATTTTCTGGTTTGGCAACTTCAGAGGCATGTTGTGCACTATGAAAAATACTTATGTGTCAAAATACATAAAAGCCTATATGCATATATACATTATATAAAGAAAACGTATGTATAGGCTACGTGTATGTACCATGATTGTAGAGTATGAATGTTTGCAAAATACAAATGGGATATTTTTGTCAATGAAGAATACAAGGTGAGCTTGTTGACGTTTTAAAATTGATATTTTTCTAAAAGAACCATTAACTGTAATAAAATACTCCGGCTTTCCCTAAACATGAAGCGCAAATCTCATCGCCTGTGCTCATGTGTATTTATATGTTTTATATATAAAGCTCATCCAGGAATATATCCAACACATTCTTTGTAATGCCGGACGTTTGTATGATGATATCAATGATGTGGTGCTGTTGCCTTTGCTTTTTACAATGGCCTGTTTTATGTTTTCTTTCCTGTGAGGTCTGTCCCAGAGTCATTTCCTCCAATGATTTCGTAAATACTCATCAGAGCCAACGTAAGGAATGTGGTATGATGTGATGAATGGACATTAAAGTATCAAGGACTCGAAATGCATAAATTCGATGTTAATTTGAGATGAGTTTTATTTCCCAGTGTGCATTTTCACTCATCAAAGTGCTGTTTGACAAGAACAGGAGGTGTATACTATAGATTAAAACAAGATTTTGAATAAAATACTCTTAACATTAAGAATATACATGTATATATTTTTATAAATGTATAAGATTTGGATAATGAATTAAAGTTGTATGCACACATCTAAAGAACAAAGTAAAATGAAAAACAGTTCTCTGTCGGTCAAGCTAGGGACAGACCTCATCTGATCTTGTACTTGTTTTAATTGTTTGCTTGAAAAAGCATAATTGACATGTTGATATATATATTTTGTGGTTTACACTTAAATACTGAAGCATGGAGAAATGGTCCTGTACAGATGAGTTTTGTGCTGCTATTTACAGGATATTTCTTAAGGCATCAGCATTGGGGCCATGTCAATGGGACAGATTCTGCCTGAACAAATCTGTTGGTTTTAAGAGTTAGACAACAGCAATGACGTTTCTTCTCTGTTTGGAGGCATGAATTGTTTTCGAAAAACCATGTATGTCATATAGAAGGAGTCCGGATATCTGGAACATCAACTTAGCACTCTGGAATTCTCAGAGACATTGTTAGCATCCTATGCTGAGATTCAGAAACCTTTTTAAGACTGAATAAGACTCAGACAAACACGAACAGCCAGGATGGCAGAAGGAGAGAATATGAATATTGACCAAGTGACCCTAATTCTGATGCTTTAATACAATTAAGAAATTGACTCATTGCTTGTTCAAATGACGAACAAATGTGTGACTAAACAGAACACAGTGTATGTCAAGAAGGTCTGACGTACTGGTCAGATTGATGGTTGATTTTGAAGTATAGTGAAGATATGAAATGCAATACAGCTATCCTCTTAGATATAGCCTACAGTACATGTAGCAGATCATCTGAAGAGAGCGGGCTCCCGCCCAGGCTGCATCTCTCAGCACAACTTCACAGAAACTGTATATTTCCTCATGTGTTTGGCTTACTGAGATCCATTTACACGATCACAGTAAAATTAAGTGAAGGTTATTTTGGAGAAAGATCCTCAGATGCACTTAATATACGTATACTTTAATGGTTTGTGACATGTCGCTGTTGCGTGGTGACACTTTAGTCTCACTCAAACCACCACTGATCTCTAATCCTAATGCCTTTTCAAAAACAAAAAAAACTATGTGTGTGACAGTAAATGTAACGAAAAGTTGCACTTTTGTGTAATTGGTTTACTGTTTTATATCTTTCTTCTCGATCATCAGTTTCAGCTTGATAGATTTTCTATCCAATTTAGAACACAATGATAGGTGGCAGTTTTTTCTGGACCAGATGAACCAATGACGTTTCAAGCCATTTTGCTTTACCCTATTCCTCTATTTTTTCAACTTCTTGACCAAATTAAAGAACAATATCTTGTCATTTCGCTGCTTCGGTCGAAATCTTCCTTTCGTTTCTCTTTTTGATTGGCTGGGGGGGGGGGGATTGTCTCTGGAATATTACAGTGTCTAAAGGCTCAGAGGACAAGCCTTCCCTTCTGAAACAGTAGACTAACTTACAATTTATCGAAGAAAACATGGAGTCATTAAACAGCAGCAATTCGTGAACATTGTGATAGTGTGTTTGTGTTAATGCATTATTCTGACAGACCCTATACTTGTGTATACTAGAATATGGGTTCTCCATTTGAATTGATGGCTTTGAAAAAATATCTGTTTGACTTATGCTGCACTCTAGCGGCCAACTGTACGTCCCGATTGTTGGCAGTGCTTCCGGTAGAGCCGGATGCAGCTGTCAATAAACATGGCGTCCGTTACAACAGGTCAGTGATTTGGTAGCCCTGATAGCGTGTAAAGTTGCTTTGATTTGGCATTGGTTATCACTATTTATTTTACAACTCATATTCATATACGCATATTCAGGATTCTTGTTTAATGTGTATCCATGCTCAATGGATTTCAGGCGAAAAATGATACCCGTGTTAGCAGCCAGCGGCTTTTTTCCTCCTACTACTTGGAAGCCAGTTAGCATACTAGCGTAGCTATCTGGCTTGCTAACTGTAGCTTTAAGATGAACTAGCTAGATTCATCTTTCAAAACAATATGATTAGTAATAGTACTTTGGGCGAATTGCAACAATAGTGCAAAGTTATGTTTCGGGAGGATAATATAGTTATGCTAGGTAGCTACATGTATGTTAGCGAGGCAGCTACTGGGACATGTTGCTAGCAGGTTAGCATCTCTCCACCAAAATGAATGAACGTTCACCGCCACACCACGAATTAGTTTTGAATTAGGAAATTTAGCAAAGCTATGAATCAGCTTGATGGGTGGACGTTCGGGGTTAACGAACAATTAGTCCTATTTAAGACGATCTCGTAAATTTTGATGGTCTAGTAGTCAACATTAAAACAACCCACCAGCTGAAGTTAATTGTTCGGGCTGTCGCTCTCAACCGCCCGTGGAATTTCACTCCTGCAGTAAGACTTTCCATCATGGTTTTATAAATATCCCACCCAGCTGGCCGGGTAAAGCATCTGTTGTCTGCCTTCCGCGTGCTGTCCCTGAGGAATAAGGCCTACTCCTGCCCTTTGGGCTATGAATCATTGCATCTGTATGGTATCAGGAGAGGGTCAGATTGCTGAGCGGTTAGGGAATCGGGCTATTAATCAGAAGGTTACCAATTCCCGGCCGTGCCAAATGACGTTATGTCCTTGGGCAAGGCACTTAACCCTACTTGCCTCGGGAGAATGTCCATGTACTTACTGTAAGTTGCTCTGGATAAGAGCGTCTACTAAATGACTACATGTATCAGGAAGTTAAGTTTAAACTGTGCTGTTTTGTGTTTTCTTGTCTTAACAGCCACCTCAGAATGGATCCAGTTTTTTATAGATGCTGGTATCCCGGCTGGCCTGGCTGTTAACTATGCGGTGTCTTTTGTGGACAACAGGTAATGTATAGCACCAGGTTAAATACACTACACGTAGGACCTTCTACGGAACACATCCAGTGTTAGACATTTGTCTTAAGGTTCTAGAACAGGGGAGTGTTGATCCTCCCCTCTTACCTGCAGGATCCAGAAGAACATGCTGATGGACCTGAGCAAGGAGATCATGATGGACCTTGGAATCACAGTCATCGGTGACATCATCGGCATCCTTAAACATGCCAAACAAGTCTACAGACAGGTGAGTTCTGACGGGATGTAACGCTGCAGTTCACCTCACACGCTCTGTTTTCACTTGTAGGACTTATTCAAACACGTTGGCGCCTTAAAAAAATTAAAATAGAAATAGTCTAGGTCTGACAGCAGCAGCTCTGAAACAACCTCCACTCTTTTTCTCTTGTTATCTCAAGGACATGTGCAAGATGGCCACTGAGGCAATCACCTCAGGACAGACCAGTGTTAAGGCCGAACTCCGAAGAACTGCCAATACCCGTGAGCATGAACTACTGCCGACTCAACGTTAAATCTCAAACTATATGTCCATATAGAAACTATGAGTGCCATTAAAATGATGTTGTATTTCCCCATCCCAACTCTTCCTTTACATCCCTCTTCTCAGCTGCCACACGGATGATTGCCAACGCCTTGAGTCGAGAATCCCCGCCTAGCACTCCAGTCCGTCGTCCTGACAACCGCCTCTCCGTGACGGTGTCCAACAAACAGGCCAGCAAGAGTAGCAAAGCAGGTAGATACCCTGGTCGTCTGCCTTGCTCACCCCCCTCTCTCTGTCTACCCCCGTTAACCGTCTAACCCTTCCTATCCTGACCCTGTCTCCTCTCCTGACCCCCCTCCTCTCCTGACCCCCTCTCCTCTCCTGACCCCCTCTCCTCTCCTGACCCCTCTCCTCTCCTGACCCTGTCTCCTCTCCTGACCCCCTCTCCTCTCCTCTCCTGACCCTGTCTCCTCTCCTGACCCCCTCTCCTCTCCTCTCCTGACCCCCTCTCCTCTCCTCTCCTGACCCTGTCTCCTCTCCTGACCCCCTCTCCTCTCCTCTCCTGACCCCCTCTCCTCTCCTGACCCTGTCTCCTCTCCTGACCCTCTCCTGACCCTGTCTCCTCTCCTCTCCTGACCCCCTCTCCTCTCCTGACCCTGTCTCCTCTCCTGACCCCCTCTCCTCTCCTCTCCTGACCCTGTCTCCTCTCCTGACCCTGTCTCCTCTCCTCTCCTGACCCTGTCTCCTCTCCTGACCCCCCCTCCTCTCCTGACCCTGTCTCCTCTCCTGACCCTGTCTCCTCTCCTGACCCTCTCCTGACCCTGTCTCCTCTCCTCTCCTGACCCCTCTCCTCTCCTGACCCTGTCTCCTCTCCTGTGTGGTCAGTCCTAAGTCGAGCAGCAGACGAAGGGAACGGCGTGCCTGTGGTGAAGCGCCGGCGGGTGACAGCGGAGATGGAAGGCAAGTACATCATCAACATGCCCAAAGGCACCACGGCACGCACACGCCGCATCCTGGCCCAGCAGGACACCAAAGGTAGGCCTTACCCAGTGGCCTGGTCGTCCCCATCCACTCACCCCAACCATTTCCTGCCCACCTGCTTGCTACTGACTCACCCACTGCCTGCTTGTAACCCAAACACTGCAACCATACACTGCCTGGAGAATGGGTTCAAACCCAAACTGCAACAAGGCCTGGGATCTGTCTTTCTTCTCCTGCTGTGGGGGAGGCATCCCTCACCAAACGGTTCCGGCACCTTCCTTGCTTTTAAAGTTCTGTTTTTAATTCCGTTTTTCTTTCTCTCTCTCTCCTCTCTCTGCCACACAAAGGGATGAAACGGACCTCTGTATTTGAACGGCTCGGAGCAGAGTCCAAGGCAGACACAACCACTAGCAGCAGCAAGGCGAGTCCTTGACGTGTACATATCTGTGTGTACGTGTGTGTGTGTGTGTCCAGGTGGTGTGACCATGTGCTCATGCTCCCCCCCTCCACAGGCCACAGGCGTGTTCAGCCGTCTGGGCAGAGCTGATGAAGAGGAGGACGAAGAGAAGGCCAACATGGATGAAATGGATGTTGACGCGGAGGAGGACGATAGTGACGGGGAGGGATCAGTCCTCCAGTACGCAGGTGTTCTAAAGGGCCCCACTCTCTCCCTGAAGAAACCCGCCACCCCCAAACCGGCGCCCACCACACTGCGACGCCTGGGGGCCAAGTTCAAAGTGCCCGCCTGCGAGTCCCCAGCCTCCTCCCCCTCTTCCTCTCCAGACAGCCTCCCCCCTGCTAAGCTCAGTGTGCTCCAGAGACTGGGGAAGCCCCCCAGCACACACCCAGGAGCACCTGCCTCCCCTCAGCCCACCGACACCCAGGACAGCCGGGTGACCAGCACCAGACCCAAGGCCCAGGTCCGGCCCGCCCCGGCCAGCCCCAAGGTCAGCAGCAGCTCCAGTGTAGGAGGCGGAGGGGGGGACTGCCTGGGGGCCCAGATGGACGTCGGGTCGGTCAGTGTCTTCAAGAGACTGGGCAGCAAGAAGACCTAAGGCCTCCACACGTCGTCGGTTAGACTTAGTTTGTAATTGTTTTTAATAACTTCTGGTTTTATATCCATCCTTGCATACATGGGGCACGATGAAAGGAGTCATGTTATTCACCGTTTTAAGGGTTTCCAGACGGGCACTACAGCCCTCCTGTGTAAATGACAAGTTGCTGTCAGACTCTGCAGTTCAGTTTATTGAAGGGAAGTTTGTAGTTTCAGTACCAGGGCTACTGGGCCTCTCCACTGGTCAAGTGTGAAACACAGAGGAGTCCTTATTCAGACAGGATATCCTGACACTCCAGCTGCTTTGCAAGAGTGGGCACCTTTCCCCCTCTGCTGTTTTTAAACAGGGCGTTGTAAACCCCACATAACTATTCCTAAATTGTTTTATTGTGTTATAGCGTCATTTTAAGGCATGCCATTCACCAAGCCACCAAGATGTGTGTTGTGTGAACCTCATATCCCTTCACGGATGGTTTGAAGCTGCTCCACTCCTACAGGAAGGTGAAATATCGTCGCATGTTGATGACATAGGACAGAGCATATCCAAAGTCGATTGGCTATCAAAAAGGGTTGCGGGGTTGACCTTAGCGTATCACGTTAGTTCATGTTCGTGCTCCAAAGCCAAGCTGTCGACGTGACAATAGGTCAAAGTTGGTCTGTTAGGACCTTGATGTCGTGTGCCACAGTTGTGTCCAGAAAGGTTGTGTTGAGAAAGCTCATGTAATAAATCATGTCTAGGGCTGGAATCATTCCTCTGTACGCTAACATAGATGTGCTTAGCTGAACGCACCACTGCCCTCGGAACAGCTACAGCACAGCCTCAGTAGAAGTTTCTAACAGCTCGTGTAACCACAGTATGAGATCAAACTCACACCGAGAACACTCACTCCCTGAGCCCCTCTTTGAACCATATCACCCCAACAAACCTTTCCTACATCCTCACGCTTGAGTTAAGATAATCAGTGTTTAGATTTAGTAGGATACACTTAGTCAGACAGCAAGGATTGCTGTACACTATGTATTTATATGCCTGATAGGAACACCTAAGTCTCTCCCAAGTGTGGAGGTCTCTGGTTTGTCATAGATAACCCGGAACAGAACCCCCCCCATAGGACCAAGCACCTGGATACGTCACTTTGAGACTTTGTATTTGCCTTTTGTAAACTTCACCGGGGAACTTTGCTACACTGTACAGATTTTAAGGAAATGAAAATCATGACAATGGATAAAAACATTGTGCAGTTTTTGTTGTTGGAAAGAAGCAACAGATTATGGATTCTTGGGGAACATGTACTTCTACGAATAAAAACGGAAGAAAGATTGTGACTCATTTGGTTTCATGATTGTTATTGAGATGTTCCAGTGTCCTAAACAGCTGGGAGTAGATATCTCTTATCAGATGCACTAAAGCATCATTAGCCTCATATTTTTTTAACTATTCGATATCCGATTTTGAGAAATGGTTAGTGATCATAATAGTCATCTCTGTGTGAAACGAAGCTAGGATATGGGAATGACTAAAAATTGAAGATGGAAAAACCCAAACTAAACACGAAGACACTGTACAGATATAAAATACTTTTAATTTTTCCACACAAGGACAACAGGACGAGTTTACCTGCAACAATATGGGAATCACTGTACACAAGGAAACTATTCTCTTCAATATTACAGCTATATTTTACATTATACAAGTCCATTCTCACAGACTGATTTATATAAATAAGGACACATCTTCACTTTAGGTGGTGAAGATGCACAGCTACCTTGGTCTGGTGCTAAGCACTGTGTACAAAGGAAAACGTTCAGCTGTCGAAAGAGGGTTGAGTTGGCAAACGGCGATCAGATAAGAATTCTCAAATATTAACATAACGGTTGTCTCTGTGTGCTGGATGGCTACAGTTCTCAGAATGTTCTGATCAGTGGCATCATCTAAGAATTGTTCAATTCCATTGGAATGTGGAACACTGTCTAGGTTAGGAATGTTCAACAAAATACTATTCCTGTCCAGACTAGGGGAAAAAAACCACCACTATTGGCCACAACTACTTATTCGCTCATCACACCTGTAAAAGTGTAATCAAATGAATGGCAATAAAGTTCAAAAAATGTAGTCTTCTCCTGGCGGTGTCTTTCATAGGAGAGAAAAAAACTTCTTGATTGTTCATTCCAATTGAGCATGTTGCAGTTTATCAAAGAATGTGATTAACCAATCCCTGTGGAAACTACACGGCACAGAATCACTTTGTTAAAACTGTACAACAGTTTCAACTGTTTTAACAAAGTACAACATATGAGAAACATTGATTTGATGTGTTGGACAGCCATGAGATTTGATCGCCTGATCTCTGCAGGGGGAAGTGACAAGGGGGTGTGCGTCCTCTCACAGCTTCTGTGGTTTCAAAACAGATCTTAGAAACATCAAAGCCTTCCAGTGTTTTCCTCTCGACGTCTGGAACACCCGTGACAGGGCATGCACGTGTTCTCAGATTCCAAAAATGCAAACTAAAACTCGTTCTCTTATCCTTCCGTCTCTAATCAACAATAAATTTGAGACTTGTAAAAAAAAAAATCGAAGCAGTCAGTCAACACCCTCATATGTTTGGTCAAGCCAAACTTGGGTTTGTGCATGTATGTATGTTTACTGTGCCTTTTTGAATTGTGTATGTGCGCTGATGTGTGTGTGTGTGTGTGTGTGTGTGTAAGTTGACATGGTATGCATGCAAAAGCAGCCTTACAGGATTAACAGGGCTGAGGTATCGATGGAGGTCAGGGTTTGGTGATGTGAACTTCACTAGCGTTTCCATTGGTGGTTGTGGTGATGATGTACTGCGTGGGGGCTTGCTGATTGGTTGATTCAAGGTGTTCTGTGTGTCCCTGGGTGGAGCTTTGGGTCTGTTTGGATTCCAGTTCAGCCTGGCCGTCTGAAATCACATAGTGAGTCTACACACACACACACACACACACACAATACACACAGGCACAGATCGGGATCAGTTAGATGCCGCACAGGTAAAACGAAAAAAAGCTTTCTTACACCAATAAACAATTGACTGAGCAAACATGCATCTTATATACTGTCTAGGACAACTACATGTCACACGGGATGACCCAGCCTTTCCTCGCTCACCGTCTTCACCTGGCCGCTGTTGACTCCGGTGACCGGGGTGCTGGCCTCAGCAATCACATACTGGGTGTGAGGGAGAGCCATCATCTGGATCTCAGAGGCTGGGGAGAGGAGGAGGACGACGACAAGAGGTCAACACGAGGCCATCTTAACAGAGTAAGCGGTCTGTATGAGAGCCCGCGTGAGGCCATGCTTTCTGCTGGTCGGGTTTTGTTTATCTGTCATGTAGGAGTGGGAGTTACTTTAGGGTGGTATTGGTATGGACGGGGGAGGGGGAGAAACTCACGGTAGCCTCGATAGTTCCAGTTCCCAGGGATGTACGTGTGCTGTACCGCCCCCTGCTGGGTGGAGGGGGTCTGGAGGGTGTGGCTCTGGGCCAGGGTCACCGGGGTCAGCTGGGCGGGGCTCAGCTCCTGAGACGCCTGCTGGGAGGCGGGGCTTAGGGGCTGACCGGTTACCTAGCGGGGCGGGGGATCGACGGGTTAGCGTGGGTGTCTCTTCTGCTCCCTGCTGTTCCTGACATGAACCAACTACCTGAGGTTAAATGCTGTTCTGATTCACAGAGAGAGAGAGAGAGAGAGAGAGAGAGAGAGAGAGAGAGAGAGAGAGAGAGAGAGAGAGAGAGACGCTGTACCTGGGTGGCTCCTTGACCCGTCCCTGAGGGCTCAGCCACCTGGATGTGCTGCACCTGGATGGAGTGCTGGCTGTAGCCGTGAGGGTCGTGCAGCTGACTCACATCCACCGTGGAGTGCTGGGAGTGAGGAGAAGCCTGCGACACATGAGACAGGGCGTCAGTGCAGCTCTATCAGGGGTGCAGACCGAGAGAGAGACAGAGAGAGAGACAGAGAGAGAGACAGAGAGAGAAAGAGAGAGAGAAAGAGACTAAGGGAGTGAGAGATGGACACTGGGAGAGAGAGAGATAGAGACTGTGGGAGAGAGATAGAGAGAGAGACTAAGGGAGAGAGAGAGAGAGAGAGCGAGCAAGAGAGAGAGAGCGAGCAAGAGAGAGAGAGAGAAAGAGAGAGAGAGGGGCCGGGTTGGAGCGAAGAGGAGGTCAACATGACGCAGCAGCAGCTCTGGGTCTTACCGGCGCCACCTGGACCACCTGGAGCTGGATGTGCTGGGGCTGGGCCAGGCCCCCTCCGGCCTGGGACACGGGGATGTACTGGATCCTCTGGTAGTCTCCCTGGGCCGTGCGGTAGTCTGTGGTGAGCGTCTGGGACAGCTCCGTCATGGCCTGGGTCAGCAGGTCTGTCGTCTGGGTCAGGGACACACACACACAGACCACTTCACTATCCCGTCATTTACTGTGCAGCCAGAAGCTTAGCATTGCCGCGTCGTAATAAACACATCAGGTTATCGATCGTGTTTTGGGAATTATTTGTGATCGATCTTGGTCTGGGGGCCCCCTCTCACCACCACGGCCTCTGCGGAGCTCCCGTCGGCGCTGATGACGGCCGGCGTGCTGCTGATGACGGCGGCGGTGAGGGGAGCCTGCATGGCGCTGGCCAGCTGGGTGTACTCTGGGTGCTTCTTCCGAATGTGCTGGACCATCTTCGTCTGTCCCCCAAAAGAAAACACACACAAGGTAAACAAAACATCAGATCCAAATCTCTCCCGCCTCCACCCGCCGTCGACCAATGAGGTGTCCTCTAGGCTGGTGGGCGGCCCACCTTGCTGCTGTACTGCTTGGCGCAGTGCGGGCAGCAGACGGGCGCCGTGGCGATGGTGCCCGTCAGCTGGGTGTGCGTGCTCAGCATGGGGTCGGGCTCCCCGGGGCCGGCTGGGCGGAGCTTGCGGATGCTGGGCGGAAGCTCCGCCCCCGGGTGGTTCTTCAGGATGTGGGCCTTCCTCTTACTGGCGCTCTTGTACACCTGGAGGTACACGACCAACAACAGGAGACGGCTGTCTATTAAAATGTTGAAAAAGGTCAGTTTGTGATTGACTGGGCTCCCGTGTGTTAAACGGCCTGTAGAGGGGGCGGTGTGGGGGATGCAGACCTTGTCGCAGTACTGGCAGAAGTAGTCTCTGTTGGGCTTGATGATGGGCAGGGTGAGCTCTGGAACGTCATCGATACGCATCTCCGGGTGACGCTTGGAAAGATGGTTTACCTGCGCACAGGGGTCAATGGTTGAGAGTGTACTCTTTGTTTCTATGTGTGTGTGTATGTGTGTCTTTCAGTGTTCCTGTCTGCATGTGTGTGTGTGTGTATGTGTGTCTTTCAGTGTGTGTGTGTGTGTGTCTTTCAGTGTGTGTGTCTGTATGTGTGTGTGTGTCTTTCAGTGTGTGTGTCTGTATGTGTGTGTGTGTGTGTGTTACCAGGTTGATGGAAGAGGACTCACCAGCATCCCCCTGCGTCTGAACCCCATCATGCAGACTCGGCACTTGAACATGAAGCTCTCGAAATCGGTGGTGGGCACCTTCAGCTTGAGAGCCTTGGAGCGGTGGACCCGGTCCGCCTTCTTGGCCTCCCGCTCGGGGTTGTGCATGCGCTGCATGTGCTCCCGGAGTTTGTCCTTCCTCTGAGGGGGACCGCCGGAGGGGAAGACATGTCAAAAACACAACACGGACGGAGACACACCTCTGAAGCCTGAACTTCTCTAAACAGAACAATCCAGCCGTGCGTTTTTTTGGGGGGTTGTTTGACGCCGTTCTCTCCGCTGCCTCGGTTGCCCCCCTCACCTTGAACTGCTTCCCACAGGTGGAGCACAGGAAGTCTTTGCGGTCTGAGTGCCGCAGCATGTGCAGGCGCAGCTTGTCCGGTCTGCAGAAGGCCTTGTCGCACTCCGGACACTGGAAGATCTTCTCCGAGTGGAAACAGCGAACGTGCTTCTTTACCTGGGAGAGACCCGCGGGCCCGTTCGGTCAGTCGCACAGCGTCAACCAGACAACCAGTTCAAACCCCTCCATCACACACACACACCCACACCCAGGGCCTCCCCCTCCCTCACCTGGATGAAGTCGGTGAAGCTCTTCCGGCAGGAGGGGCAGGAGAAGCAGCCGTTGACGGCGTGGACGCCCACGTGGTCCTTGAGCAGGTCCAGCCGGTCGAAGGTGTCGGTGCAGAAGAGGCAGGAGAAGGTGCGGTGCTCCGAGTGCAGCAGCAGGTGCTCCTCGAAGGCGGCGTCGCTGGCGAAGCTCTTGCTGCACACGTGGCAGGTGAAGGCGTAGGCGTCGCGGGCGTGGACGCGCAGGTGCTGCTCCAGCTTGTCCTTGTCACGGAAGGCCTTGCCGCAGTGGGTGCACTTGAAGGGCCGGAAGGACTTCCTGATGAAGAGGTGCTGGAGCGCGGCATTCTGGGATTGGGGGGGGGGGGGGGCACATTTAGAACCAAGGGACAACCGGCTACAACCGACGCAAACACAGGCGGGGTCCCGTCGAGACAGGAAGGGGCTACCGAAGATGCAATGGAGGATGGGGGGGGGGGGGGGGTAGACAATCCCCCGGATGTCACGGCAACATTTACACCATGAGAATGACACCTTGGTTATGGTTTGACGCCCCGCCATCCTCCCCGGCCCCTACCTGGGCATCCATCTTTAAGGGAAGCACGTATTGAGAGAGAGAGATAACATGCTGGTGAAACAAGACTCTAAGGCCTGCTTAGACACACAGCATCCAGAACTCGGGAGAAGGTGAAAGCCTCACCCGGATCCTCTTGGCGCGGCGCATGTCCTGGGCCGTGAGGTGGGGGTCCGCTTGGGCGCTGGAAGAGGGGTCCTCCTTCACGGGAACCAGGAGGTGTGTGGTGGAGGGAGGCGGGTCTGCGTCCGGGACCGCTTCCCCCGCGGGGGGGTCCAGCTGGGCCTCAGCCTCAGACCCTGCCTCCTCGGCCTCCAGCTCCACCACCTTCAGCCCATTCTGGGCCCCGTCTCTCCTCTGCTCCGACGGCAGCTTCACAGCCAGACCCAGCATCTCCTACAGCCAGGGACAAATCCATTACAATCAAATGACAATTAGCCATGTGGTCAGAGACGGCTACTAACACAGACTGATGAGACTCTAAGTAGACAGCAACCAGACCTAGACTGATGAGACTAAGTAGACAGCAACCAGACCCAGACTGATGAGACTCTAAGCAGACAGCAACCAGACCCAGACTGACGACACTCTAAGCAGACAGCAGCCAGACAGTCTCTCCATACCGCCGTCTTATCCACACTAGTGTCAACAGGAGGTTCCAGGCGTATGAATTTGGGCGGCCGTCCTGGTCTCCTTCCTGTGCCGAACCTCTTCCTGCCTCTGCCTCGGCCACGCCCCCGCGGTTTGCTGACGTAGTCCAGCTTGTCGTCGTGCATGTTGAGGTGCTGCTGCAGCTGCTCCGAGCTCACGAAGCGCCGGTTGCACTCGTAACACGGCCAGTTCTTCTCCTGCTCCCGTAACACTGGCGGAGGTCAGAGCAGAGCGAGGTCAACACCAAAACAGGACTGTCCTCTGTCCTGTGAACCTGAACGTGGCTGAGCAAGGTGTGGTGTGGAGCAGCAGAGGACACACACACCTTTCCGCTCCTCCTCCGTGACGTCGTGGACCTTCTGGTTGACAAACTCTGCGTAGGATGCAGCATACCACACCTGTGGAAGCACACAGGACTCACACTATCACGTCAGGTGACGTATCGTCGTTTGTAAACTATATCTACTATACTACAGCTAACATGTTACGTCACATCTCAGTTTGGACTGTGTTTTTATGGGAAACTGTGGCCCTACCTTGAGTTCCTGTTTGGGCTGGATGTTTTTGATGGTGGTGTAGAAGATCTCAGAGCCGTACTGGTAGGCTACAAGGTTCTGTTCCAGGTGGTTCTCAGCAGGCCTCACAAACATCAGCCAGTTACAGCTGTCCTCGTCCGACAGGTCCACCCACATGTCCTCCGGCTTCTGCCCGTCTTTCTCCAGGTCCAGCATGCACAACTGAAAACCAACGAAGAAGAAATCAGACTTGAGAAAAACACGAAACAGGTAGGCCCGCCTCGACTTGAGCGAGTCTGTTTTTTTTTCTTCCCCAAACCACAAAGGCGACTTGCTTTGAGCTGTATGTAGTGGTCCTGTAGTTCGTTCTGTGGCACCAGGGGTCCCTCCACCGGGCCGAACTGGGTGCGCTTGGGGATGCGCCTCTTGGAGAAGACCCCGCCCAGGAAGCGATCGATGTAGAGGACCAGGGGGAGGCTGGCGCGCGCCTTGGACACCACGGGCCGGTTGGGGATGGGGTGGAGGGGGCCGTGCTTCTGACACACAGAGGGGTTGGTGTTGTTACACTCTTCACACCCTGAGTGTCGCGGGAGAGACGGAGAGACGGAGGGGGGGGGGGGGGGGGGGGGGGAGGAAACATCGGGAGAGCCGTCGTTAGAGGAGAGAGCAGCAGAAAGATGGCGAGGGGTTGGGGGTTGGTAACAGACTGATTCTTTTGGGGGCTAATAGGCAGAGAGGACAAAGTCAGGTGCTGTTCTCACTCGCTATGCGGTCCAAAAAAAATCAATCAAGAATAGGATCGTTCCGGATGTTGAACGAGTCACTCACAGAGGTTGTGAGGGGTGAAGGCCTGGGGCTGACGAGGCTCCCAGTCGTCCATGTCAGAGTCATCTTCATCGTCGTCGTCCTCGTCGTCCTCTTCGGAATCCTCCGTGGAGTCTGTGGCCCCCGGAGGGCTGGACGGGTGCTCTTCGATGTCGGCCATGTTGGGGAGGGAGTTTGACACCGACAGCTGCCCCTGCCAAGACAGGAAATGCCGTCAACATCCTGCCAGGGGGCAGAGGTCCTGGTGCTGGACCCTAGAACGTGAGGATATGCTGGAGTCTGTCTGCCTCAGCCTGCTGCCAGTGGGGCTCCTGACCTGAGGAACGGGCTCCAGCAGGGCCTGTGGAGCTTCGGCTACGTTGCTGAGGACATGCAGGTTGGCAGCATTCATGTTCTGTCCGCTGGGCAGCAAAACAGTCACCTACAGCAATGGGACAACATGGAGAATTGATATAACCTTGCTCAGGTTGCTGATTTTGGGACTCTAGTAAATGTTTTTAAGGAGTAAAATCACTTGCCTGTTGTGTGGTGCCGTCCTGCTGTATGTAGGCCACTTGTGATTGGTCTGCAAACACTGTCTGAGAGCAGGAAGTACACAAACAGAATCAGAGCAACAATAGATAGCAAGTGTCCGATGTTAAACTGAAGAAATGCTCTGAATAAGACCGTCTGCTAAATGACTAAATGTAAGAAACAGTTCAATAAAAAAAAAAAGAAGAGAAGTCTTCCATTCCGTGCTGCCTGGTCCTGCTGAGCTCCTTGTTGCTCACCTGTGAGCCATCTGCAGGATGGATGTAGACCAGCGTGTGTTCAGCAGACTCCACTGACGTGTAGGAGTTCCCATCAGCCGTGTAAACTACCTGCTGCTGCCCTCGATCCTGCTGGTCCTCACTGTACACTATCTGGGCCACAGTGCCACCCTCAAAATGCACCTGCAACCAACACATTGCTCTGCTGAAAACCGTCCACTTAGCACACATAACTACATGAAACAGGCATGTACTGATTAGACTCACAGACTCGGTTTATGGTACTATGAACGCCAGGTTGTCGTTCATAGCATTTAGCTATCACGATCAGACAACCTGACGTGGTATTAATGGAAACCAACCTGAGTTGTGTTGTCCGATTCATTGTTGGATGCCTGACTCCACACAGGGGACGATTCTTCCTTGGTCTCCATGGCAGCACGTCGTCAGGGCCGTTCATGAGCTCTCGTCACCTCCTGTCACCTTGTTGTCACACAACTCCTGGGTGACCAAGAGATTGGTTGCCACAGAGATAATAAAAACAGTGCAAATTACATTCATGCTGGAGAATTACGAATCTACTATGGTTACAATCATGGAAGTAGCTAGTGGCTATGTTACAGGGGTTAACATCTAATAATATTGACGTCTTGCTTCATCAGTGAGCACTTACTAGGTTGCTTTATCTAAGAAGATGTATGTCCTTTCAATTCAATATTTGCTCGCCAATAATAATAGCTTTATCTTATTCATGATACACAACAAAGTTAATTACCCTTGACCAGCAAGGTGTGCAACCTATTGGATGGTAAAAGAAAGGAGTTGAAGCGTTAGTACTGGCAAGACTAACATGAGTTGCTACTCTATGGTAGCTAGCTATTTCGTAGCACAATTGGGCGACATATCGATATACTACATTTGCCATTCACGGTGTGTATTAATGAACGACATTGAAATCTGAATCGACTGAATCAGGTTGGGCAATCTAGCTAGCTTTCTTGCAGCCCATTCAAGTCAAAATAACCCCGCATGGGGCTTATTGGGAAGAACGGTCACATTTGTCACAATGGGGGTATGAGAAAAACGCGGCCGAAATGTTCCGATGAGCGCCCGAGAAAATGGTGTCAAAAATGCAACACCGTGCGTCGACAAGAAGCAAAAATACACATTTTTTAAATTTTTAATGGTTACCATACATGTCGTTCACGACATCATTAGTACATGTATTTCCCCCCTATTTTGACCCCTCAAGTTGTCAGTCCCAACCGGACCATACCACAAAAACCAGCGCTGCAGAAACCCGGGCATTTATTGCACCGCAAGACCCGCATTATGAAATTTAACAATAATGTAGGGCCGACCTTGAACAAATGCATTACAAGCCAGACAGACCGCGTGAATATGGTTGAACAATTTCCATAGAGTAGTCTTTTAATTCACAAGAGCCCAAATATTTCAAATAGACCCACCCGTCCCCCAATCTAGTTGAGCCCAGCCTTCAGTCTACTGTAGAACAAGGAAGGAGAGGCTCCATTTTGGGTGGGACTAAACAACAACAACCACATTCGAAGAGACCATAAGAAAGCGGCATATTACAACTGATAGAAATGTGATATACAGCTGCGATTTTCGAATTGACACTTACACAGAGGTATTCTGGAATTGTTTCTTTGAGTCCCATGTACCAATCATTCCGAGTTTAGATCAATTTAATGACAACGTCCAAGTTTGTTCTTACCTCAGAATGGTAGCTGCAGAGAAGGCTGCATTGCATATATTACCATATTCTTCTTAGCAACTCGCGAAGGGCTATTGCGATTGGTTGAATTTTATTTAGTGACAAAATAGAAATACAATGTGTCATGTCAGTAAATCTTTTACAAGCATTAGCGGGGTGGCCACACACTCTATAAATTCACAACTGTGCTATAATTGTGAATAAAAAAAATTCTGTTCCCAGTCATAAATATTTTCACTGTCCCCGTTTTGCAGGGACGTCCACTGATTTATTTTCTTTACTGTTCCGACCAATGAGAAATAAATAGCGGATCCAAGCCATCCAATCATCTGGCTTCTTGTTGTAAAACCGAATCAATCTTTTTAAAATAAAATTGGATTGAAAAGGTACTGTGGAGTTGACTTTAAACGTTATATTTACCCAGTTGGTATTCTGTATGCAAAACATTATGCAGGACCCTGTTGGCTAATAAATTACCTTGTTTTCTATGACATCAATTACATATATGAAATCAGATTGACTATGAAATATAGCAAAATGAATAGGACACATAGTCACTGATAAGGTTAAAAATCAAAATTGTTGTTGAAATAATAATTGTTTCTTTCAATCTCTAGAAATTTCACCCCATGCTTCCAAAAAACACCTCCCACAAATTGGATTGGCTTGATGAGCACTTCTTACATCCCACTATGGGGTTGAGATCTGATGCCTGTGCTGGCCACTATTAGACTCAGTTTACCAGTTGACTGCTTCATCCTTAAAGAGTTATTGCATAGTTTGGAGCTGTGCTTTGAGTCATTATCCGGTTGTAGAGAACATTTGCTCCAATCAAGCTCCGTTCACAGGGCTTGGTGTTGCAAAATGGAGTTAAATGCTTCCCTTCTTCAAGATGCCTTTACCTTGTCCAGGAATCCCATTTTACCAGCACCCTCAGACCATCACATGGCCTTAACCAGGCTGAACAAGGGGCGTCAAGCACTCCTCCAGCATCTGTTTATTTGGTAGACAAATATTCTTCTTTGTGATCCGAGCACTTCAAAGTTTGATTTGTCTGTCCATGACACTTTTTTTTTTAATCCAACATTCCTCCGTCCTGTGTCTGTGTTCTTTTCCCCATCTAATATATATATATTTTTTGTTTTTGTTTTATATTTAGTTCTAGATAGGTATTTTTCTTTCGTTGAAACTCTGCCCATGGCCAGCATCACCGGGGTTCCCTCTTCACTGTTGATGCTGTTTTGTTTTTCTATTATTTAATGACTTTACCAGACACGTGAGGGGTCAGTTTCTCAAACTTGACACTCAAGGTGTTTGTCGTCTTGAGTAGATGTGCCCCAGGGCCTTCAACTCCACTTTCCATTCTCGTTAGAACCCGTTTTGGACTGTTCCATGGAGGGAGTAGGACACAGTGACAATTTCTTGCATGGAATATATTTATTTTTTCAGAACAATAAATCTGGCCATTTTGAGCCTGTTCTTAAATCCACAATGGCTGATGCTTCATATACTCACCTTGTCTAAAGTAGGACCGTTTTATTGCTTCTTTAATCAGAACAATCAGATATTTGTATTATCTTCAGTTGATTAGGCTACAGTAACCTAAACTAAATGTGTAATTCTGTATGGTGTAATTGCCTAACCGAATTCACAAGAGCCAACAGACAACCAACCAAATACAATTAGTTGAATTGTGTTATTGTTGAATCTTATTAAACTGTTAAAACTGTTTTTGAAGTCCACTGTTGAAAGGTTCCTTATTGAAAATATATTATGTGTACTGCAGACAACAGAAGATATCACCACATTTACCAGGTTGACTCATATCCGGTGGGACTGAAAACCAGCCGCCTGGGGGCGCAACACGCCCCGTGTTCGGAGTTGTTGAAACTCTGTTGCCGAAGCGCGCGGCGTTCCACAGTTCACATTTGCTACACAACACGCACTCCCTGTTAGCCCACACCAGTGACACATTCACTGTCGATCTCGGGAAAAGCAAAGAGGCTCTGGACTAGCTCCGCGTAACCGAAGAGATTATTGAATTGTATTTTAGCTGTATTTGTTCTTTCTTTCTGGAGTTCAGCTTTCCTACATCCAGGATACATTTAGCCCTAGTATCAGTGGAGATCGTGGAAGATGGGTCCAGTACCTGCGATATCTGTCCTTATTTTGGGCATCGTAGTTCCAGCTTTGGCCGGCTACATTGAGGTAGGTTATGTCCAGAACTATCTATAGCCTAGATTTAGACTATTTCGAAGCAAGTATTTTGTAAACTTAAGAAAAAATCTGAGCGGGTAAGTACATTGTTTACCGGAGATCCTTGAAATAAATCTGGAACGTCCCCTAGGCTATAACCTATTTGCAGATTACGTGGATATAGTTAGGCTAAAGGAACTTAAAAAAATTGTTTAACTCCATATATTGATTTCCATAGTACAATAACCAAACCTAATGGGAGCTGTGGTGTTTTGAATTCCTGTATCACAGTCTTGGAGGGCTTTTTGACTTTTGATCTATGCACTTGATATGCCCAATATTTACGCTTCATCTACAAATGTTAGTCGTCTAGCTAACAGCAAACAGTCTGATTTATTATTGCCTGTAGTTTAGATTGACCTGCGTCGCAATTGTTTTTCGTGTGTTAATGCGAGCGGAATGTGTGGGCCGGAAGGCTATAACGTTGCAGGGATTTGAGCTGGAGTTGCTGCAGAGATCAAATGAAAGGCAGCTAGCCCTTTGCAGGCCTTGGGGACACAGGGTGGGACTCCGTGTAGCCTATCACAAATCTCTTTCTTCCAGTGTCTTGATATATCGTCTCAAACCCACCAGCCAGCATGTTTTATAACAAGAGCAATAAAGCATGGACGAGACAGAGGCCCCACCAGATTAGACTGTTTTTTCATTTCAGCAGACCGGACTCTAAATGTCTGGTGTGCCCGAATTTACGAAGTTTAATCGCGAACACGGATATCTTATGTTACAGCTTTAATTGTGTAGTTGAAGCAGTCAAAAAAATACTCCTAGTTACACCTATTACGCCTAGATATTCTGTCATATTCAGAATGCCATATAAGTATGCATCAATTTGACACGAAGAGACCAAACATAACAAAAAAACAGAGGGTTGAATCCTGAAACACTGCACTGGGTGTCTTGTCTTGGGAGCATTCCAGATAACCCTCAGGGCCTTGGCACATATACCTGCTGTCCCAAATCATCTTCTCACAACATGGCTGTTTGGCTTTTGGCCCATACTTCTACAACAGATGTGCCTGTGCGACATTATGCCTCTATTGTCAATAGTGACAAGAGACAACTTCCTCCCTCATGGATTAACCCTCTGACCAACAACCATCCCTGAGCAGACTGATTTTGTTGTACTGCAGACTGTTGGGGCATTCAACACAACGCAGCTGCACACCAACATGCCCCCTAAAGGCAAGAGTGTACAAAGTGGTTGTCTGGGAGAAGGTTGTCCTTTTCATCTCCAATCCTACAGCTTCTCGCAGTTTCAGAGAAAGCATTGTGTGTGGGGAGAATGCTGGTGTTTGTTGTCCCAGAAAAAAAAATCTATATTGCAGCAATCTTTTAAATAGGTCTATCCCTCTATGAATGATTGCATTTTCAATGAGCCATTTACTGAACAGAAAAGGCAGTCAATATTCTTTGAATCCTTTTCGTTATTTCCTTGCCTTCGGATGATCACCAATGAAGATTAACGAGGCGTTCACTTTGAAATACCTGGTCAGTCTTGAACATCATACTGAGAGGTTTGCTGACGTTCTCTGCAGCGTGGTCTCTGATGGGTGTACTTCCGCCTGATGCTGGCTGGCTGGCTGGTGCAGGGCGGGCGGCTGACTGCTGGGTGTTGTTGTGTTGGACGTGCTGGTGGAGAGTGTGAGGGACTAGTGAGCTGTGATGACAGATGCAGAGGCAGGTCATGTGGGTATTGCCTCACTGTCATGCTGACTGCACACGCTTCCACAGACCTTGAGCTGAATTTGTGAGTAGGCAGCGAGTGCTCCTCAGAGAGGCTCTGCTCGGTGTTCCCCCCCCCCCCCCTCCACAACCAGCTGATCAAGCCGCCGCTGCATGCGCCCTGCGGGTCCCCCGGGTCCTCCGGGTCTGTTGCTTCTCTGATGTTTTGAGAATGTGCCGTCGTTTTTTTTCTCCTCTCGACGTCTTCGCGCCTTTTTTTGGGGTGCAGCACCTCCCGTATGATTGGGATCTGTGTTTCAGTTGACTTCAAAATAATCACAAAAAGCTTCATTTGGTTCAAAAGAAAATCTGAAAACGTGATAAACACAGAAGTTTTATTGTTCTTCAGCTCCCCGACATCCTGTAAGGAACAAGCACACAGGTGCTGCTGAGCAGACCATGTGCTGTGTAGACAAAAGGAACAAACAACTGTATCATTGGTGGTCAGCCATCTTAGAAATATATTAGTACATCGCCGTGTGGAACGAGCCGCAGGTTTCCATCATGCAGACGTCTCGTGGGAGCCAAGGTTCGTTTTGGTGTTTTTTAAGTTTGTTAACAAGTGAACCAGAAGGGCCACGCTCTCTCACACAGGTCCTTTTGATCTAAGAAAAACAATTCAACTCTTCTCACTAGAGTTTCCCTAGTAGTGTGATTTGAGCATTGCCCAAGGCGTAAATCAGAAAAAGTCGACTGTTTTGAGACAAACCCATTAAAAAGCCTTATGATCGTTAGTGGCTAATTATAATGTCTTCCTTGCCCCTCTACCGCTCGTCTGAAACGGCCGTTATGTTTCCGACGCCTGTTTAGCGCCGCGGCGGCATTACTGCGGGACGTGGAGAGCGAGCTGGCGGCTCGGTCATGCGAGCAGGCTGAGATCCAGCACGCTCACAGGCAGCAGCATCCTGGCCCTCTGGCCCTCTGATCGGCTCCAGAGAGGCATGGCTGAGTCACACTTCAGGAGACGCGTGTATACACGCACGCACACACACACACACGTTATAGGCAACCACAGGGAGACATGGGTGTCCTAGGGCCTGGAGAAGAGGATGGACAGGAATCGATGTCTCCTTGCTGTGTGTGTGTGTGTGTGTGTGTGTGTGTACCTTCTCCACAGAGACTTGAATGGTGAGCTGTTGGCCTCCGCATGTCTCACTAGAATAGTGCCCCTCCTGAAGCAGGAGGAAGGCAGAGCCGTGCTGGATGACAGACGAGGGGCCGACTGTGCCATCCACCATTTTTCCCTGACAAAGATGGCCGCCCTGCAGTCTTCCAGACAAATGGGGACGACGACGTGCATTTTGTGTCTCCGTCACTGCTGTTCCTCGTCTGTTCAAACAGTGGGTGGGCACAGCAATCCATTTAACTTCAACCTGGGAGGCTGTGTGTGGGTGTGTGTGTGTGTGTGTGTGTGTGCGTGCGCTCTCCTGCCGTTGTGGCTCTAACTGCCACTTCAGGCCAGGGCATGTGGCCAATCACACCCCTCCACTTCTCTCCTTCTTTGTCTCCATCCCTCTATTCCGTAGCCAGCAACCCTCTGTGTGTAGTCCGTTGTGTCTGCCTGGTGAGAGACTGTTTGTGGCCGCCCTTGCCATGTCTCCCCCCTGCCAGCTCCCAGTCAGATAAGCAGTGCCTCGTTGGAGCGGGGTGTTGTCGCCTCACGGCTCCTGGATGCCGAGCATATGAAAGGGATATTTTCGTGCTGTCCTTGGGACTGCCCCCCCCTCCCAGCACCATTCTCAATGTCGTCCTCCTGCTGTGCAGTCCTCACTGCCAGTCCCTCTGATAAGGACACAGCAGTCACTACTGCCTGGTCCCTCCGATCAGGACACAGCAGTCACTACCCCCTGGTCCCTCTGATCAGGACACAGCAGTCACTACCCCCTGGTCCCTCTGATCAGGACACAGCAGTCACTACCCCCTGGTCCCTCTGATCAGGACACAGCAGCCACTACCCCCTGGTCCCTCCGATCAGGACACAGCAGTCACTACTGCCTGGTCCCTCCGATCAGGACACAGGAGCCACTACCCCCTGGTCCCTCCGATCAGGACACAGCAGTCACTACTGCCTGGTCCCTCCGATCAGGACACAGGAGCCACTACCCCCTGGTCCCTCTGATCAGGACACAGCAGTCACTACCCCCTGGTCCCTCTGATAAGGACACAGCAGCCACTACCCCCTGGTCTCTCCGATCAGGACACAGCAGTCACTACTGCCTGGTCCCTCTGATCAGGACACAGCAGCCACTACCCCCTGGTCTCTCCGATCAGGACACAGCAGTCACTACCGCCTGGTCCCTCCGATCAGGACACAGCAGTCACTACCCCCTGGTCCCTCTGATAAGGACACAGCAGTCACTACCCCCTGGTCCCTCTGATCAGGACACAGCAGTCACTACCCCCTGGTCCCTCTGATCAGGACACAGCAGTCACTACCGCCTGGTCCCTCCGATCAGGAGGACACAGCAGTCACTACCGCCTGGTCCCTCCGATCAGGAGGACACAGCAGTCACTACCGCCTGGTCCCTCCGATCAGGAGGACACAGCAGTCACTACCCCCTGGTCCCTCTGATCAGGACACAGCAGTCACTACCGCCTGGTCCCTCCGATCAGGAGGACACAGCAGTCACTACCGCCTGGTCCCTCCGATCAGGAGGACACAGCAGTCACTACCGCCTGGTCCCTCGCTCTAACTCGGGGAGCCTCGCAGTAAAATGCACCTTTTATTGGATTGAAGAGCCGCAGTTAAATGGACGTGAATGCGATTCATTTGATTACGTTTGTTCTCGGAGCATGACTTTTGCGTGGGTTGTGAGTCGGCATTCTTGCCCTTGTGAGGTCTGTTGGCTGTGTGCTTTACATCAGTAAACGCTGTCAGACTTGACTGGAGGACTGTCGGTTGTTAGTGTGTTGCCTTTCTCAATCTTGTACCATTTCTGGTGGGACACAACATCACACACGTTTCAGGTGAATGGTCTCGATAGTGAATGTTCTGAGTAGAATTTTGGTAAGATAGTTTAGAGCTTACTATGAATAATAAAATATCCCAGTCCTTTATCCACAATGTTATCAGAATTTTAGGGGAAAAACTTATGTTCTGTCCCTTTTCCTCCAGAATCCATAAAATGTCCAATCTCCCTCCATTAATCTCGCTTGCTTCTTCTGCTCTCCTCCTCTGCCCCCCTCCCTCCCCTCCTCCATCCTCAACCTTTTCTTCCTCTTGTGCTCTGTCTCTCTTCTGCTTGCTCAACAATTATTTGCTCGAGTTGCTCATTAAGAGGAGTCTAGCAGCAGGCGCAGGTGCTGACGAGACGTCTATCACAGGGCTGCTAGCTTGGCCAGGATGTCATCATGTGCTGATTTCTTTATTGATGCCCCAGTCCCGCAGAACCCTCCCCCTCACTCCCCAACCCTTATCAACACCAACAGGATTCACAGCCCCAGCCTCCCAGCCTCCCAGCCTCCCAGCCTCCCAGCCTCCCAGCCTCCCATCCTCCCAGCCTCCCAGCCTCCCATCCTCCCAGCCTCCCAGCCTCCCAGCCTCCCATCCTCCCATCCTCCCAGCCTCCCATCCTCCCATCCTCCCAGCCTCCCATCCTCCCATCCTCCCAGCCTCCCAGTCTCCCAGCCTCCCAGCCTCCCAGGCCTGAGTCCTTGTGAGGAGAGATGGCATGGATCAGCATGCTGATGAGCACAGACAGGAGAGTGTGCAGGAGGGATGCAGGAGGGTGTGCAGGAGGGATGCAGGAGGGATGCAGGAGGGATGCAGGAGGGTGTGCAGGAGGGATGCAGGAGGGTGTGCAGGAGGGTGTGCAGGAGGGTGTGCAGGAGGGTGTGCAGGAGGGTGTGCAGGAGGGATGCAGGAGGGTGTGCAGGAGGGATGCAGGCCTGGATGAAAGGATGCTGTTCTAGGGTTTTGGAGGCGACAGACAGAGAGGGAGAGACGGGTAAAGGGAGTGTGCACAGGTCCCTTCTCACAGATCCATCTCCTCAGTGCAGACATGAGGCTGCCATGCTCCAGGGCGGCTTGGGGAGGCACAGTCCTGGGTCTCATCCTCCCCTTGTAAACTGCTGAGAGGGCATCGCAGTGTTCAGTCAACGGCCACAGAATGCTGCGCTCCGGAAAACACAAGCCCACCGCTCCAAACAGGCCGAGCCTTCCCTGACGTTCTGCCAAGCTTTAAATCTCACCCCACCCCCCCCACCCCCCTCAGCCTGCCTCTGACTACCCCCCCCCCCAAGCCTGCCGCCGGTGCCCCGGCTCCACCACGTCACCTGAGCAGCCTCACACTGCGTCTCCGTCAGAAGCTCTTGACCACCTCAAATCGTCAAAAATCGTTTCTCTCTCTCTCTGTCCTTCTCTTCTCTCCCTCTTTCCTTCTCTTCTCCCTCTTTCCTTCTCTTCTCTCTCTCTCTCTCTCTCTCTCTCTCTCTCTCTCTCTCTCTCTCCCCCTCCCTCTCTCTCTCTCTCTCTCCCCCTCCCTCTCCCCCTCTCCCTCTCCCTCTTTCTCTCCCTCTCTCACTCAGGCACACAGCATCTGACACTCTGAGCCAGCACAGCTTGATGTCCTGCACAGGGAGCCGTTTCATAAATGGACAGCCAATGGCCAATTTAATCATGCTAATGTGTATGTTCCAGCCGGCGACTTATCGGCTATTTGATCTCCATGTCGGCCCGTCATGCAGAGAGATGCTGCGTCTCACACTGCAGAGAGGAGAGGGAACCTTAGCCGGGGGCGGGGAGAGGGAAGCCAGAAGATTAGCCTGTAGAGGGGAGGTCCTGTCTCCCTGGAAGAAGCTGTGAAGGGTGTTACTGTGAACCACATCAAATAGACCCTTAGGGGACAGGTAGGGGGGGGTGAGGGTGAGAGAAGGGCCCCTTACTAGGCCAGAGTCTTGGTGTGAGGACTTCATCTCAGGGTGGAAGGGGTGTTGCATTTCGGAACTGTTGTCTTGACTCTGTGGTTCCGTGGTTGGTTGCCGTGGTTGTTGCCATGGCTATTTCAGTCCTAAACATCTGGCGTGGTGATGTCAGGAATGCAATCCGCTCATGGCCACGTGGGCCGTAAGCCTGGATCGAGAGAGCTCAGGGGGGGAATGCTCGGAGGGAGGGAGGGAGGGAGGGGCAGGGAGGGAGTGGGGGAGGGAGGGAGGGAGGGAGTGGGGGAGGGGCAGGGAGGGAGTGGGGGAGGGAGGGGGGAGGGGGGGAGGGAGGGAGGGAGTGGGGGGGGGGGGAGAGAGGGGGGAGGGGGGAGGGAGGGAGATTTCAGTGCTTGGGAGGAATACAGGTGGTCATTTAAAGCACAGACCAGAATAGAGCTCTCTTCCTCCTGTCACTCAACTCTCTGATTGACACCACGATGGGCGTAAGATTCTTAATTTATTTGCAGACGTAAGACGTCAAAGAATGGAGTTGAATCGTGAGCATGAGCAATCAAGCCATTATCTGACAAGGTGTTTATCACCCTCAGTACGTCATATGACACAACAGGGCACCTGTGTATCTTAGCAACTGATCAACACACTGGGTGTAATTATGGTCTGTTTACTGACAGACCACTGCCCTTGCCCCTCTGTGGACATGGTTCAGCCCCGCTTGGCACTGGAGTCCGCGCTCTATGCTAGAAGCCACAGCGCGCATACACTGACATTTGGTATTCGATCTCTCTTATTGATTACAAACTGAAAACTGGGAAATCTATTAAAATGTGAAATGAATTAAATTAATACGATATCTTTTTTTTTTTATCAGAGTGAATTATATTTAAACACTTATCTAATGAAGCGCTTTATTGGGACTGCATTTATGTGGCATTAAACTATTTTTAGTGCCACATGCTATTTTTTATCACACTTTGAAATGATGTTGCGATACCCTGTAGGTGTTTAAGCTGTGGAGGACGACAGAGGCCTGCATAGTCAGCTGATAGATT
This sequence comes from Hypomesus nipponensis, assembly GCF_054491055.1. NCBI lineage: Eukaryota > Metazoa > Chordata > Actinopteri > Osmeriformes > Osmeridae > Hypomesus > Hypomesus nipponensis. The sequence continues at coordinate 15,667,354 of NC_140375.1, read as the reverse complement.
GTTCCAGCAGTAGGTGAATGATGAAACAGAACGGAAGAGATATTTTGCCTAACAGGCATCTTCCACCCCTCCGAGGTATATTTATCCATCCCTCATTTCCGAAAAATCTTTCTGCCTACCTTTCTCTCTCTTCCCTCTCTACTTTGCTCTTGACAGTGATTGCACTAACAAGGCCGCTCCAGTCTGGGCCTTCTCCTGTCGGATGCCTTATAAAGGCCTCCGTATCCCCTCTGCAAATAGTAAAGTGGAAGATGAATCAAAGTGAATTTGCCCCCCCCTCAATCTCTCTCCCCTCCCTTCCTCCATCCTCCTCGCTCGCTCCCTCACTCCCATCCTCACTCCCTCACGTATTTTTTTCCTCCTTCCATCCTTGCGTTCCACTCTGCCCCGCTCCCCCGCCCCCACCCCCCCACCCAAGGCACACTGCTACATATGAAGCTCATCTGCAGAGAGGGGCAGGGGACACCAAGTCCTATTATGATGTCTGGGAAAGGACCCCCGCGGGGGGCGTTTGATGGGGTTTGGGAGAGGGGGGTGGAGCGGGGGGTGGAGCGGGGGGTGGAGCGAGGGGTGGAGCGAGGGGTGGAGCGACGGGTGGAGTGAGGGGTGGAGCGAGGGGTGCCAGGGATGCTGGGTAGTAATCTGTGGAGAGGCAGCATCAGTGGAGGGGCTGCCTCAGTGTCTGCTGCGTCTCAAATCTGTGTCAGGAAGAGCCGATGGGGGAACGCTTCCCCGGCCCCCCTCCTGCACCGCTCTGTCCTGCTCTCCTCGCTTCACTTCATCAGTCTCTCTCTCTCTCTCTCTCTCTCTCTCTCTCTCTCTCTCTCTCTCTCTCTCTCTCTCTCTCTCTCTCTCTCTCTCTCTCTGAAGAAGAAACAAAAGAGAAAGGAACGAAAAAAGACGCGCACACACACACATAAACACACAGCGCATCCATGCTGGAGCCGACCAACAGACAGACTGGAGCAGGCAGACAGGCAGACGTTGGAACAGACAGGCAGGCTGTAACCGACAGACTGTGCAGGACAATGGAGGCTGCGGCATGCCTCTGTCTATGAGCAGACAGGGTTTGAACCACACAGATAGGTAGACAGACAGACAGGCAGAGGAGACGACAGTATATAGACGTCAATGTCACGGGGGGGGGGGGGGGGCTTAAGTCTGACAGTACTGCTGCTGTCAGACTGCGAACGACCACAGTGGAAAGAACGTGTAACCTCTGCATACTGATGTCACATGTTGGTAGGACAGAGCGTGCCCAGGAACGCCCTCTGCCACGGCGTGCTGGGTTTACTATGTCCTCTGCCCCAGGGCCCCCCGCTCACTCAGAGGACAGGAACCCTGTCACACCTGCTGTCTGTCCAGAAGACAGTGTCACAACGTCACTCGGGCTAATGAAGTGTTTTATTCCGAGTTTTCCTGGTTTGTGTCAGGGCTGGTGTGTCTCTGTGCGTGTGTGTGTGCGTGCGTGCGGGTCACATTGTGTTGGTGCCTAAGGGACTAAGGGGAGCTGAATACAGCTGTAGGGCTGTGGGAGCACAGCTGTTGTGAGTGTTGTCCTCTGGGCCAAGTAGACGTACAGTACATCCCTCCATACGGATGTCTCCCTCTCTCTCCCCTTCTCTCTCTGTCTCTTTCCCTCCCTCTCTCTCTATCTCCGTATCTCTCTCCCTCTCTCTCTCATGCTCTCTTCTTGATCTGCTCTACTCCACTTTAGCTCTACTCTACCTCTCCTTTCTTCTCCTCCTCCTCCCCCACCACAGCCTCTCCAGTGTCTTATCCTCGCCATCTTTTCTCTCTCCTATTCCTCTTCGTCTCACCCCCCTTTTCTCCTCCTTTGCACTTAAGCTCTCCTGCTTTTCCTCAATCCCATCTCTCTCTCTCTCTCGGTCTCTCTCTCTCTCTCTCTCTCTCTCTCTCTCTCTCTCTCTCTCTCTCTCTCTCTCTCTCTCTCTCTCTCTGTCTCTCTCTCTCGGTCTCTCTCTCTCTCTCGGTCTCTCTCTCGGTCTCTCTCTCTCGGTCTCTCTCTCTCGGTCTCTCTCTCTCGGTCTCTCTCTCTCGGTCTCTCTCTCGGTCTCTCTCTCTCGGTCTCTCTCTCTCTCAGAACCTCTGTGCTCTGACTGTTATTCTCTGAATAGCTGAGATGCTTTTGTAGAAGGTTTCCATAGTGACGGGGCATTTGAACAAGTCGTCACTCACTTCTGCACAATCCGACCTGGAAAGAGGAAATGTTGTCGCTCCCTTACACACGCACAGGTTCTGCCATTCTATATCATGCCATTAGTGTGAAGTGGAAGTGTGTGTGTAGACAAGATTCTGAATACATGAATCTTCACCTATAAATGCTGTCTTTGAAGGATAGGTTGTGGTCCAGGAGTTGGTGTGTGTGTGTGACTGGTGTTTTTCCTGTCCTCTGTGAGGGGCAGGCAGGCAGGCAGGCAGGGGCGGGCCTGCCTGCCTAGGACTGATCTGAGGTTAATGACTCGGTAGAGGTGACCGGCGAACACACACGCACACACCCTGTTCAGCTGTTCGCTGATTCCCTGTGCTCGCACGCAACACACTGTAAGTTTGTGGTGAGTTCTTCTGTGAATCAGTGATGATATTCCAAGGAGGGATCCGCACCTTTTTTAACTGTTTCGAAATGTCTCGGACTCTCCCAAATGCGACGTTGCCATGGGTTTCATGTGGTGACTCATGTGGCCGTTTGGAAACTGGCTCGATCCAGCCAGGGGATCTTCCTCTCCCGTAAACGTTCACCACACAAAGGCTCTTTTCAGACGGAGCAGGCTCATTTGCATCGCTGAGAGGAGTTGCCCTTTGCTTTGGAAGGACCAAGTACACCATCCCTTTGTCTCGTTTTATGAGTCTGTTTTCACTTTGTCACCTTTTGGAGGAGACTGTGTGGGGGGGGCGGGGGTGGTGGCGAGGTGGGAGGTGCTATTTATCTCTGTGTCGTCCCCCCCCCCCCCCCCCATATCCTTTATGGTGGGTTGGTTACAGGATACACTTCCTGTTGAAATCACACATTCATGACACATTAACAGTCCCACTCAACAGGTGGTGTGTGTGTGTGTGTGTTCCTTCCTACCACTAGGCTTTCTCGCTGAGGCATATCTTGTTTAAGCATTAAGTCACCAGAGGGGGAGATTATGGGGCTTAACAAGGCCAGGCATTCCTTCAGAGGGTCACATGGACTCTAAGCATTCTGGGAACCCATGAGTTGAGGCCGGTGCCCCACAGTAGAAAGGTTTTAAGGGGGAGGGGGGAGTAGGGTTTCAGCAGTACAACAGCACAGTCAGTCTGTCTCCATAAGAGGTTAACCACTAGTCTGTAGATTGATCATTAATAGCTGACTGGCAAGTGTTAATATTTGAAAGCTGGTGTCATAGTAGATTATCACAACAGAGTGGATTATCACAACAGAGAGGAAACAGTCACTGTTGTGATTGGCCCGAGCTAGCTGTCTGTTTTGTGGGCTCAGTTTCTTTTGTCGTTAAACTACCTTCCTTGTGCTGCTTCAGATAATTGAACACACGCAGTATGTTTTCGGTGCGTGTGTGTCGAACACCTCAGCCCTGGTTTACCTTTGGCTTCCCCCCGTCTGTGTGTGTCCTGGGTGCACACACACACACACACACACACACACACACACACACACACACAGGGATTAGCTGCTTTGGACCCTATCCAGGCAGCATGAGGAGGGGCATGTAATGAGTGGTCCATTCTGGGGAATGCCACACCTGAAGTATGCTATGGAGGCAACAAGATATACGGTACAACAGGCCGCATACAACGTTATGTGTCTCTATTGAAATTCGGAATTGGAAGCCAGACCAAAAAGTGTTTTGAATGTTTGAACGCTGGAGAATAGAGAGTGTGTGACTGAGTGAGAATTGGATAGTCCATGTGGTCTTGCGTGAGAACATCTTGGGTGGTGTTTTAACAGTGTTGTGTTTGAGAGAGGGAGGAGCGCTATTAAACTTTGTTTGTGTGCGAGAGGCAGACAAGGAGCCAACGAGTCTCTGTGACTGTGTGTGTGTGTGACTGTGTGTGTGTGTGACTGTGTGTGTGACTGTGTGTGTGTGAATACTTGGTCGCCCCGTTTAACAGATGTGACATGGTGTGGTGTGAAAGGGGCCCGCCAGCTCCTCCAGTAAAAACAGAAAATGGGCCGAAGCTGGTTTCAAGCCCCACGTCTTGTTTTGAAGCAGATGCTGCAGAGAGCTGTTGTTTTGACTTAAGTCATGCTGCTTCATGTCTCGGTCTCCATCAGATCGGACGTCTTTTATTTTGGAATATGTCCAAACCCCCTCACACAAACCAATCGGTTCAATCTCTCCTAGGACTTTTTCCCCTCTGCAACTTTTTGGCCAAGTAGGCTAACTTTATTTCTGAACACATCCTGATCTTGACTTGCGTTCATTACTCATGGATGACATTTCGGCGGCGACACCCTCTGGTATCAGGGCGCTGGTCTGGACGTGTAGTTCAACACTCGCACATTACATTAGATGACATGTCAGACTGACTCATGGATGGGAGGTTTATGGCCAATCATCGAGGCATGTCACATCGATGGTACGATGCTACACTCCCTAAGTGTGTGTGTGTGAGGCTGAAAGGTCAGGGGCATTGTGTGTCCGTCCAGGCAGATTTCCACAGAGCCTCTTTGTCTGCTGGCTGGCTGGTCCAGGGGCCAGTCCCCTCCATAGCTGGGGCATCTTGCTGACGAGGGGACTGGCTGGGTGGGGGCCCACTTGAAGTTCATCAGTTCTATTCTGGCTTCATGTGGGTGTGTGTGCTGCCTGAGTGCTGCTCCTACTGCCCCCTGTAGGCCAGTGTGGGAACACACCTGGCAACCAGCATGTGATGGACCAGAGTTTAACAGTGCTGTTAGCCGCCCAGATTCCGTCTCACGGGTTTACTCACCCGGCTGCTCGTGATGAATACGACTAAGCCCTTTCCTGGGGCCTCGCCGGGCTACTGGCCTGTGGTGTGGGGGATCTCCTGGGCTTTGCCAGGCTATTGGTGTGGGGGATCTCCTGGGCCTGGCCAGGCTATTGGTGTGGGGGATCTCCTGGGCCTGGCCAGGCTACTGGCCTGTGGTGTGGGGGATCTCCTGGGCCTCGCCAGGCTATTGGTGTGGGGGATCTCCTGGGCTGAGTCCCAGGGTTGGCCTGAAGCACCAGCCGGTGGTAGTTGTCAGGGTGGAGGGGTATGGGATAGACAATGTTGTTGTGGCGGTAGCGGGGACGGTGAGCGCGTGGCAGGAAATGAGGTTCTTCGTTCTCGTCGTGATTTTGGGGGTTCGCTTTTATACGGCCACACAGGGTCTGGTCGCAGTTAGCTTGATGTTGTTGTTGTATTTCTCTTTTCTCTCTGTCTCTCTCCCTTCCTCTCTCTCTCTCTCTCTCTGTCTCTCTGTCTCTCTCACTCCCTCCCTCCCTCCCCTCTGGGCTGACCTCACTAAGGAATGAGAGGGAGGAGAACAAACGGATACACAGGCTGGTGGCTGAACATACAAACAGCGATTCAGGGACAAAGAGAGGGAGGGAGGGAGGGAGAGTTCCAGATCATTCAGCCAAGGCTGTTCCGCCATGTGTTTGTATGAGGCAAAAGAGACAGCCCAGTCCTCTGGGTGTGCTTTGTATTCCCTCTCTGCTCTGCTCTGCTCTTATGATCAGCCTAGCAGACTGCAGTGACCAGGTTACACACACACACACACACAGTCAAACCGATTCCTCAGTCCGTCTATACCCCCCATCTCTCAGCCTAGAAGAGTGGTCATCTAATTTGTCTTGCAGTGCTACTCAGCTGTACCCCACCACCACCACCCCTCCTAGGACCCACTCTGTTTACTCAGCCTGAGAACACAGTACTGCCCCGGGCTCAGACATTGTACTTCCTGTCTGTCTGTGTGGAGCCTGTGTGTGTAGCTAGTTAGCAGTGAGCTAACCATCTATGCTGATGCTGAATGGAGTTCCCCGTGGCTTGACAACCACAGTGACAAGTGTTCCTGTCATGTGACCAGAGACCTGCTGACAGAGCATTTCTCCAGATGATCTGTACTTAATGACCCCAGGAGAACAACCCATGTTACCGCGTATCTTAGACGGTGGTCTTCCACAGTGTGGGTCCAGTGTAGCCTGGCACAGTGTCTGGTATCTGAACTGGGCCTGGAGGTCACTGCTTCCTGCGTGTGGAAAGAGGAACTGCGGAAAAAAACATGTAAATGATAATAGTCATATCAGGACAGGAAGGATGTGTGTGTGTGTGTGGGGGGGGGGGGCTGGTTCCCTTGCCCTCTTCCTTTGGAACCCATGGGCTGATGTAATTGCGGGGGGGGCAGGGGGTGGGCAAAGGTGAGGGTTGAGTTGTTTTGCAGTGTACAATAACACAGAGATGGGGAGATCATACTGGCAGGCAAATCTCAAACAAAACATTGTCTCAACGTGGAGGATGGTTGGCCATGTGTGTAGCTAGGTCAGATAGCCGGCTCTGCTTGATAACAGCTGCCCAGTGGACCAGTAATGACCAGAGGGGCGAAGTCTCTTGTACGCCCACACTCTCTCCATCTCAACATTTTGACTTACTGGGCAGAAAGAGAGCGAGCACAGAGGCAAAACCAGACACACAAATCGAAGCAAATTTCTCACCTCACCTCCTTCACGCATTTCTGAGCGTCGGAGAGAAGTTATATTTAATTGGTTTCTGTCTGGGTCCTTCGTGCTTTTTCAGGCTAGTTTTCAGTATCATTAGTTGCCAGGTGTTGACAGGTACTTTTCTAGTTCTTCCATCTTTTTCTTTGAACAGTTCTCCAAGAGTAACCCCAGACATGAGGTGGACTCTGTGTGGTCAATTTTTTTTTTTTTTCTTTTTTTTTCTTGCCAGTCTTTGGCTTTCATAATAACAGACTTTCTGAGACAAGTGAGAGAGCTGGCAGACTCTGGTCTGACAGGCCCCCAGAGCACTGCAGTCACAGGTTTTACAGCTCTGTGATGAGTAGGTGCACTAACCCCCATCTCTCCCTCTCTCCCGCCCTCCCTCTCTCCCTCCCTCTCTCTCTCCCTCTCTCTCTCTCTCTCTCTCTCTCTCTCTCTCTCTTTCTCCCTCTCTCCCGCCCTCCCTCTCTCCCGCCCTCCCTCTCTCCCGCCCTCCCTCTCTCCCTCCCTCTCTCTCTCCCTCCCTCCCTCTCTCCCTCTCTCTCTCTCTCTCCCTCCCTCTCCCTCTCTCCCTCTCCCTCTCTCCATCTCCTCTTCCCCCCTCCCTCTCCCTCCCTCCTTCCTCCCCCAGGCTCTGGCAGCCAACGCAGGCACGGGGTTCGCCGTGGCGGAGCCGCAAGTCGCCATGTTCTGCGGGAAACTCAACATGCACGTGAACATCCAGACGGGCCGCTGGGAGCCCGACCCCTCCGGCAGCAGGAGCTGCGTGGAGACCAAGGAGGGCGTGATGCAGTACTGTCAGGAGGTGAGGCCCAGGGCAGCTCTGCCTCCGGCCTGCAGGGGGCGCTGCAGGGGGCGCCGCTGCACTGCAGGCTGGGGCTAACGAGCCCACGTCACAGTGCGATGGCATCCGTATTCCAGCTGGCTGACCTTGTGACTCGTTTGCAGAGGGTGCCAGGGAGTTAAGCGCTGATTAGAGAAGAGCCCCCCTGCCCCCCGCCCCCCCCGCCATGCATACAGACCCCATCATCTCGCTTCCCTCCTCTGCACTTTGTATCTGCAAACGTTGACACGCTGCAAATATTGCCGCCATCAATCACCAGGGGCTTATCTTGCAGTTTCAGATAAAGCACGGATTTCCTGTGCTCTGCCTTCCTCCAGCTCCTGGATGACATCTTATTGATGACTTTTTGATGGCATTTGAGGGGGGTGCAGATTGGGTGCTATTTCACGGTGGAGCAGATGGGTACAGGAGACCAGGAGCATGTAGAAGCACAAGCTGACTGAGCTCCACTTATCACTGCGTCTTATTCCCTCTCACATTCTCCCTTCCTTCCCATCTCTCTCTCTCTCTCTCTCTCTCTCTCTCTCTCTCTCTCTCTCTCTCTCTCTCTCTCTGTGTCTCTGTCTCTCTCTGTCTCTCTCGCTCTCTCTCTCTCTCTCTCTCTCTCTCTCTCTCTCTCTCTCTCTCTCTGTCCTTCCTCCTCACAGATGTACCCTGAACTACAGATCACAAACGTGCTGGAGGCCAACCAGCCAATCAGGATCGAGAACTGGTGCAAGAAGGAGAAGAAGCAGTGCAAAGGCCACGCCCACCTGGTGGTGCCTTACAAGTGCTTAGGTAAGCTCCTCCTCCCCTCCGCTCTGCCAGGCTTCGCCTCTGCCCCTCTGACTCGCTCTTCCGAGAGGTAGAAAGATTCTTAGGAAGGGCCTCAATGACACTACGTCTCTGGTGCAGCCATTGTCCCCGCATGTAATGAGATGTGGTCCCTGAGAGGGGTCCCTGAGAGGGGGTCCCTGAGAGGGGGTCCCTGAGAGGGGGTCCCTGAGAGGGGGTCCCTGAGAGGGGGTCCCTGAGAGGGGGTCCCTGAGATGGGGTCCCTGAGAGGGGTCCCTGACAGGGGGTCCCTGCCTGGAGATGGAGGGAGCGGTGGCCCAGCTCAGCCACGGATGCAGGTAACCAGGAGAAATATTGGCTTTGGATTTAATTGACTAATCCTGGCCTTGAGCTGCAGATTTATCAGATCCAAACTGGATGATGGTTATCATCCCTCACGACGGAGTGGGGAGGGGGGGGGGCATTGAGGAGGGGTGCGGAGGGATTTGGCGTTATTGCGGTGGGCCTTGTTGAGCAATAAAGCACTATCTTATTTTGGCCTCTTCAGACAGTGGGCATGAAGTGAGGCAGACACACAGGGGTGGTTGGTGGCAGGTCTGCGAGGAAGGAGCCCCGCCTGCTGCATTACTCCCCTCGCCTCCACTCGGCCGGCCTGTCATACACACTCCTCGCTCCACCAGCTTCCACCGTAATCAGCCACGACAACACAGCCATGCCGGGCTTTATTAAATGTCAAAGAGGCCTGGCTTTCTTTCCTGGCCAAGACCAAGGGCCTCTCTCTCTCTCTCCCTCTGCCTTAGCTCTCTCCCTCTGCCTTAGCTCTCTCCCTCTGCCTTAGCTATCTCTCTCTCTCTACCCTAGCTCTCTCTCTCTCCTCTCTCTCTCTCTCTCTCTCTCTCTCTCTCTCTCTCTCTCTCTCTCTCTCTCTCTCTCTCTCTCTCTCTCTCTCTCTCTCTCTCTCTCTCTCTCTCTCTCTCTCTCTCTCTCTCTGCACTAGCTCTCTCTCTCTCTGCACTAGCTCTCTCTCTCTCTGCCCTTTCACTCACCATCCTCTACTACTACTCCTCTCGTCTAGGAGATGGAGGTAGACAGATAAGAAACAGATATAGTACACGTCTTGTCCTTGTAGATTTTTTCTCTCTCCGTAGAACTCTCTCTCTCTTTCTTCCTTCCACTCACTCTTTCTGTAGTCCTCCCTACTTCTGCCCTCCTTATCTCGCCATGTCCTTGTGTTGATGGAGCTGTGTCGCTTTGCGGGATGAAAAAGGCCATTAGCCCCAGCGGTGGACTGTGAAATGGGCTCGCGTTGGTTTTGGGGGGGGGGGGGGGGGCGGTGGCGGCTACCTGGGTGCAGGCGATCCGCTGACAGTGCTTGTACGCTGGTCAAAGTAGAAAGCTGAGACCACTGTGCATCCAAGATGGCAGACTAGTCTCTCTCCTCCGTCTTCTGAGACTCCCTCCTCACCACCTCCATTTTGTTCTCCATTCATCCTTCCTCTTGGGCTAGGACCGGCCTCCATCAATAACCAGGACCCCTTCGTTATGATTCAGCAACAGTGCTTCTTCTCTCTTAATTAAAAAAACCCACTACCTTCCTGGGCACAATTTTTATTTATTTTTATTTTTTTTCTGCCTGTTCCTGCACATTTGTGTGACCCATGGTAGAGGGTCTACCATGGTTGTGGACTGGCATCCTATCATCAGCTGAGTTGACTCTTCTTTGGGGCGCCCAGCTGTCGTCATGGTCTACTAACAAGACGAGGACATGACGGCACAAAGCTTTGTATGCAGAGAGGGAGCGCTGGGTGACATTTGTTTATTTAGCGCAAACCCTTCATAACAAAGTTTGGTTTGAGTTGTTGAAGGTAGACAGAAGAGGTGGGAGGAGCAGGGAGGAGGAGGCGGGAGCATGGAGGAGGAGCAGGGAGGAGGAGGAGGAGGAGGAGGAGGGAGCATGGAGGAGGGAGCATGGAGGAGGAGGAGGAGGGAGGAGGAGGAGGAGGAGGGAGCATGGAGGAGGAGCAGGGAGGAGGAGGAGGGAGCAGGGGAAGAGGGAGAAGGAGGGAGCAGGAGGAGGAGGACGAGGGAGGAGCAGGGAGGAGGGAGAAGCAGGGAGGAGGAGGAGGAGGAGCAGGGAGGAGGATCAGGGAGGAGGAGCAGGGAGGAGGAGGAGGAGGAGCAGGGAGGAGGAGGGAGCAGGGAGGAGGAGGGAGCAGGGAAGAGGGAGAAGGAGGGAGCAGGAGGAGGAGGACGAGGGAGGAGCAGGGAGGAGGAGGCAGGAGCCGGGAGGAGGAGCAGGGAGAAGGAGAGTAGCAGGTAACCGGAGCCAAGCCGAGGCTGTTGTGTAAGGGGACCTGTGAGAGGGTTGGGAGGACTGTGATCATATGCTGCGTGCCGCACAGCCCACGTTTGTCATCGTACGCTCGCGGCCCATAATTCAACAGCTCTCGTTCGCAGCAAGCGTCGTCGAAGGGGGCGGGGGGGGGGGTAGGGGGTGAATTATTCATCAGACATTAGCATTCTGAGATGAGCTGGAGATTGTGAGGACTCAGCAGGCGTGTACAGTAATTACAGTAGGATAAGGTGAGACAACCTGACAAATGGACGTGTAATAGACAGGAGGAGGGAGGGGGGAGGCTAGGTAGAAGCAGCTGGACCTGAAGAACTGTGGAATCTGCACACACACACACACACACACACAGAGAGAGAGAAATAAAAAGTGAGAGAGAGAGAGAGAGAGAGATCATGTGCTGTGACTGGGGCTGTGTGAGAGAGAGAGAGAGAGAGAGAGGCCAGAGTTTTGCTGCTCTCTCGACCCGTGTTAGCGCCCTGGTCCTCAGTCACAATCCCCCTGTGTCAGACTGCAACAATGGCTCACATGAATGTGGCTTTTGTTCCCCGACTCTGTAATCCCAGTTGAATAATGTCTTTGTCTGACGGGCCGGGATAATTTTCCAGCGTTTCTTTTAATGATGTCTTAAATCAAGTAGGTAGTAGAGTGGTGCATGTTCGAGGTCGAGAGTGTGTGTGTGTGTGTGTGTGTGTCACACGTTTGTATAAATTGAAAAGGATAAGACTAAGTACAAAGACATGTCAACTGTGCTAAATCGGCGTTGCGTTTCTAAGGGTTTGGCGATTTTACAGTATGTTTTGCATTTAAAAACAAATCCCACTTAGCTCTGAGAGCTGGTCACGTAACAGCCTGTGTTTCCAGTAATCTTCCTCCCACCAGCGGGCCTGACAGGGAAGAGAGTGCCCCTCTCAGGCTTGGTCCTAAGGTGTGGGGAGGTGGGTGAGGGGAGGTGGGGAGGGGAGGTGGGTGAGTGGAGGTGGGTGTGGGGAGGGGGGAGGGGGGAGGGGAGGTGGGTGAGGGGAGGTGGGTGAGGGGAGGTGGGTGAGGGGAGGTGGGTGAAGGCGTGTGGGTGAGGGGAGGTTGGTGAGGGGAGGTTGGTGAGGGGAGGTTGGTGAGGGGAGGTGGGTGAGGGCGTGTGGGTGTGGGGAGGTGGGTGAGGGGAGGTGGGTGAGGGGAGGTGGGTGAGGGCGTGTGGGGAGGTGGGTGAGGGGGTGTGGGGAGGTGGGTGAGGGGGTGTGGGGAGGTGGGTGAGGGTGAGAGGGTGTTGGGAGGTGTGAGGGGTGTTGGGGGGTGAGGGGGTGTGGGGAGGTGGGTGAGGGGGTGTGGGGAGGTGGGTGAGGGTGAGAGGGTGTTGGGAGGTTTGAGGGGTGTTGGGGGGTGAGGGGGTGTGGGGAGGTGGTTGAGGGGGTGTGGGGAGGTGGGTGGGTGGGGGTGCGGGTGGGGGTGTTGGAGCAGGTTGGTCCTCTGGTCACCTTGAGGGTGGGGGTGTGGTGAAGGGTGTGGAGGTGATGGGGACGGACCATCACAAAGGGAGATGAGAACATATTCAAATACAGTACAGACACACACACACACACAGAAACACACACACACAGATGCACACGCACACACATACTGCAGTGCCTAAGAGGAGGAGCAGCTCCTCTCTCTCTCCACCATCCATCACCCACTGCAGTAGGACTGCGCAGGCCGTGTGCTCCTTCCCAGCAGCCAGGGCTGCGCTCGCGTGTGAGTGTGTGTAGTGGGGGAGCATAGTTTTTGTTTGAGTGTGTGCGCAAGTGTGTGCGCACACGGTGGGTACATGTTTGTGTGTGTGCAATTGAGAGAGACGCAGGGAGCGAGAGAGGAAGTCCGTGGATAACCTGAGCTGTGGTTCAGAGACTGTAGAGGAGGTCTGTTCTGGTCAGAGGCGCTCGACCCAGTGCGCTCTGCCTCAGAGAAGGATGGGGAGGGGGGTGGAAGGGGGAGACGGAGGAGGAGGAGGAGGAGGAGGAGGAGGTGTGGAATGGGTGGGGGGGGAGGTCTTGGCAGCACCCCATGGCCCTGCACCTACTGGGTGGAGATGAGAAGCAGCTGGACCTTTCTGCTATTTTCTGCTACCTTCTCTGCCTACCCTCTCATTTTCCAAAACACTGCCTTCAAACCCCTGCCTTCGCTCCTGTTCCTCCTGCTTCCCCCTGGCTGCTGCAGGCTGCCCCCCCCCCACTGTGTTGGCTCCATGGCTGACCTGTGTGAAGTGATCCTTAGCAGCCCCAGGTCTGGGTTCTGGTGAACCGCTAAATGACTCGTTAGGACGCCTCCCGGTCTTGGGTGAAGTTCCGAACCTCCATTGTGTTCTTCCCATCCTCTCCGGAGCGTTCAGAGTAGTCGTTATCCACCCCCTCCGCTCCTTTTCCCTTCCTTGCCCTTCCGTCGCTCCATCTTCAGTCTGGCTGTGATGAGTGTTTGTTTCTGTCTGAATTCTCCGTCGGCTGTGACGGCTCCATGCCACGTCTTTCATGTCCTTGTCCTCCATGTTCCACGTCAGGCCGTCACGCTGGCCCCGAAGCCTTTTGGGAGGGTCTCGCGTCTTGATTTTTACAGCTTTGTCTTTCATTTTCTATTCCGCTTCCAACGACCTCATGTCATGAATAAAACATGTGGGAAGTGAGTCATGTGAAGCCAGTGGTGAAACCTCAGAGGAGGGACCCTCGTCTGTCGAAGTGGCGTCGCGGCGGGAAACGGTTTCTGTCAGGTGCCGCCATTTTGTCGAGGCGACTCCGGTGGAGTCTCCAGGTGCGGGTCCAGATGTTCCAGTGTCACATGGCCGTACTGTCATCTCCACGCAAGGAAACTCAAAGGACCGAGGCCGGGGGGACCATGAATAATTCAAACAGTGCCCCGTTTCACTTGTCTCCTCTCTTAGTCCTTTTTTTAGCCTCTGTGAACACAATAGCTTCCAAACCCGGTGTGGGGCAGCGGAGATGCTTGTGGCCCGGTCAGCCCAAATAGTGTCCTTGATAGTGTCCTACCTGACGTCACAATGCCGTTCCGAAGCAAGGACGCGTCCGTCACTATGCCGACCTTAAATTCCTGAGATATCTACGCGTGCTAGCAGGAAACTGTCATGGTTGCTATACTGGTTACTAGGTAGGAAGTTTTGTATTTAGGCTTATTTAAACCCGTTTATTTTACTCTACTATTTAAAGTTTTCACTCGTTCGATAGCTGGTGCTAGCTAGCTTGTTGTTTTCGTCAAAAACATTACTTATTTAGCATCGATTTTAACAGAGCGGGAAGGCAACACGTATAGTATTCTACCTTCGCGCGTTGCTGTCTCGGGAATGTCGAACGGAGAGGCTCGTGGCCCGCTCTGACGGGCCTCCTGGCTGTGTGACTTGTCGTTGCAGTGGGGGAGTTCGTGAGTGATGTTCTCCTGGTGCCCGAGAAGTGCAAGTTCTTCCACAAGGAGCGCATGGACATGTGCGTCAGCCACCAGCAGTGGCACGGCGTCGCCAAGGAGGTAAGTTCTGGGGAGGAAGAGGGGGAAGGGAGGTGGAGAGGGGTGGGAGGTGGAGGGAGGAGGTTGGAGCACCGTGAAGCTATGTTTCACTGTAACACTATCTCAGAGATAGCAAGCTAATGGATGAGATTCAGACAAGGGCACAGTTGTCCTTCTGTCGGAGGGATTTTTTGTTGTTGTTGAACTTTCCATGTGAAATCAGAGGATCAGCATTTTCGATTTTCCCTATCCTCGCGCTCTCTTTTGCTTTTATTTCTAGTTCCTCTCTCTCTTTCTGTTTTAGTCTCTCATTTACTTTCTCTCTCTCTCTCCTTTGGTTTCATTCTTAGTTCCTCACTCACTTCCTCTTTCTCTGTTTATCTCTCTCTCTCTCTGTTTCTCTCTGTTTCTCTCTCTCTCTCTCTCTCTCTCTCTCTCTCTCTCTCCCCTTACCTGTCTGTGAGAGTCTCAGGGGCCTCCTGATCCCAGGCTCATTCTGAGTCCCTCACATTTCAGCAGCTAATCAGATTAGTGTTGTGGCTGCTAGACAGCTAATCCCCCCTCCTCCCCCCTCCTGGCTGGCTGCACCTTCCACCCCAGATCCGTGATAGGCCCCCAGATCCCTCATGGGCCCCCCAGGGGCCCCCAGGGGCCCCAGCCTAGGAAGATGGCAACATCAGGCCTGGCACTCTGCTCCTCCAATGTATATTCTTCATAACACATTATATCTCCCTCAGTCTATGTGTTATATCCAGGTCTAGCTCCTGTGACAGCTGGTGACAGTAAAACTTAACAATAGCTGTTATTGTAGCCAAGCTTTGTAAACTCTAATGAGCGCTCCTCCTGGAAGCCGGGCCTGATTTTGATCAGGGCAGAGAGGACTGTGAACCTTCTCTTCGCTCAGTTCCGCTCCATGGAATCGTTAATATCCCTCATCTCCTCCCCTGTCCTTGTCCCTCGCAGGCCTGTGCCAAGGGCTCCATGGTCCTGCACAGCTACGGCATGCTGCTTCCCTGTGGCATCGACAAGTTCCACGGCACCGAGTACGTGTGCTGCCCCTCGTCTCGCGCCGGGGAGCCCGCCGCCCCCGCCCTGACCTCCCAGGAGGCGGAGGACGAAGAGGAGGACCAGGAGATTGAAGAGACGGATCTGGATGAAGACGAGCCCGTGGAGGAGAGGTGGGTGTGTGTGTGGGTGTGTGAGGCGTCTCCCGAGCGACTGGTCTCAGACGCTCGTACGGGGACGCGCATCACTGGCCATCTGGATAAACGAAAGTGTCATGACATTGACCTATGACAGCTGCGTTGTCTAATCTGATAAATCATTCCCCTCGCGCTCGCCCTCCACTCAATCTCCTCTGCCTCGCCCCCTCGCTCCCTCTATATCTGCCTCCCTTCCTCCCTCTCCCTCCGTCTCTTTGTGCCTCCGTCAGCGTGGCACCCGTGGACGAGCAGCTCTCCCAGAGAGAGGAGCCGGAGGAGGACGAGGAGGACGAAGACGAGGAGGACGAGGAGGACGAGGATGAGTACCACTACGTGTACGAGGACGAGGAGGCAGACCGGGAGGAGGACGCCAAGGAGCGCCTCCCCGAGAGCCAGGACGAGGACAAGACCCTGGAGGAGGTGAAAGGTGTGTGCGCGCGCGCTCTCATCCTCCACCTTCGCTCTTACGTCCTCTCTCTCCCCCTTCTCTCCAGGCACCTCACCTCTCAAGTACAAATGCAATCAACCCCTTTCTCGCACCACAGACAATTACCTCCGATTCTCTCCCATCAGCCAGACTGTAATTAGATAAGTGTGTGCGTCCGTGAAGAGCTTCTCCTTCGGTGCACCGAAACTATCGTGCTGTGCTGCAGCACTCTGCAGGAATCGAGGCCCATTACTTTCAGCATTTGCTTCCATTTCTGGCATTGAAGGTTTCATGTTGGCATCATCCTACCCCAAGTCTATCAACATTATCAACACTGCCAATGTTTTATATACTTGTATTCACAGGCTAATTCATTCATGCTTTGATTGCAGCTATTTCTAGTGGTCGAACACTGCAGAGGTGTTTGGTGGCAGACGTTGGTTGGGAGGTTTGACTGTGAATGAATGAAGGAGGGTTATTGTGGAGGTGTGGCCCCTCGTGGGCGGATGCTCTAACGGCTGTCCCCTGGCAGCGGTGTGTGCGCTGGAGGCAGAGACGGGCCCCTGCCGGGCCTCCATGTTCCGCTGGCACTTCGACTTGAGCCAGAAGAAGTGCGTTCGTTTCGTGTACGGGGGCTGCGCCGGCAACCGCAACAATTTCGACTCCGAGGAGTACTGCATGGCCGTGTGCAAGCGCCTGAGTAAGTCTCACGCGACGGAGGCCGGCTGGACGACTCCTCCCTCCCTCCCTCCTTCTCTCTCTCTGTTTCTGCTTCAGACACACTAGCCGTAGAGACTTGCTGCTAACAGGACCACCGAGACCAACACGCTTCATCTAACGACACCTCTTTCTCACATGTAAACGCTAACCAAACTAACGTGGCTACCTTCGCCACAACGGCCCCGTATAGCCCTCTAAAACATGTCCTACTGACCGGTCTCCTCATCTACCCCACTGCGCACTGTCCACAGCAGCACGCAGACCAACTCGACAACACTGAGTGCTCTGGACGCCTGTCTTCCTGTCCTCCCGCTCGCCCCGTGTTCAGACCTTCCCTCCCTGTTCCTCCCGTCTGTCTGTCAGCGATCTGTCCTCCTGCTCTCCGCCTTAGCCCCGCCTCTCTGCTCTCTCCGCCTTAGCCCCGCCTCTCTCTGCTCTAGACAAGCGCCAGAGAAAACGGAACACCGCGGAAGAAGCCTCATCCATCATTTATAGCGGTAGCGGTTAGGACATTTTGTCCGCGTTTGAAACCTACGGCTGAGTCGCTTCTTCGAGGTAGGGAAGCGGGGCGACGGGACGCGGCCTCGGCGTATTGTTGATACGATTCAGCCGTTAGGGCTCTCGCTGCTTCTGATACTGACGCTTTTGTCAAGCCCAGACTTGGAGTGGAACTTCTCTTTTGTAACGAGGCCGCCAGCAGAGACGCCCAAAGATATATTAAGATCGAAGTTAAGAGATGTCCTGAGGTCTCAGACAGAAATATCTCTCTTGCCGTTATAAGACCCGGCCTGTCAGAAGACCCCGAATGGCAGCACGAGAGAAATCTAAAAGGAAAGACTGTCAGTTTCTCTCAGAGTTCCAGAGGGTCGAGGGTTTCTGGGACGAGATGCTTTGCGTGTGGGGAATCTTCCTGTCTAACCTCAGTGTGGGTTTCACTTTGTGTTCAGCTGTCTCTGCCAAGTCCACCTGTCTTGTCTGTACGTCTGCTTGTGTCTGCACATCTGTGGTGGGCTCTGTTTGGTCTCTGGTCAGTCGGTCTGTCTGCTTGCCTGTCTGGGCAGCTGCCTCTCTCCCACTGAAGCCCCTCCTGTCTGTCCTCAGCGGTGCCCCCCACACCTCAGCCCACCGACGACGTGGACGTGTACTTCGAGACCCCCGCTGACGACAGGGAGCACAGCCGCTTCCAGAAGGCCAAGGAGCAGCTGGAGATCAGGCACCGCAACCACATGGAGAGAGTGAGGAGATATAGTACTGTTCTACACACCTGTACTACACACCTACACTAACCTCTAGGGGTGGGAATCTTTGGTACCTCACGAATCGAATCGATTAAAAATCCTATTTTTTTTGCGATTTTTTTTTTTAATAAAAGGAAAAAATATTTTTTATAAGAAAAGTAAAATCGATAAAAAAATATATATATATATATATAATCGCGCAGAGGCCACCCTTACTAGTGTCTGCTAGCCTCCAATACACTCCTACACTAGACTAAACTCCACTCTTACACTAGCCTAAACTCCACTCCTACACTACACATTCTTCTCTAGTCTACACTGTGGCTGGTTCACACTGTACTCACCCTGGGTACACACCCTGGATAGCTAGCCTATCTATCAACACCAGACCCAAAGTACAATAAACTTATCTCTTTCTCTCTGTATTTTGTATTCTTTCTCCTTCTCCCCCTCCCCCTTCCCTCCCCCTCCCTCCCTCTCCCCCTCCCTCCCTCTCCCTCCCTCCCCCTCTCCCTCCCCCTCCCTCCCTCCCTCCCTCCCTCTCCCTCTCCCTCCCTCCCTCCCCCTCTCCCTCCCTCCCTCCCTCCCTCCCCCTTCCCCCTCCCCCTCCCTCCCTCTCCCTCCCTCCCCCTCTCCCTCCCTCCCCCTCCCCCTCTCCCTCCCTCCCCCTCTCCCTCCCCCTCTCCCTCCCTCCCTCTCCCTCCCTCCAGGTGAGGAAGGAGTGGGAGGATGCCGAGCGTCAGGGTAAGAACCTGCCCAAGGCTGAGAGGCAGACTCTGATCCAGGTAAGACACTGATCCCCCCCCATCGGTCCCTTTGTTTGGGTGCGAGCAGAGATATGGCAGCTTACAAGACCTGGAGCTCTAACCACGTAGCCCATTAAAACAACTAACTAACCCTAACCCTAACAGCAGCCTGCCTGGCCTGGCTGTCGCTGGAAGGGTACATTCAGTCTGTTTCTGAATCAGGAAGCTTTTAAATGAGTCTTTTGGTCCCCTGGTGAGCCGAGGGAGAAGCTAAATGAGACCGAGAGACTGTGTGTGTGTGTGTGTGTGTGTGTGTGTGTGTGTGTGTGTGTGTGTGTGTGTGTGTGTGTGTGTGTGTGTGTGTGTGTGTGTGTGTGTGTGTGTGTGTGTGTGTGTGTGTGTGTGTGTGTGTGTGTGTGTGTGTGTGTGTGTGTGTGTGTGTGTGTGTGTGTGTGTGTGTGTGTGTGCGTTTACAATAGGCAGTTTCTTCTGTGTGTGTGTGAGATGGTAGTCGTGGTTTTATCAGGTTGTTGTGCGTGTTGAAGCAGGCGGTCCTCTCAGTGTGTTGCTGTGTGTGTGCAGCGCTTTCAGACCATAGTGGAGTCTCTGGAGGAGGAGGCAGCCAGTCAGAAGCAGCAGCTGGTGGAGACCCACCTGGCCCGCGTGGAGGCCATGCTCAATGACCGCCGCCGCCTCACCCTGGAGAACTACCTGGCCGCCCTGCAGGCCGACCCTCCCAGGGTAGGAAGCCCCCCCCCACACACCGGGGCCTCGCTGTTATTGGAGGGATCTCTCTGTTTACTTCCTGTATCCATGTTTCCATTTCTTTACTTCTTTGTCTATCTTCTGTTTCTCTTTCATTTCTTCTCTGTCTCTTTCTCTCTCTATCTGTCTCCCTGTCTCTGTCTTTCTGTCTCACACACACACACACACACACACAAACTCTGTCAATAGTGAAAGGATGGCTTACTGTTCTTCCTAATCTGACATCCCATCACAGCGGCCTTCTTAAGTCGACTACCAATGCCCCATCAGAGGAATGGATTACTCCAGCCTAAAACGATACACACACACATCCAAATCCTCAACCTGCACAAAGTCAATCACATTTGAACCATCGTCCATAATCCCCAATTCATGTTTTATTTCTCTAATCTAATATCAGTTAGATCCTCTTGCCAGCACATGGCCTGCCAGTGGGATACTGCCCCGGGGTGCTGGCCTGTCTAACCTCCCCCCCTCTCTCTCTCCCAGCCCCACCGCATCCTGCAGGCCCTCAGGAGATACGTCCGCGCAGAGAACAAGGATCGTCAACACACCATCCGCCACTACCAGCACGTCCTCGCTGTAGACCCTGAGAAGGCTGCCCAGATGAAGTCTCAGGTACCTGTGGTCTGGTCTGGTGTGGTTGTCCAGAAGTTGCTCAGAGACACATTTTGAAGACCAAATTGCTCTTTCCTCTGCCAGGGAGCTCCTGTGTAGCTGTTGAGCTTTGCAGCAGTGAATGTGTTCTCTATAGCCTGGCCTGACAGGAGGGAAGATTGTAATTCACTAAAGCTCCAGATGGAGATTAGCATTGCACGGGTCTTGTATAATGCCGGGCCGAAATCCGCTTCCATGGATTGAACTGGATGGTCTTTTGTCAGGCATGCCAGGCTCTGTGACAAACCTTTCAAGTGTGTTATATACCGTTCGTATCATAGACGCTATCAGCCATTAGCTATGAAAGCAGTGACCTTGGGCTGGGAGAGAGAGAGCGAGAGAGGGAGAGTGCGAGACTGGGGAGAGCAGCAGGGAGACAGAGACTCTGGGGAGAGCAGCAGGGAGACAGAGACTCTGGGGAGAGCAGCAGGGAGACTGAGAGAGACAGAGACAGACAGAGAGAGACTCTGGGGAGAGCAGCAGGGAGACAGAGACTCTGGGGAGAGCAGCAGGGAGACTGAGAGAGACAGAGACAGACAGACAGAGACTCTGGGGAGAGCAGCAGGGAGACAGACAGAGACTCTGGGGAGAGCAGCAGGGAGACAGACAGAGACTCTGGGGAGAGCAGCAGGGAGACAGAGAGAGACTCTGGGGAGAGCAGCAGGGAGACAGACAGAGACTCTGGGGAGAGCAGCAGGGAGACAGACAGAGACTCTGGGGAGAGCAGCAGGGAGACAGACAGAGACTCTGGGGAGAGCAGCAGGGAGACAGACAGAGACTCTGGGGAGAGCAGCAGGGAGACAGACAGAGACTCTGGGGAGAGCAGCAGGGAGACAGACAGAGACTCTGGGGAGAGCAGCAGGGAGACAGACAGAGACTCTGGGGAGAGCAGCAGGGAGACAGACAGAGACTCTGGGGAGAGCAGCAGGGAGACAGACAGAGACTCTGGGGAGAGCAGCAGGGAGACAGACAGAGACTCTGGGGAGAGCAGCAGGGAGACAGACAGAGACTCTGGGGAGAGCAGCAGGGACACAGACAGAGAGACAGAGACAGACAGAGAGAGACTCTGGGGAGAGCAGCAGGGAGACTGAAGGTGGTCGTGGGAAGCTGAACACGGTGGCTGGGCTTATTTCAGCTGCTTATTTTCAGCTGCTCAGTTCCTGTTTATATTTTGATGTTGGCTGAGGTCTGTCTCAACTCCTATCAGTGGCCTTGGCGTTGCGCTCGGCAACAAAGCAGACTCAACATTTCCATTGCTTTGGTCTGCTTCCCGGCCGATGGAACACGTGACTCCCAGAGTACAGTATGTGGTGAGATCGCCCATTGTGTCAGGCAATCTGCCGTTCCTGTGCTTTTTATATAACAGTCTGATTGGAGTGTCAGGGGATAAACGTCGCTCTGTTTCACCTAAGCTCCTGAAGCCGCTGGTCTAGCTCAGGTAGGGGAAACCGCTGAAGCTAAATCTCTCCGCTAACACTGGAACATGTCAATTTGTTCTGAAGTTGTTTGTCAAACATCAACAGTGGGTGCAGTGGGGGAACGGCGGTTATTCCCATCCTCCCTTACTAAGGCACATTACTGCCACCTGTTGCCGGTTCTGGGGTACCACATTCGCTCCAAGGACAAAGACGGCGGTGTGGTTCCTCCTGCCGTCGCCATTGAACACAGTTTATGCTGTGCCACCTGTGATTTCAACACTCGTTCACATGACTTTACATAACATGTTTCTGTTTTTGTTATTCGGATTTGCGCCACCTCTTACCTTCAAGTCCGCTATTCTCTCTGGGCCCTGATGCTGTGATGCTGTGATGCTGTGATGCTGTGATGCTGTGATGCTGTGATGCTGTGATGATGTGATGCTGTGATGCTGTGATGCTGTGATGCTGTGATGCTGTGATGCTGTGATGCTGTGATGATGTGATGATGTGATGCTGTGATGCTGTGATGCTGTGATGATGTGATGCTGTGATGATGTGATGCTGTGATGCTGTGATGCTGTGATGATGTGATGCTGACCCTGTACCTTTGTGTTCCCTCCCTGCCAGGTGATGACCCACCTGCGTGTGATCGAGGAGCGCATGAACCAGAGCCTGTCCCTCCTCTACAAGGTGCCCCACGTGGGCGAGGAGATCCAGGATGAGATCGGTGAGTGACGCCGCCGCTCCCTCGGCCTCAGCCTCTGCCTCAGCCTCAGCCTCTGCCGCTCCCTCTGCCTCAGCACCGAGGAAGGGGGAAGGAGGCGAGAGCCCTCGGTGGAAGACACTGAACTTGTATCAGCTATAACGTTCTCTTCCTACTCGATACAAAGGATCGACTCGTGCAAGTTGACGGGAAGTTATTATGCCGTACGGTTTAAAACTTTTTTCAAAGGCCAATGTTGACATAATTCTCCGAAATATAGAGAGCCTACTCCCTCTGCTTGTACTGTAAACCAATTATCAGAGAGTAAAATGTCTTTGTCTGGTGGAGAGGTGGAGGAGAGAGGGGCTAA
Source organism: Hypomesus nipponensis (assembly GCF_054491055.1). Classification (NCBI taxonomy): domain Eukaryota; kingdom Metazoa; phylum Chordata; class Actinopteri; order Osmeriformes; family Osmeridae; genus Hypomesus; species Hypomesus nipponensis. Next base: position 15,644,989 of record NC_140375.1, on the reverse strand, counting down.
TGGAGCTTGTCTGTGAATCCCTCAGCTGGAGAAGCTACCAGCACAATTACATTTAGAAACTCTGCACTGCAGCATTTGGACGACTTTAGTCTGAGCGAGCAGGAGCTGCAGACAGACGGGTCTGGCTGTGAGGTGTCTCTGGCGTGTGTGTGTGTGTGTGTGTGCGTGCGTGTTCTTAGACGCCGTTCATAAAAGGAGTCATAACACGGTGTGCAGCACAGATTAAAGAGGAGCTCATGACAGAACTGGGTCAACTCTCTCTCTGCATCCAGCAGGCAGACCTGCAGATCTATGGGGGGAATGGCACTCTGTTACATGCACACATACACACACACACACACTCCATTAGAGTTTAAAGAAGTGGATTTTTTTCTACGGTATTAGGATGATTGCTGTGGGGAGTGGGAGGCGAGGGGGTTGTAATTGGATTGAAGCTCATCCTGTTCATTACTGTCTTGTTCCTGGTTGAAAGCTGTCGGAGTGTCTGCTCACCTGTTCCCCCCCCCCCCCCCCTCTGCAGACGAGCTCCTCCAGGAGCAGAAGGCTGACATGGACCAGTTCCTGTCCTCCATCTCCGAGTCCCAGCCGGACGTCACCGTGTCGTCCGAGGAGAGCATGGAGCTGCCGGCCTCCGAGGGCAAGCCGTACAGGCCCTTCCAGGTCACCTCCCTGGGGTCCCACTCTGACCCAGAGGGTGAGAAGCCCCACCCCTTACACACACACACACACACACACATCCTCACCACATACGATGGCCCACGTTACACAGTCACCCTGTTACACCCGCCCACTATTAGCACTCTGCCTTCAAAGAAACACAAGAGCCACTCGTAAGGAGTGTTGTCACGGAGCGACACCGATTGAACTGCTGGTGTTGTGTATATCTGAGGGACAGGAGATGGCTCCTGGACGTAGTGACCGTGGCTGGGCCAGCAAGTGTGTCTGGGAGATGTTCTTATCTGAGCCAGAGAGTGCTCAGAGCGGCCCAGCCTTCAACACGACGCCATTGAAGTTTGAATCAACTCCCAACGCCCCCGGCTCCGTCGCAGAGCTCGAGCCAAAGCGCTTTGAAAATGTTTTTCCCAGCGACACATTGCTTCTCTCCCCATGTCACGTTTGTTTCCGGACAAAAGATCTGATTCTTTCTTTTGAAAGAATCTGGTGAGGTGGGGGGAACGCACCAATTGGAAGGTTGAAAGAAAATTCGTTTTTTACAGAATTACCATGCCAGCACCTAGCAGGAATTGGCCAGTTTTGAAACTGCTTTTCTCTTGATTTGGGTTATCTCTCATCCCGGAAGCTTTCCCTGCAGGAGTTCGCTCTCGATCGTTTAACACAGCTTGATGAATCCAGCCTTTTCTCTGCTCACCTAGGTTTTCTCTTTTTTTCTCCTTTTTTCCCTTTTCCGTTTTTTCTTTCTATCAGACTCCCCACGTGCCTTCAAGAAAGGTTGGTGTCTACTCCCTCTTTTTTTCCTCTCTTCCCCCTGTTCCTCATCTCCCATCTGGCATCCCCTACATCTGTTGTTCTCTCCATCCTTCCTTTGTTGAAATCTGTAATCGTCTATCTTTCCCTGGCTATGTTTTTTTCCAATGCACTCACGGCCATGTTATCGTCCTGTTCACTCTTCCAGTCCTCTGTGTGGTGTCCCCACCTGGGCCTCCTGATCAGACAGGCTCTATGTTCAGCCCTGCAGTATCGCTACCTGGTTCTTAGGAACTGGAGCCAGACTTGTCAGAACAACCCAGACACAAGGTCACAGCAGCCCCTCTCTCAGGCCAGAGAGACCCCACCTCCCCCCCACCTCCCCCCCACCCCCTTTTCCCCGTTACCACATCCTCTCAACATTTGTTAAAGTGCTCCCCTTAATTAGCCCATCTCCTCCCCCCGCCCCTCTCCTCCCCCGCCCCTCTCCTCCCCCGCCCCTCTCCTCCCCCGCCCCTCTCCTCCCCCCGCCCCTCTCCTCCCCCCGCCCCTCTCCTCCCCCCGCCCCTCTCCTCCTCCCCCCGCCCCTCTCCTCCCCCGCCCCGCCCCTCTCCTCCCCCCCCCCCTCTCCTCCGCCGCCCCTCTCCTCCCCCGCCCCTCTCCTCCCCTGCCCCTCCCCTGCCCATCCCTGCTTGGAGATCTGTGATTTACTATCCCTGTCTGGGACACAGTGTTTCCAATGACCCACAGCCAAGCTTCAATCGGCCCAATTTGTTCTCTGGGAAACTGAGTGGAAAACTCCCCCCGGTCAGATCAGGGTTTCATTCACCTCGGGGGGGTTTCAACCGCCGAGCTTACAAGCCCTGCCCCACCTTGATTCTCTTGTCCTCGTATTATATTATATGACACATTCTACGACTCCATATCAACGTTATATGATAGCAGGTGCTTTTTCCTTCTGCGAGCCTCTCTCTCCTGGTCTTAGTAAGCCCCTGTGACTGTGCTCTGTAGATGTGTGTGTAACTTTTGTCTGTTCGTCCTCCGGTGTATTGTGCTAGCCCAGACTGTGGTGTTACATTGTCCTGCGATAGCGGAGGGATTACTGTCAGGGGCTGACGGTGACGGCCAGTGCTGTAGCCAGCCGGAGAACGCGGGGCGCGCGCCAGCACTGCCGCCCGCAGTAAACATGCGTCATTGTTCTCTCGCTAAATCCGACAGTTCTTGGTTATTGTGCTAATCCTGCTGTAATGGTGTCTGCAGCAGCAGCAGGAGTTAGAGAGTCCTGGCCAGACAGATCTCCTCAGCATGTCACTTAGACCAGGAGCTCACTACAGCTGCTCTCTCTTCTCACCTGATTTATTCATGGGATATTTGACACGGATATTAATAGATACTTTGCCTTTCAAAAGTAAAATCTAATAGAAAGCTACGAGTTTCATAGCAGTAACATTTGACTCCTTGGCTCCTTGTCATGAACACAGTGTGTTCGAATGTTGGCTTTTACGGACGATCGTCCCTTCCTTGTTTGGAGGACTGAGCAGACGCCGACATGCTAACACGCTAACACAGCCCATGGCGATGGTGCTCTCGATCTGCCCGTGTGTCTATGGACGCGCCACAGTTCACCGAGGTGACCTCCACACACTGACTGAAGGCAGCCATTGTAGGGGATGTGCTGTCATCATGTGCATGTGACTGGAGGGCACCACGTGCACGGCACTGTCTGGTCAGTGAGGCTATTGTAGCGGTCACTACTCCGCCAGGCCACACGCTGCGTTAGCTGAGGAACGGCACTAGGAAGACGGGAGAAGGAGGGAGAGAGGGCTGCAATTGTAGAGGCGCTCCACCATTCCTCCTCCTCTCCGCCCTGGTGCTCCATGCGTGGGCCCCTCTCTCGTTTCTGACCGCCCTCCCCTGATCTCTGCAGGCTCCGGGATGTCCGGCCTGGACGGTCTGATCGGCGCTGAGGAGAGGATCATCAACAGCAAGGGGAAGATCAGCGACAAAGTGGTAAGAGGATCACAGACTCCGTCTCAGCGTCGCTTGGTGTAGAAGGAGACGCCAGGGATCGCGCCCGGTTTCCTTGCTGTTCAGCTTCGGTATCATGCTGGCGCAGCTACTTAAGGGACCAGTCTTGTTAGGTTCAGATTGTTTGATTCTAGACTCCAGGCTCAGGGAGGTAAATAAATCTTGTTAGGATTGAGAAACCCTTTTATCAGCTTTTACATAACCCACAATTTTTTTATTTTTTTTTGGTGAGAGACTTTTTTCACAGCTTTTTAAAAAAACTTGAGTAACTATGATGCCATAGCTGTAACTATGACGCCATAGCTGTAACTATGGCGTCATAGTTACTGTCTCCCGTCTAAAAGGCCATCACAACCCTTCTTCACCAAAAAGCATCACTGCCAATGGATTACCCAGCATTCATTGCATGCATCTTCATTTGCCAGCAGCACCAGTTCTCTTATATGTTCAATGTGTTTTGATGGTGGACTGTGTGTAGTATGTCTTGCATGATCCCAAACCAAGCTTACAACTGTGCTTGTATGTTGCTGTGGTGGTTTGTAAACGGTTTTGTGTGCATGCCAGTATTTTGTACACGTATTGAAGAACTTTTTCAAAAGTCTGAAGAATCAGCGTTTAAAGTGTAGCATAGCATATTTTATTGATATTATTTGGCCAGAATATACTCACGACACAGGCAAATGTGATGCTAGATGCCTGTGGTGGAAATCATTGAAAATGATCAAATCCTGTTTCCTTTTTTTTCTTATTTTCTTCTTTTTTTTACTGCTAGAAAACAACTCTGATGATTCAGGTGCTGTTACACTGCTGATTTTGTTTCCACGCCAACACACCCACCGTTAATTATTCAAGCTGCACTTTCATAAACCTAGGGTTGAGCTCAGTGGTCTCAGTTTCAAAATCGCCGGATGTTTTTTGCTCGATTATCATCTTTAGTCCTAACAGATATTTTTTTGTTGATGCTTGATTAAAAACAATACCCTCCCTCTCCCTTTTTATAATGCAGAAACAAAATTGTATTAGATGGCAGTCACTGATCTGTTTAAATACACAGAATAATTTACACCGAATTGCACACACACACGCGCACCGTAAAGTGAGTGTAAGTATAACCTGGGCTCCCCTGTCTGTGTCGACAGGTGATTGATGAGTCTCTGGATGTTAAAGAAGTGATTTACAGTGCAGAGAGAGTCAGCGTAATGCATGCTGATGATCTGGTGAGTACAGCGCCCTCCTCTGGGCTCTCTGGAGAACTGCAGAGGAAACCTGGCCTGGACTCACACACTATGTACCAGACAGCTCCCTCGTACTGTGACCCTCCATTCAGTTTTCCTGTTCTGTGCATGTTAAGCATGACTGTATGTGACTGTACCAGAATGTACACGCGGTGTGCAGCACCTCAGGTGAATGTGAATCCACACAAACCGTCGGGTTTACGCTGCATTTGTGTGTGACATGAGCCGAAGACTGCTCTCTGGCTGTCGGCATACATGCACTTTCATTTCGCATCCCATCCGACACGGTAAAACTCCATCACCCTGTAGGGGATTGACGCGGAAGATACGCCATCGAGACCATGTTTACTGGCCACTCGCGATTGTGCACCCAGGGACGCTGTTTACCGCCTCTGCTGTAGAGTGTCGCTGATCCTCTGTGGGTCGCCCCCCTCACCTCTCTCACTGTTCTCCAGAACTTCCCGTATCGTTCTTCGACCTGTTTTGATCAGCTCTCATGTCTAATGGGATGCCTTCTAATATTGTTGTGGATGTGTTGCGTCAAGATGCCCCTTATGTAATGCATTGAAAGATGATTTAGTCCAGTGCGGTGCATCGTACAACAACAGCAGCATATTATGTGTGTCTGTAATCATCTCAATTTCCCCCTCCCCCATCTATCTCTCTCCCTCTTCCTGTCTCTCTCCACACACACAAACTCTCCCCTCTAGGAATCCTATCGTCCTCTTGAGGAGGACTTCAGCTTCGGGAGCAGTGCCCTGATTGGCTTGTTGGTGATCGCGGTGGCCATAGCAACGGTGATAGTGATCAGCCTGGTGCTGCTGAGGAAGAGGCAGTATGGCACCATCAGTCATGGCATTGTGGAGGTAAGCAGACGCACACACACCTCGGGGGGGGGGGGGGGGGTTCTCCCTTAACAACAACCTGGAGATGTCTCTGAAGAGAAGCTCTTCTGTGTGTTCGAACGATGATGGTCTCGCAGCCTGTGTGATGTTGGCACACGGTTCACATTTCTTCCAATTGTAGATTCTATTTCTACAGATCTACCATTAGCTAAAATCTGATGTGTGGTTGGTCATCTGCTTTTAACAATCTTGGAATAACTGGAAGTAGAGTTTGGTCTAGCTGACCCATATCCCTGTCTTGTGTCCAACCCACCGTTCCTCTGGGATAGGTTGACCCCATGCTGACCCCAGAGGAACGCCACCTCAGCAAGATGCAGAACCATGGCTATGAAAACCCCACCTACAAATACCTGGAGCAGATGCAGATCTAGTGTGGGAAGAAGGGGGGCGATGTGGAGGCAATGAGAAGAAGGCAATAGAGGGGGAACATACTACTGACCAATAACAAAGATGCTCTCGTCAAAATCATTTGCATACGAATGCCCTATACTGGTTTGTTCAAACAATTCTTAAATAATGCTACTACTTCTACTACTGCTACAATTGTATTATAGAGCTCCTTTTTGATCTTTTGTTTCTTTTAAGAGGTGATGTATCTACATTTTACATTCTGGAAAAAGTGATTCAGTAAATGACTCTGTAATTATGCATACCATTATCCTTGATCAAGATGTAAAACATTTTTTTATGTTCTTTTTTCTTTTTTTTTCTCAAAAGTGCGAATCAAATCAAGCTAACGGTTGAAATTAAATGTTTTTGTGGCCATCAGCAAATAATTTACACAAAGACACTACTGGTTTCTTCCTCATTGTACAAGTGTCCAATTTCTGATGGTCTCATAGATGTTTTACCTGATTTCTTTTCAATAGATTGCTTGTATAATGATGGTTCTTTGTACCAATTAAAATGTATGGTGAAACGAAAATGAGAAAAAAATGAAACTAAATCATAAAATAAATTTTCTTTCCGTCCTTTGTTATGACAACAAAGTATACATAAACAGTTTAAATATATATATAAATATATATAAAAAGTAGATGTTTTATTCCACCTTTTCTCCAGGGAAGAGTTTATGACTGATGCATGGGTTGGTGACAGAGTTGTGTTGCTGACCCCCAGCTAGTCAGAGTATGCACAGGCCCCCAGCTCTCTAAACCTGCTCTCAACCCTGATCCAGCTTAAGAAGTGGGAAAAACCCTTAATCTCCCCTAAACACACACACACACACACATATCCATCACTTAAGTAACAGTGTGACAACATCATTTTGATCCCGAACGATCCCCATGATTGATGTGTGATCATCGTTGAATGTATTGTGGAAGATTCTGGATGTTTTGCCTCTGAGTAAGTCCCTCGAGGGTCTGATCCTGTATTGGCAGAGTGAGCCAGCGAGTGAAGACGCCACATGAAGTATTTTGCACAAACAATTTGACTGTGTCGTGATTCCAAACATACAATCGATCAATGGAAACTAATTTGGGAAGTATTGGGTTTTTGATGAACAGCTGTTTGCTTTGCTGGTCTTAAAGCACAGAGCAGTTTTAATAATATTTGGTAGACAAAAGCCATTATAAAATATGTAATTGGAGCTGGAGGGCTGTGCAGACTGGCTGACAGACAGGGCTTAGAGAACTGGTTTCTGATAAAAGCAAAGTGTGTATTTGTACCGGTAGAGAACTGCACAAACAAGTAAATTGAATCCTAGAATCATTAGGTTTTTTTCTCTTAGTATTGTCTTTGTATGCCTGTATAGTTGATGTTGCAATCATGGCTTTCTGGAGGATTACCTGTGGTGTGCATTGTTCTTATATGAAATGATATGATATATATTTTTAAGTTTGTTTTCTTGTTTTCTAATTTTCTCTTCCTGTGACAGTATCTCTGTATGTGACTGTCTCACTATGCACCCAAATGGCTTCAATCTTGTACTTGCCTGCTTGATTGTGGGGTAGGGAAGGGAGACTAATATATGCGTATTAGTGATACAATTTGATTGACATCAATGGAAACAGATTTATGGTTACAGGGGGAACACATCAATAAACTCACTACTTCCATATTGGTAGGCCCCTACCTCTTGTCTTTTTTTGTGTATGATATAATTGTATCGGCTGTTTGGTTCTTTTGATATGAAACTTAAATCATTTCGTAAATCTTTGTAGTTTTACTTTTATATAAAATTAGCCTGCGTGACATGACGCAAGTCATGATGTATGAAACGCTTATGATTTAGTTTCACAATTTCTGACAGCGGGGTTTTTTCAGCAACAGAAACCGTTGACTCATACAAGAGTGACATTTTTAAAACATCCTCGTGGATGACTCATCTTCAGATCGCTCACCTCGATACTTCGATCCAATTGTTCAAAGTAGTTTTCTCAAATTATTTAGGCCTAATTTTATGTTCTTGTAAAAAAAAAATAAGTTGGTTGAATATAAGAGGCTATTGGCTAAAGTGAGCATAAAAGTTTTGAACTCGATTTTGAAATTAGTTGAAATCGGAATTTGTCTACCGAAAAAAAAACAGGCTACACCTGTACAGTTAAATGTGTTTGGGGCCATCAACAAATAGCTTACACAAAGATTACTGGTTTCTTCCTCATTGTACAAGTGTCCAATTTCTGATGGTCTCATGTTTTACCTGATTTCTTTTCAAAAGATTGCTTGTATAATGATGGTTCTTTGTACCAATTAAACTATTCTACTATTGACTAAAGTGAGCATAAACGTTTTGGTTTAATTCGATTTTGAAATTAGTTGAAATGGGAATTTGTCTACGGTAAACACCCCATACACCTGTACAGGAAGTCACAGGTAGAGGAAAGTATCGCTCAGACACGCCCGCCACAACCTGAATCTCAACGGAAAAGTTTTTGTAGACGACAGGTAGGCTAGACCACAAATCGTGGGTGAATTACAACTATACAGACATAGACTACACTTGAAGTTTATATTTAATTGCATTGGGAGCATTAAATTGGCTTCATCAAACCTTATTTCAAGTGTTTTGAATTGGTCCCGGTTTGTGGCGTTGTGGTTCACCTACACTCGTCAACAAACAGGATCGCCTGGAAGACGAAAGGCCTGTGCGTTCACTGTATTTGGAAATTTGCGAGGTTGTTGCAACAAAAATCAGACCTTCCCAGCAAGATCAATAGAACTGGTGTCAACAGTTTGCCTCTCAAAACCATGGACCACATGGACAGAGGAATGCGTTACACGCCAAAGGTACGATACATTGAGTGTATTCAGTAAAGATGTTCTCTCTCCCTCTCGCAGTTTGCATATTTGAATCAGGAAGTTAAGGCGTTTAAGACTTGCACGGTCAACATAACATTTGTCTTAGGCCTAAATGTTGAGACTGGTACAGTGTCTCAAAATGGGATTTTAGACATCGACAACCAAGAATATTACTGTTAACTAATTGTAACACAATAGATTCAACCAAGACGGCACATGCAGGAGGAAGCCAAGCTTTACAAAAGTCAAACTATACGGCTGTCAATACAAAGCTACACTAAACATTCCATTCCAGTAGTAATGCCAATGCAGGTTTCTTTGAATCATATGGTCATGATTTCATATGATTGTCACTCATTTTGGCTGTGGTTGTAGCTGACAATTACTACCCTGCAATGAAACTGACAGGAATTTTTTGGGGGGTTAAAATAATGTCGTACTTAAAAGCTCCACTACTCCTGTCATGTCCATAAGAGATTGTATATTGTTTGTGCTGCTGGATTAACACATTAGAAGTAAAAAAAAAAAAAAAAAAAGAGGAGTTTTGAATGGTGTGTTGAGGGAACCACAACACAGATGCATAGATTCCACCCCCCTGTTCTGACATGTTGAGTTGAACATCTCCACTTAGGAAGGATCTGTAAAAATCCATGTTATCTCCCCCCACACACACAACATCCCCCCACACTCAACAATGATGGAAACAATGCCTGGCAAATACCTTATCTGATGACACATCCTGGTTAGCCCAGTTTCACCTTGAAATAACTGTCTTCTGAATGTGAATTTGCTTTATTTGCCATGTAAGTGCACACAAACAATGAATTCACTGTGGCAGGAAGGTGCCTACAATAAATATATAAGAATCTAAAATATGAAAAAGTATGACGTTCAGTTGTCTCTGGAATTGGAGTCTGTGAGAATAACCTAACTGTTTCTCTGTTGTACAAGAGACCCATCAGCATGCTTCCCATAGACTTGTATGTCAATATAGAAGTAACTTGTATCTCAGTCTTTGATAAGTTGGTGCAATACCTCTGGGTCTAAAGTTTTTATTGACACTACTTGTCTTGAGCTTTGTGGATGGTTATCTGTCCCAAAACAGCCTGAATTATCAGAGGTATTGACCATGTGAGTCATGCCACCTGTTCACGGTATCCATGGCGAGAGATCTACCTTAAATAAATCTGAAATTTCCTTTTTTATATGCATGGTGCTTAAATGTATTTTAATGATTAAACTACGGACCTACTACAAATATCAGTTATGTGGGCACTGATGGTTTTTCTGTTGTGTTAGATGAATGTAGGCTAATGTAATGTCACACTTCTCTGATGACTCTTCAGCACAATGGCTGCTTCTCAGCAGGTTGGACCAGATTAGAAATGCTGAAACTCAGACTCCACCCTTCCCCACGCTTCACTTTCCCAGAATTCCGGAAGCCGTACTCAGAAGGTGTTTTTACCTGCGTGTGAAGCTCCCGTTTCATCCAAACAAATCTGTTTATGGCTCTTGGTCATGCTAGTTTTTAGTTTGTTTTCTCATGTACAGCATTCATTTTGGTCAGGACAGCTCATAGCATGTTTTGTTTTCATAAAACTCCTTCATGTAGCTTCAACCCCCGTCAACACAAACCTGTCGACTGTGAGTGTACCAGTAAATATAGACACACATTCCTAGAATGCTCGTGCATATACATGCTCTGAACTAGACCCAACTGTCTTTATACCTGTTTTTCTGAAGTCCTTTAGTTGCAAGGAAGTAATCCATTCTTTCTATTCACTTACAGAATACTGACAACGTAATTGACTTTTGTCATTGTAAAACCCTTCTCAGTGGAGCAGGAGCAGCCTATTGTTTAATGGTGTCCGCTATAAAACTGCTCTTTTACGAGGGGTTGTGGTAACTGCGATCTTCCCCATCCCTCTTCCAGGATAAGGATTGGGAAAACTCTGTCCAGTTCCTGCCGGCGTCAGACTCAAAGAAGCTAGAGAAGAAGAAGGGTCCAGGGAAGGTGGGGGCCGTGATCGGGGTGGTGATCCTACTCGCTGTTATTGCCCTCATGACCGGTCTACTGGTCTGGCATTTCCACTGTGAGTGATCCCAGCCTCAACCCACATCTACTGTGCAAACTACAAACTACACCCAGCACACAAAACGAGACACGTCTTTCCAGTTCTCTGGTTCACGAAAAATGATTCAAGTGTGTGTGTGTGTGTGTGTGGCGTCTTTCTCCGTCTAGTCCGTAAGGATGTGAGGATCAAGAAGATGTACAGTGGCTCCATGAGGATCACTAACCAGGTGTTTATCGACGCCTACGAGAACTCCAACAGCAGCGAGTTCAAAGCCCTGGCCAAACAGGTCACCACACAGGTGAGGCAGCTCCCTGGCACCCCGAGATGCAAAGCGAGCAAAGGTCAAAGTTCATGAGCATTGAGAAGGGGAAAAGGAAACGGAAATACTGCTTGTTGCATTTGAATGTTGGATTACGACATATTGAATTATCTGTGTGAAAGCAAGGGATATGGTCACAGGCTTGGGGGGGGTTGACCCTACAAGGACAGTTGGCCGTTTGAGAGGGTCATCTCTCGGGGTTTTATGACCTTTTGACTTGGAGAGAGACTCGTGAAGGTGTTTAGATGATGATAAGGTAAGTGTAAAGTGTAAGTGATTGATAATTCTTGAGACCGGATGTTTAACAAATTCCAGGGTACTCCTTTAAATAAAGATCGGTTGGATTTCAGAACTTGGCCAGATGATTTTGTGTTGTTGTCTGATTTTTGTGTGTTGAAAATGTTGGTATAATGGTTGTGCTGTTTTAGAAATGCAAGTTTGAAATACATTTAATTCAGTTAAACGATTGATTCTCTGAATAACTTCCACCACAGCATCAAGAAAATAGATTCAGAAATCATTTCTGCATTTTCCGTCTTTCAGCTTAAAGCCATCTATTCCAGGACTCCACAACTGGCAAAGAATTACGTCGGTTCTACCATCCAAGCCTTCAGGTAGGACTGTTTCTGAGAGCAGAGTGTGTGTCCAAGCTTCATGGTTGATGTGGGGTCAAATGGCTGAGCGGTTAGGGAATCAGGCTATTAATCAGAAGGTTGCCGGTTCAATTTCCGGCCGTGCCAAATGATGTTGTGTCATTGTTGTGTCAATGATGTTGTGTCACCCTACTTGCCTCAGGGGAATGTCCCTGTACTTACTGTGTCGCTCTGGATATGACTAACTGTACATGTGTTTCCAGTGTGGAGAACGGTCCTATCAAACTGTATCCATGTGTAGTGATCAAACCTGTCTCTCCTGTTCCCAGTGAAGGCAGCGTCATAGCCTACTACCTGTCTGAGTTCAGAGTGTCAGCTAGCCAGGAGGTGGCTGTGGATAACACCATGGCCTCGCTGGACAAGATCGTGGACAAGGTGCGCTCTTTCGGATCCAAGCCTGGCAGTGATCTGGTGTTCGATGATGTCGTGTCTTCAGGTAGAGTCAGAATCCTTTAGCATGGCTTGCTAGTGGCCCACTCAGACAAAGGTCAATTTCACTTTTTTCTGCTTGACCTCATATTTTTGTGTTTATAATATCATGCAGGGTCACGATGTGATATGTTTTTGTTTCGTTTCACAGCACTAGACACGCGAATGTTCGCAAAATCATTCAGCAGTAAGTTCTCTTACATTTTACATTCATGAATCAGAAATCGCACTGCAGATAGACTTGTGATTTCACCCAAGGCAACACGTGAAGGAATCTTCCTGTTCTCTCAGGTTATTACAGATTCGAAGAGCACACCAAAGCCAATCAGATTGGGAAGATCGACTCCCCCGGCTTCCCCAACGCCCCGTATCCCCCTAACACCTTCATCCAGTGGCAGCTGAGGGCAGACCCCGGCCACGTCATCAAGCTGGACTTTGACGCCTTCAACCTGGAGGAGGGGGAGGCCGACAACACGTGCAAAAATGACTTTGTCAAAGTCTACGACTCCCTGGTGGCCATCGAAAGCAGGGTCATGGAAGAGTGAGTCTGGCCTGCGCGCTGTCTGGGGAAGAGATACCCACACCTGTCGATGAATAACTCCCCGCATTCCTCTCACTTCAGCACTCAGTCTGTGGTTTCTTGTATGTATCATGAGGGTGTCAAACCCATATCCTGAAGATGACTAAATCAATTGGAATCAAAGGATCTGGGTTGGATGTGGATTGGCGTTGTGTGCAAGGTCACCTGCTGGTCAAATTAGTAATGCATCAGCTATTGTTCCTTCTAAAAATCCTGGTCGGCCTGAGAATGCAGTCATGGGTGATTTGTATCTTCTAACACATCTTATCCACACTTTGTTGGCAGGATTTGTGGGTACTATTCCCCCAGCGACCCCTTGACCTTCCTCTCCTCTCGCAATGTGATGTTGGTGACTCTGCTGACTAATGACAAGAAGAACTACCCAGGTCTGAGGGCTCATGTCTCCCAGGTTGTTCGTGGCAGCAAAGGTAAGGCTCCACAAACTTCACCTCACAATCTACAGTGTAAACTGACCAGATGGGATGGATTGTCCTCAATTTGCTTGATGTTCTCCCATTTGAACGCATTTGTTGTATTTTTTTTCTGTCAGAACTAGTATGTGGCGGCCAGCTGAGTGGAGAGAAAGGAACATTCACTACTCCAAACTATCCCAACTACTACCCACCCAACACCTACTGTGAATGGACTATCCAGGTAGTGTACAATAGGGCAAGACCATGATTACGGCGAATGCTTCCTTTCATATAAGACCTACTGGTCTTTCGTGTGGTTGGGCGATTCAGCAATTATTTACAGTCTGTACTTTGCTCAGGTCCCTGCTGGTAAAATGGTGAAGGTGCGCTTCATTAAGTTCCTCCTGTCTGAGCCCGGGCAGAATGAGAAAGACTGTAGGAAGGACTACGTGGAGATCAACAATCAACGGTGAACACCCCGATGATGTTAGAGTTTGGAGGTCGAAACCAGAGTTTCCAGCCACTATGTATAGCTGCAATGAGCGTATAGCCACTTGGATATTAGGCTTATACGTGTGTGTGTGTGTGTGTGTACACACATTCATTAGGATGTGTGGTGAGAAGTCGACCGTGCAGGTGGTCACAAGTGACACCAACTCGATGAAGGTGCTGTTCTTCTCCGACGCCTCCTACGTCGACCGCGGCTTCAGCGCCGAGTACGAAGCCTTCGTGTCCACAGACCGTGAGTCCCAGAAGAATACCAAAAAAAACTCATGACGTGACTGTTTTTCCCTGACTGTTCTGCCTGCCTGTTGAGCACCGTGTCTCACCTCCCAGACCGGGTCTCTCCATCTCCTCCACAGCCTGCCCCAAGGCGTTCCAGTGCAGAAACAAACGTTGCATCAGCGAGGATCTCAAATGCGACGGCTGGAACGACTGCGGAGACCTGAGCGACGAGATGGATTGCCGTGAGTGGATCCCACTTTATGCACGTTGAGTTACCGCCTGTGGCTTCATAAGTCTGTTGCCTGTGAGGACTCCACCTCAAGCTCACGAGCTGGCGTCTGTGCAGGGTGCAAGGAGAATCAGATCCAGTGCAAAAACGGCCTCTGCAAACCCAAGTTCTGGATGTGCGACGGAGTCGACGACTGCGGCGACAACACGGACGAATCGAACTGTAAGGGAGTCACCTTTTGTAAGGGAGTCAGGTGGCCGAGAGGTTAGGGAATCGGGCTAGTAATCAGAAGGTTGTCAGATCGATTCCCCACCGTGCCAAATAACGTTGTGTCCTTGGGCAAGGCACTTCACCCTACTTGCCTCGGGGGAATGTCCCTGTACTTACTGTAACTCGCTCTGGATAAGAGCGTCTGCTAAAATGACTATATGTAAATGTAAGACGAGCACTAATAGGAGTACTTTAAGGAATGAAACGCATCTCTTGCCTTCTTCTCATGGTGTCTCTCTGTCTTCCCCCTCAGGTGGGTGTAAGTCTGGGGAGATCACCTGTCAGAACGAAAAGTGTGTGTCGGAGAAGAGGCGCTGCGACGGCAAAGACGACTGCGGAGACGGCACGGACGAGCTGGACTGCGGCAGAAGTGAGGACCGCCGCGGTCGCCATGCCAGAGCGTCAGCTCCAATGCGATTGGTCACTCTCCACGGGCGCAAGGTCTTTAACTTAAGTTTTTCTTCTCCTCTTTCGCACAGAAAACGACGTGAGGTGTACCGACGTCACCTACAAGTGTAAAAACAACATGTGCGTCAGCAAGCTGAACCCGGAGTGCGACGACGTCATAGACTGTGACGATGGATCAGACGAGGCCTTCTGTGGTAGGACACCACCTGTTCTCGTATCATAACTCGCACGTCAACAACAAGACTGTGATGTGCGTGTACTGTGCTGGCTCTAGAACGATCTGTGACGCTGATTGTCTTGTCGGGCAGATTGTGGGAAGAGCTTGTTCAAGACATCCCGCATTGTCGGCGGGCAGAATGCGGAGGAGGGGGAGTTTCCCTGGCAGGTCAGCCTCCACATCAAGAACATGGGTCACGTGTGTGGGGCATCTATCATCAGCAACAGCTGGCTGGTCACCGCTGCGCACTGCGTGCAGGACGACGCCAAGAACAAGTAGCTGCAAACTCCACTTCACTCGCCATGCTCAGCCTTCACCCACATCCTGACGTTGGATGTTTTGCACGTCAACCTGAGAATGAATGTCTCCGTCTCCCTCTCTGTCTCCTTCCAGATTCTCCCGGCCGGGAGTGTGGGAGGCCTATCTGGGCCTTCACATCCAGAAACAGTTTGGGAACAAGGTAGAAAAGAGGAACCTGAAACAGATTATCCCCCACCCCTACTACAACGCCTACACGTTTGACAACGACATTGCCCTGATGGAGCTGGACAGTCCTGTGTCCTACAGCGACTACATCAGGCCCATCTGCCTGCCGGCCCCACAGCATTTCTTCGCCGCCGGCAACTCTGTGTGGATCACTGGCTGGGGCGCCACGCGCGAGGGCGGTGAGTCCCACTGCACAACACAGGACTGTTTAGCCTGGCTTCCAGCCCAACTTAGCACCGCCCACAAAAAATTGTATTCGGGAAGTTGGGTCTGGAGGGGCTCGTATTGGGGACAAACTATATAAAACCGGGAGCTGGGTGGACCAATGAAATTGCCAGGGCGGGCTTTATACGATGATGGACAGATGATCAACAGTAACGTAATCAATAAAGTTATCAGACTCATATTCTGACTAGAATTATGAGTATGACAACGTCAGGCTAAGGACTGTTGGTACTGTAGACCATGTCAACTCTCCTTGGTGAATGAAGATGCCCGCCATATGTGTTTGTATGTTATATATATATATATATATATTTAGCAGGGCTGAATGTTAAGTCATTTCGGCGGATCTGTGTTGTTCGTTCCAGGAAGCGGTGCCACCGTGCTCCAGAAGGCGAAGGTGCGCATCATCAACAGCACTGTGTGTAACGCCCTGATGAGTGGGCAAATCACCTCCCGGATGATGTGCGCTGGCAAGCTGGATGGCGGCGTCGACGCGTGTCAGGTACATCACCGGGCCTCCACACCCTACAGTCCACTGTCACATCCTGCACACCCTACAGTCCACTGTCACATCCTGCACACCCTACAGTCCACTGTCACATCCTGCACACCCTACAGTCCACTGTCACATCCTGCACACCCTACAGTCCACTGTCACATCCTGCACACCCTACAGTCCACTGTCACATCCTGCACACCCTACAGTCCACTGTCACATCCTGCACACCCTACAGTCCACTGTCACATCCTGCACACCCTACAGTCCACTGTCACATCCTGCACACCCTACAGTCCACTGTCACATCCTCCACACCCTACAGTCCACTGTCACATCCTGCACACCCTACAGTCCACTGTCACATCCTGCACACCCTACAGTCCACTGTCACATCCTGCACACCCTACAGTCCACTGTCACATCCTGCACACCCTACAGTCCACTGTCACATCCTGCACACCCTACAGTCCACTGTCACATCCTGCACACCCTACAGTCCACTGTCACATCCTGCACACCACCTGACAGGAATGTCCTCTCCTCTTCTTGTTCTGGGGGGTCAGATGGCTGAGCGGTTAGGGAATCGGGCTATTAATCAGAAGGTTATTGGTTTAATTCCCAGCCGTGCCAAATGACGTTGTGTCCTTGAGCAAGGCACTTCACCCTACTTGCCTCAGGGGAGAATGTCCCTGTACTTGCTGTAAGTCGCTCTGGATAAGAGCGTCTGCTAAATGACTACATGTTGTTCTCAGGGAGATTCCGGTGGCCCTCTCTCCAGCCCTGATGGTAGCCACATGTTCCTGGCTGGAGTGGTTAGCTGGGGGGATGGCTGTGCCCGCAAGGACAAGCCTGGCATCTACTCAACGGTCACCAAGTTCCGCGGCTGGATCCAGGATAAGACCGGCGTGTGAAGAAGAGAGGAACGTGACCTTTGATCACAGTACTGTACAGATCTTTCTTTCAAGAGCCATCTGAACTTTAATTGATGAACAGTTCTAACTTAACGAGTCAAGATTTAAATTCTCACACACATGCATATCTGCGCTGGATAGTGGACTTTCCTCAGAAAAGCACAACTTTTAAGAAGTGTTTGTCAAATGTGTCTTTGTAAGGGGGTGGGTGGGGTTGTGGTTTGGTGTTTTTAAAATGTAAATATTTTTTTTACAATTTATTTTAGAGAAATTGTTACATGAGAACGCAGGGGGATGAAAGTCTAAGCTTTCCCATTCGTTTTACCAGTGAAGTCTACCATTTTGAAATTGTGGCCTCAATGTGAAATCAGATTCCCTTTTTAAACTTGTTGTTCTTCCTCCCTGACTTGGGATTTTTCTAAAGGACAGCAAAAAGATTGAGCTCATACTCTTTACTGCCTCCTATGGTTTGGTATTTAAGTCACAAATAACTTAATGTTTAAATGTTGGTCATGAAATTCCAAAGCACTGTTCAAAATGCTGGACTTGGAAATGTACTTTTAAGATCGGTTGATTCCCTATGGATCTATGTATTTGTATTTTTCAAGCCAGAAACAACAACAACAACAAATGAAATCAGAGACCAGAAACAATTAAATTAGAAATCAGATTTGTCATTGTGAGTCTAACAGAATTTTGTATTTTAGGTATACACAATTTTACATATACATTTGTATGATATTTTAATGTTTGCAAACCTTTCTGCACTAAGATCATACAGTTGGGAGATTGTATAATAGTGTAATGACATCCTTGTAATTATGTATTTAAGATTTCTTGAAATAAAATATCACCAACTATTTGTCTTGGATTCTCTTTTAGCATCTGCACAGATGTATAAAACAAACTTGCCTACTATATTTCTACATTTAAATAACATATTGTCTTTGTGTTTATTATGCATGTACCATATATTCAATTTAAATTGAGCTAATCTATTCACAAAATTACATTTGTCACAATGTCAACTTTGTCTTTCAAACCGTATTTGAATAATAACTGCCTCCAGGCACCGCCCCCACTTCTGCTTATCTGGAATGTTGGGGAGGATGTAGGACTGCAGCAGGGTTGTGGATGAACATGATGGTGTATGTTGTGCTGGGCAGAGCAGGGAGAGTTACAGGACAGCCTACAGCAGGCAGGAGCCAGGTCTGGGGTCAGGGTCAGGCCCGGGGCCAGGTCTGGGGCCAGTGGCTGCTGGTTCTCTACCTCCTGTCTGGTTCTGCTACGGGTGTCTCCACACCCTGCTCTGACTTCCTCTCCACCGTCCGCTCCTCTCCAGACCTGAGGCTGCTGAGGTTCTCAGCGGGGCGGAGCTCCTGTGGATCTCCATACGAGGTCCCAGCAGACCTGCCGAGCCTGCCCTGGCATCCAGACAGCCCCACGGTGGTCGTGGTGCCTGGCAGGAGGCCTCCGGGGGTACAGCCCAGCTGGGTGAGGACCATGGCAGGGGAGCTGCTGGCGACAGGGCTGAGGAACGTGCTGGCTGCCGACTGGCTGGCTGCTCCGGAACAGGAGATAACAGAGGGTGCCCGTCAGGTCGGGGAGAGACTGGCACAGGTCATCCGGGCGTTGCTGGTAGGTTGCTGTTCCACTGCCGCTTTGAGCCTGCTCTCTCGGTGCTTAGAGATATTGTCGGTGAAATATATGAGATTTGTTTGTCTTAGGATCAGGGGTCTTCTCCTGGGAGGTTTCACTTGATTGGCTTTGGTGTTGGAGCCCATGTGGCTGGTGTGGCTGGGAAATGTCTTCACGGAGCCATAGGAAGAATCACTGGTACTGAAACTCAAACTCTTTGGTTACGCCTGATTACGACAGCCTCCATCCAATGCCACGTAACGTTTCTCTTTCGACTTCACAGGTCTGGATCCTTTTTCGCCAGTGTTTTCCGAGGCAAACATAAGTTTATCTCTGAGTTACACGGATGCGCAATATGTGGATGTGATTCACACCAACTTCAATCGTAAGACTAATTTCTAAAGAAACCATTGTACTTTCCTTGTAATCCTTGGGAGTCAGGTGGCTGAGCGGTGAGGGAATCGGGCTAGTGATCTGAAGGTCGCAAGTTCGATTCCCGGCCACACCAAATGACGTTGTGTCCTTGGGCAAGGCACTTCACCCTACTTGCCTCGGTGGGGAATGTCCCTGTACTTACTGTAAGTCGCTCTGGATAAGAGCGTCTGCTAAATGTAAATCCTAGCTACCCACTTGTGAGCTAATTAACTTTTGTCCTCCCAGCTAACGAGCCTGTGGCCCCCCTAGGGGGTTCCAGACCAGTGGGCCATGTAGATTTCTACATCAGTCGAGGACATCAGCTTCCTGGATGCCCTCCAGGTCTACTGAAAAGTGAGCATTTGAGGTTAGAAATAACCTGATATCACAATGGTGTGTTTGTTCAGGAACTGGAGAGGTGCTCTCGTATTGTCTGCAGGGGAGGAATACCTGCTTTGCAGCCATCAGTGGGCCTACAAGATCTTCACCAGCTCCATTCAAGCTTCCTGCCCTTTCACGGCGATACCCTGCCGTGGAGTTGAAGACTTCTACAATGCTGCCTGTACTGACTGCCACCTCCCTGACCTGGCTGTATGCCCACAGCTGGGTCGGTGACACGCTGTCATCTCATTTACATGCTTGAGTACGCTGCATTTGACGAGTACACAGGGATGAATACAACTTTCTAATCATTTTGCTTTCCTCAAAGGATACGACATCAGCTGGTTGCCCATCGAGCGTCCAATCCCGATCCGACCCTTGACTGCTTTCCTGAGCATCACAGCTAAGGCACCATTCTGTGGTTAGGAGGACTTATCTAGAAGAAGCAGTTGAATTCTGTCACATCATAATGAAGATTAATCCTGAAATAATAATGTCTGTCTCCTGCAGTTAGTCCATTTCTGTTAGAGCTTCATATAGGAGGAAACAACTCATTGACGGCACAGTTATACATTCAGTTAAAAGGTGACAAGACCCAAACAACTAGCATGCTGGTGTCTGGGTGAGGTTCAGTCTTCACTTCTTGATTTGACTTTTTCATATTAACTTGCATTAACCCATTTTGTTTGTGCCTAGTTCCGGGGTTCTGGACTTTTACCCACAACAGGTGTACCAGTTCATGGTTTCAGTGGAGCATGCAGACAAGTTTAAAACAATGTCTCTGAAGTTCTTTTCTCAACGTCTTGTCTACTTCCAATGGAGGAAAAAGGACATTTTCATTGGTCAACTGTTGCTCATTCAACTTCCTAGATTCAAGGGGTAAATAATGTTCATGTTCAGTCATTGCTTATTTTTTTTACTGAATCTTTTGAATAACAGCCCACACGTTTGTTCTTCGTAAATAATATTTTACTGCATAATTTTCCAAACAGGAGTATTTACAGGGCTGAGAACATTTTGGCAGTTGAAAACCAGAGCGTTGACATTCATCTAAAATTGTGAACTGTAAAGGACAAATTATTATAGCAGATGAGGATCAAGATACGTCTTTAAAGTTTGTAAGAGAGTTTATAGATAATTTATGAAAACACTTGTGGTATGTGAGCTCATTCGTCGTTTTTATTAATTAAAAGCTTTCACTTAACGGACCAAAATATATCAAGTTCTGATTTTTTACGGACCAAATTTGTGATGGACCGGAAATTGTGCTTCCGTATTTTCGTTCCGCCAACCCATTATGGCAAATGGTGAATACATTCGTTTTCAAATTAGAACGGGTAAAAGCGACTAAAAAGTCTAGCGATTAGTTTGTGAATACTGATTACTTTTAACCCGTACAAACTACAGTTTAGAGTGTTGATATGTATGTAAATATAAACATTTATCAAGCACAGTGAGTGTACAGCTTGCTAGGAGAATAGAAATGGATTCAGACAAGAGGAGGGAAAACCGGAGCTGGGACTGGGATAGCCCACACTGCCGTGCCCAGCTAGATGAAATCTTCTTTCGTCAACATGACTACATTAGGTCAGGCAGTCCTGAACACAAGGAATTCTGGGCCTTTTTTGAACGTTTCCAGAGGTTCAAGGCAAAGAAGGACATGTCAGGGGTCGGGGGCAGCAGGAAAGTAGACATGGAGGAGGGGAAAGAGAAAAGAAAGTCTGGCAGCGGAAGTGTAGATCTGGGTCTTCCTAAAGAGTATGACGCCCGCTATCGGATCAATGTGTCGGTATGCACGAAGGATGTAGAGGAACGGCTTGGCCGGTCGGACCACAGACACAGACAGAGTTCGTCAGGCCCGGGGACTCAGGAGATAGCTGACTGTCGTCTGGCCCTCCTGCACTTCTTGGACTTCAATCAGAAGCAGAGCTTTGCTAAACTAGCCAAACTACGCAAGGATCAGAAAAACCTCCCCATTTACCAGTACAAGGATAAGATCGTGGACCTGGTTCGCACCAACTCGGTGGTGGTGGTGGCGGGCGACACAGGCTGCGGAAAGTCCACTCAGGTGCCTCAGTACCTTCTGTCCTCTGGCTTCACTCATATAGCATGCACGCAGCCCAGGCGCATCGCCTGCATATCCCTCGCCAAGAGGGTCAGCTTTGAGAGTCTCAACCAGTATGGCTCCAAGGTAAGCATCTTTGTTTAAAGATACTCACATCTTGCCGGTAGTGTTAGCAATTTGCCACGTTTTAGACCGAGTGCTTATCTTTAGTGCTGAACTACCTTTTACTCAAGGCTAATGTATCTGCGACAGCACACAGGAATATATTCAGGGACCCAACCCTTTTTGACCGCCACAATCTGATTTCTAGGTGGGGTACCAGATCCGATTTGAGACCACCCGCACGGCGGCCACCAAGCTGCTGTTCCTGACGGAGGGGCTTCTGCTCCGGCAGATCCAGCAGGACGGAGCTCTGGCTCAGTACCAGGTTCTGATCGTAGACGAGGTCCACGAGAGGCACCTCCACTGCGACTTCCTCCTGGGGGTCCTGCGCACGCTGCTGGGCACCCGCCCTGACCTCCGCCTGGTCCTCATGTCTGCCACCATCAACATCAAACTGTTCTCCGACTACTTCAACCACGCCCCCGTGTTGCAGGTCCCCGGCAGGCTCTTCCCCATACAGGTGAGGACAGAACCTTCTTCTATTTATGGGGTCAGGTGGCTGAGCGGTTAGGGAATTGGGCCAGTAATCTGAAGGTTGTTGGTTCGATTCCTGGCCGTGCCAAATGACGTTGTGTCCTTGGGTAAGGCACTTCACCCTACTTGCATCGGGGAAATGTCCCTGTACTTACTGCAAGTTGCTTTGGATAAGCGCGTCTGCTAAATGACTAAATGTAAATCTACAGTGTAAACTGACTAGATGTGATGGATTGTCCTCAATTTGCTTGATATTCTCCCATTTGAACACATTTGTTGTATTTTTTCATTTTTCATTGTCATTTAGTTTCTGCTAAATGACTAAATGTAAATGTAGATGGCTTCTCTTTCATAAAGCTTTAGGCTGTGTTATCTACCTAAAGCAGGATGAGGAGAGAACAGGAGAGAGTAAACATCTCCCTGGTCTCCTCACCACCATCCCCCCCCCCCCCCGCTCAGGTGATCTACCAGCCCATCCCCCCAGAAGAGCAGGCATCCCGTTTGGAGAAGCTGGACCCGCGGCCGTACCTGCGCGTGCTGCAGGGCATCGACCAGCGCTACCCCCCCGAGGAGCGCGGCGACCTGCTGATCTTCCTCAGCGGCGTGGCGGAGATCGCCACCATCCAGGAGGCCTGCCAGGTGTACGGCACGCACACGGGCCGCTGGATAGTCCTGCCCCTGCACAGCACCCTCTCCCTGGCCCAGCAGGACAAGGTAAGGTAGCTCCGTGCCACCACAGATGAACACGGATTGCAACAAACCCTCGCGGCATGGTGTGATCCCACCTCCTCTAGTTAGTTCTTACTTCTGTTGTAGTCTCTTTTAACTGCTTCGATTTTTTTGGAAGGAATCAAGGCCGTATTCATAGTGTGTCCCCCACAATCACATATTCAGACTCATGTCAAAATGTCCCCCCCAATATATTTATATAAAATATAAATGTGCTACGCTATGACAGGCAACTGTGCACGCTGTCCAAAATGATCATAAAACAATTTATTCGTCCCCCCCCCCAATGTTGACTCCTTGGCTACGACCTTGGTAGGAATGCTCTCAGTTTAAATGAGACGAGTTCCATGAAGCACCGACAGCACTAGGATCATGGATGCTTTCAGACTGACACGTCTGCCTGTCCTGCAGGTGTTCGACATCGCTCCACCTGGGGTGAGGAAGTGCATCATCTCCACTAACATCGCCGAGACCTCCGTCACCATCGATGGAGTTCGCTTTGTCGTAGATTCAGGTCAGTCGCCTGGTGCCAGTCAAGTCAGGGTTTCCCGCAGAAAATGTGTTAGTCAAGGTGGTAAGGTGAGGTTTGCTGATGGAGCGGTGGAGGGGGGGGGGGGGGCATGGCGAGAGTGGTTGTGGTAAAAGAGGATAATCAAGGAACATCCAAAAATGGAAGTGTTAAAGATCTCAACCAAAGTCGACCCAGAGGCTGACTGGAGAGGCTGCTGTGCTCTGACACTGCACCACGTCAGGACAGCTTTACGTGTTCCCTCGGGGGGAGGTGGAAGGCCGTACTCATGGTGTTGTGCGCTCCTCCAGGGAAGGTGAAGGAGATGAGTTTCGACCCCAAGGCCAAGATGCAGCGTCTCCAGGAGTTCTGGATCAGCCGGGCCAGTTCTGAGCAGAGGAAGGGCCGGGCCGGGAGGACCGGGCCGGGCGTGTGCTATCGCCTCTATGCCGAGTCCGACTACGACGCCTTCGCCCCTTACCCGATCCCCGAGATCCACCGTGTGGCTCTGGACTCTCTCGTCCTCCAGGTATTGGAAGATGGGCAGTGCGGTTTCCATCGCACAGGCTGTTGGGACTGAATATAGTGATATATATAGTATTTTTTAGTTTTTTTTGTCTCTCCAACTTATTTGAATGTGAATGTACTCAAACAACAAGGAGAGGAAGGACAATGTCATCTCTGTCTTTGCAGATGAAGAGTATGAGCCTGGGTGACCCGCTGTCGTTCGTTTTCATCGACCCTCCTCCCGTGTCCAGCATCCAGACTGCGGTGACCTATCTGAGGCAGCAGGGGGCGCTGGACTCCCACGGGGACCTCACTAACATCGGCAGCCTGCTAGCGCAGCTGCCTGTGGATGTGGTCATAGGTAAGGTCCCTACAGCATGGACTCTGGCCCCTGGGCGGCTCCTCCTGACCCTTGACCCTTGACCTGTGCGTGGCATCTGCTTCCCAGGGAAGATGCTGGTGCTGGGCTCTGTGTTTAACCTGGTGGAGCCTGTGTTGACGGTGGCAGCGGCTCTCAGTGTCCAGTCGCCTTTCCTGCGCAGCGCCCAGCACAACCCTGACTGCGCTACGGCCCGCACGCCCCTGCTCAGCAACCAGGGAGACCCCTTCACTCTGCTCAACACCTTCAATGCCTGGGTGCAGGTCGGTGGAGGGGGGAGGCCTTCTAACATGGCCGTTCGCCTTGGGGATGATGAAATGAAACGCCCGAGCGTGCAGCTGATCGGGGTCTCTTGTTTGTCCGTTACTTGTTCAGGTGAAAGGGGAGAGGGGCGATGCTTCCAGGAAATGGTGCAGGAGGAGGGGCCTGGAGCAGCAGAGGTTGTACGAGATGGTCAACCTACGCCGGCAATTTAAGGTAAAAATAACTTTATTTTATTATGTTTTTAAACACTCAAACAACCGGCATGTTTTCTAGATGTGTTGCACAGAACCTTATCTGGCAGCATCTGCTCTGGTGACAGGAGCTTCTGAAGAGTCACGGCCTGCTGGACGGGGAGCGCGGGGCGCCCTCCGGTGGGGACCGGGGGCAGCGCAGGGAGCGGCTGACGGAGAGGAGGAAGCTGCATCAGATGAAGAGGGAGCACGACCTGCAGGAGGGCGGCAAGCGGAAGGTCCTGAGGCTGGAGGAGGGGCAGGAGGGGGACTCCTCCGGGTCAGACGCGGAGGACACGGGCAGAGACAAGAAAGACAAGGACAAGTCCGGGCAGAACATAGACATACAGGTTAGTCCTCCCAGAGAGGAAAACACTGTCCGACAGTGTCCAGGCATGGCAACACGCACACAACCTTCACTTGTAGCTGACGTGTGTCATGGCAGATGTGTTCAGCCAATCGGGGTTGACATTTTGGGACTGGCAAAGCGGGAATCCGTTCTTCATGGTGTGGTCCCGCGCGGGGGTGGTGCTTACAGGAAGTGAAGTTCAAGTTGCGCCACAACGTGTCGGAGCTCAAGGAGGCGACCGGCGCCAGTCAGGACCTGTCGTCACGCCAACAGGCCCTGCTCAAGCTGCTGCTGTGCCGAGGCCTCTACCCGCAGCTGGCGCTGCCCGACGAGCACAACGCCACGCGCAAGGACTCGGAGCAGGTCGGACGTCCTAGCTTGACCCCCTCCCTGTGTTTCCATGTCAGTGTATCGGGGGGTGTGGCTCTCTGTGTGTGTGTGAATGCTCACGCGTGCGGCCCACGCTCTAGGTGTTCCACACGAGGAACAAGCCGGGCGTGGTCATCCACCCCACCAGCGTGTTCGCCAGCGACCCCGAGGTGCTGCACGTCCCTGAGCAGGAGTCCAGAGAGATGGGTAAACCTCCCTCCTCTTCCCCCTCGCTCTATTAAGATCAGTCTAGTAGGGTGGCTACTTACGGTGTAATCCTCTTGTTCTGACTCTCTCTCCCTGTGTGTGTGGGTGTCTCTCGTCCTGCAGGGCCGGATCAGATTGAGAGCAGCAGGCACCAGCTCCTGGC
Organism: Hypomesus nipponensis; assembly: GCF_054491055.1. Taxonomy (NCBI): domain Eukaryota; kingdom Metazoa; phylum Chordata; class Actinopteri; order Osmeriformes; family Osmeridae; genus Hypomesus; species Hypomesus nipponensis. Next base: position 15,618,874 of record NC_140375.1, on the reverse strand, counting down.
GTTTGTGACTCTGCTGGAGACCAACAGACCTTACGTGTCCAACTGTGTGCGCGTTCCGGCCCTGCAGGTCAGTCCCGGGGGTCCCCATCCCCAGTCCCCTCACCACAGGACGGCCGCAGCAGTGTTGTCTGACCAATCAGCGGTGCCGTGTTGACCCCTCCCCCCCAGGCCCTTCTCCTGGTGGCTAACTCTGTGGACAGCAACGCCAACTGCACTCGCCTGGTGGTGGACGGCTGGCTGGAGCTGTGTCTGAAGGAGGGCGAGGGCGCCCTCAAGGTCCTGGCCACCGCCCTCACGCTCCGGGCAGACTGGGAGCGCCTCCTGCAGGCCCAGCTGAGGCAGGGAGAGGCCGGGGGGCTGGCCGGGCCGGGGGTGTCCCGCAGGGACCTGGAGAAGCTGAGCGAGAGCCTCGTCCGCTTCCTGCTCTACACCGAGGTAACCGCGGCAACCGCTACGTCCCCCTCGCGGGGTTGTCTGTGTGTGTGTGTGGTCACAATCAGATGTTTGGTGACGATCTTCTCTTCCTCCCAAGGTGAGTTACAGCCTGAGGAGGCTCACCGCCCTCCAGACCACCACCCTGTACATCGGGCCCCAGGCCCCGTCCGGGCTGGGGGAAACGCAGGCTCCAAACCCCCTGTTCCCTGGAGTGGAAGCCAAGCCTGACCCCATTAAAGGAGGCCTGCGGGTAGCCAGCTACTTCACCTACAACTGTCTGAGCGTGAGTTTCTCCTCCAGCCGAAACACTGTTTGGCTTTGTGTAATGGTGTTTCTTTTCCGGGCGAGTGGATGTAACAGGGGGGAATGTTGCCTACAGGACCTGAGCTTTCTGTGTTGTGTTTCTAGGACTCTAAGGACCTGTACAGCGAGTGCCTGCGAACGTTCTGGACCTGCCCCAACTGTGACCTCTACATGCCCCTCACGCCCCTGGAGCGCATGCACCACGAGGCCTCCTGCAGGCCTCCTGGGGAACAGCAGCAAGGACAGGGTAGGACAGGCTCCGCCTCTCGTTTTCCTTTTATATTACAGCCAACAAATCGAATTTTTTCTCCTCTGGTGAGTTTTTATGGGAGTTTTTCCTTCCACAGTCTTCGACGAGGGCTTAGTTTGTTTGAGGGGCAGTTCTATGGGCGTGTGTGAAGCCCTTTGTGACATTGCTTGTAAAAAGGGCAATACAAATAAATGTTGATTTGATCTACTTATTACCCTCGACTCACCCAGCTTCCAGTTGATATGTCTATTTGACTGTATAGATTGGACAGGTTAAGAGGTGTGACTAAATGAGTAAACGTGGGGGGGGTTTGTTTTGCAGAAGAGGAGACTGTGAAGCCGAGTTCATCCTGCGCGCCCAGCCTGACCAGGCTGTACCACTGTGACGTGTGTAATGAAGATCTGAACCTCACCTCCACTGAAATCCTCAAGCACAAGCGCCAGCACATGCACTCTGGCAGGTGACAGACAGCGCCGCCTGGTGGACGGCTGTGGAAGCGGCCGTGTAGCCTGTTGGGTTGGAGAGAAGCTTCCATGGAATGACAAATGATTCATTCAACAGTTGTAAATGAATTGTGGAATGTTTGTTTTACAGGTTATGTGTGTTGATTGATTGAGCGGTTAAGTGTTTTTGAAAACAATTAAAAAGGTATTTCCATGACGGAATGAATGACTTGCACACATTATAGAGAGAGCAAACTTTTCATTAAAATATAGAGTGAGGGTTTAATAATGATACAAACCCACAATATGTAACACCTCAAAGCAGCACATTGGCACAAAGTCAGAAATAAGACAGCACGGAAGATAAAAACCTGTCTCCAAAAATAAATAAAGAATCATAATAAATATCTCAATAAATAAATAAACTGGGAGTATTTCATTAATTACTTTGAAACTAATAAATACGTACATTTTAAAATATGCACATTGGCAGAAATCAATGATCCAAAAAGTAAATAGTACTTAATACAGAGTTACTTAGAAATCATAAGTTATTGATTAATTAAATCAAAAGGCACATTTATTAAGATGTAAGAATGGGGCCTTCAATAGTGATCTCATGTAACTCGACCTAATTACTGTGTCTCAATCAGAAGTAGTGCTGTGTGTGTGTGTGACTGGATGACGCGCTCTGCATCTTCTGCAGCAAAAACCCAAAGTTGTGTGTGTGTGTGTGTGTGTGTATACAGATCTCTGTACATTGTAGGGTGTGAGTGAAGATAGGAAATGACAGTTGCGTGACTGACTGTGGAGTTCTACTCTCCAGTAAGCGCAGCCAAAGCAGAGTGTAGTGGAGCCCAAGAACGCTGTCCGCCATTACGCTTTCCCAGACCGGGATCTCTTCTGTGTGACACTCGACTAAAAAAATATCAATACAATGTTGGTTCTTTCCCTACCAAGTCATCTGGGACCATTTCGAAAGTCATACATCACTAGATTTGTCCCAGTGTCACATGGATTGATGCCCCCTGACTCTAGGAATCAATGTTCCCCCCTCATATGAGAGGATTTCATGTTAGGATAAAGGAGCCCTCTCTAATTCTCCATCACCTCCTTAAAGACCAAGGAAGAGACAGTGGGACAGATCTGGCGGGAGTTAAAATAGCAGCTTCTTTGAGACTTTGTATTTAAAGCGACATTCAAACAGACACATTTGCCAAGGTGTCTGCACGGAGAACGACACCCTTTTTTTTTTCAACAACCGTGTTTATCTCGCTCACTATCACAGGGTCAACAGCATGTGTGCGGTTTCAAAACCACACCTGAGGTTTCAGGCTACCCTCAGGCATTCACAAGCGACATTACAGAATACAGAAGCCTTTCAGCTCAACGTGTCAGACACAGAAGCAATCTAGCGTGTTCATCTCAACTGATTCGAGGTTACCAGGCAGTCTTTTCTCAGTTAATTAATCGATACAAAAATAATCTCTCAATACATTGTTCAGTCATTGCACTATATTTTTGGTGGTATCTCCTCACATTGAAGGCCTGGGTAGGACTTCAGATTGGCCCTCACAGGGTTTTGTGATTTTAGTCTTCATCTCTAGTTTTTTTGGGGGTGCGATGGGGCTGCTGTGTACTTTAGGCAGGATCGACTGGATGGCATCAAGACTTCACACTGACCGGACTGAGATGGTGCAGCGCATGAAGAGAACCCTGTTTTTATTTTTAACAGAGGATTGTTTTAAACCACAAAATGAAGATGTCATCGTTAAACAAATACCCTCATAACAGTGCCATGTCCCTGTACTACAGTCCTCCACAACACAGTCAGACGTTATACATTGGAGACCTTCTGTACCCCTTCTAGAAGCAAGATTCTCTTTCCAAACTGCTTTCCCAAAACGTAACACGAACGGTCCAATACTGTAGCCACCGATCTCAAGTTTTCTTTCTGGTGATCTGTGGGACTTGAGGAACAACTGAGGTAAATTAGAGGTAAAGAGTGACAGGTGTGTTTATCTGACTGATAAACTGGTTGTTATAAAATAAATCAAGCCCCCCTATCCCATATTTTGTGTGTGTGTGTGTGTGTGAGGGGGGGGGGGGCACCATTGGGGATTCTGTCAATGTGTCAAAGAGTTATAAAATATACCAATCAAAATGATAACAATCATATATATAAACATATTTTGCTTTCTGTGTGTTTTTGTCCCTAAAATAAACAAACTGACGTTTGAAACAGTGTACACATCATTACTTCCTCTGTCCCCCTCCTCCTTCTACAGTAGAGTCTACGACCCCTGACCCTTGACCTCTGACCCCCGACCAGCTCAGTAAATCCCCCAGGATGAAGGCCCCAGGCGAACCCAACAGAGCCCCCAGGGAGCAGTCAGGAAGGCCCCAGGTGTAAAAGAGAAAGCACAACGCAGTGGAAGGCCGTGTGGCCGTGGAGGGCTATGTAAGAGATCAAGGTCTGCTGACAGCACTGCCTCGCCCACTGTGCTCATCCCCTTTTTCTTTTAGTCCTTCTCTTTTTCTCACCCCTACAGACCGCCCACCCCCACCCCGCCCCGCCTCCTTCAGGCCCCCTGGCCCCCATGCCTGGCCTCACCGCACAGCCTCCTTCCGGCCCCCTGGCCCCCACGCCCAGCCCCCACGCCCCGGCCTCACCGCACAGCCTTGTGCTTTCCCCCGCAGCATCCGCACCTCTCCCCGCAGCGCAGGCAGGCGCGCAGAGGCAGGTAGCAGCACATGCAGGGCACGAAGAGGGACAGGACCAGGAGGGCCAGCCAGCGGGCGCAGCAGAGAGGGTGAGGGTGGCCCCCCATGGAGTCCTCGCAGGAGCACGGCTCCCAGAACTCGCCCTCGGAGTCCGACATGCAGTGGTAGAGCAGGCTCTCCGCGCACCACACGCAGGTCCACTGGCGGAGGCAGTGCAGGGCGGGGTCGGGGGCGTCCCGGCAGCGTCCCCGCCCGTTGTCCGAGGCGCTGAAGACGGAGCGGCAGTAGACGCAGCGGGACGAGCACGAGGAGCCCTGAGGACACGGACTGTCGTCGTCAGGGGAGACGGCCACGGCCCCCGGGTCGCTTCCGGCGGCGGCGGCGGCGGCCCCTCCCCCTCGCTTACGAGTCCGTGATCGGGGCGTGGCCAGCGAGGTGTGGATGCAGCAGGGAGAGGGCGAGCCCTTGCCTGTCTCCTGGGGCGAGCCAGCACCTGAGGACACAGCTGACACGGCGTTGGGCATGGACATGCAGGTGGGCGAGGGCGAGGACAAGTGCTGGGAGCCTTTGCTATCCAGGCTGACTGTGACCTCACATCCTGCGGTCCCTGCCCCGGCCAGCTCCTTGTCGAAACGCACGACGCACAGCTCCGACTTGTCCTGGAGGCTGCCTCCGCCCGCCACCACCACGCCCCCTGTCAGCCCCCCCACCATGGTCCTTGTCGCTCCAGCCCGCCGGTAGTCCTCATAGCCCCGGGAGCCCCACAGGTCCTTGCAGGGGTCCAGGCTGCGCAGGTCACCCTCCTCCAGCAGGGAGATGGTAGGGGAGAGGGGCGACAGGGGGGAGGAGGAGGCTGGGGGGCCCACTGGCGGGGTGGGGGGCGCCGGAGGAGGGGGTGGGGGCGCCGGGGGGTTCAACACAGCCGGGACTTGGGAGAGCTGGTGCTGTGCAGGTCTGGCATGGATCTGTGTGAAGGAGCGAGATGAGGAGAAGGATGGCAGACGAACATAGCAACATCATGACTAGAGCACAGCCAGTCGAACACAAAGCTCAACGCTCAGGATAAGACCAGAGCCAGATGTTCATTTCAAAATCAGTTCGATTACTACAAGAAATACTGAGAAACAGACTTTCCTACTATCGCCTCCGTGCATTCCATTATATTACAGGGGTTTCTCTTTTGAAATACGGACACCCATCTCACTTCCGGAGACATTCCATTCCTGTGAAGTGAGCAGGTAGCGTGGAGGCCTGGTGAGGTGGGCCTACCTGGGCAGGGGTCTGGGTGGGGACGGTGGGACCAGCTCCGAAGCTAAACTCCTCTGTAGCGGGTCGCACGAAGCAGGTGGAGGAGGACTCGCTGGTCACTATGGTGATGGGTTTTGGAAGCATCTCCTTCCTGCTGTTTGACGACGACTCACTTCCTGTATGAGACTGACACAGACTACAAGTCATCACACATGCAGAAGGGACCGACCACAGCTGTGGCCTCTAGCCAACAGGACAGACCGTCGAAAAAGCTGCCGTCCTCCCTTGTTGCGTTTGCAACGTGACGAACGAAAGGATGAAGACACTCACTGCTTGACCATCATCCTCTGTGTCGCCCTCTTCTGGAGTGGAGGATGAGGGCGAGTCAGAGCCTGGGGCACATGGAAACAGAGAGCGGGGTTGAAGTCAAGCCAACGCGCTGAAAAAGATACTTCACGTCCTTCCCAGAGGCGACAATTAAAATAACAAAGACCCTCAGACGACGATGTTTGTCTGGCCAGGCCCTACCTCTGTCCAGCTTGTCTATGACGCTCTGAAGGCCACGCTCAAAGGAGATGGCGTCAGCAGGGCTCTGGAACGTCAGGCCAAACTTGCGCTCCTCCACGCGCCAGTGGTGGAAGATGGGGTTGACTTTGTTGTACACCAGCCCCCTCTGCACCGCACACTCCAGCACGGGCTAGACACACAGGGAGGAGGGGTCACCGCACTAACCACGCCAGGTCACGCCTCCTGACCAAAGCCTCGGGTGACAGTAATGTTAGTCAGGTGACAGTAATGTTAGTCAGGTGACAGTAATGTTAGTCAGGTGACACAGTCATGTCCATCAGGTGACAGTAATGTTAGTCAGGTGACACAGTCAGGTCAGTCAGGTGACAGTAATGTTAGTCAGGTGACACAGTCAGGTCAGTCAGGTGACAGTAATGTTAGTCAGGTGACAGTAATGTTAGTCAGGTGACACAGTCATGTCCATCAGGTGACAGTAATGTTAGTCAGGTGACACAGTCAGGTCAGTCAGGTGACAGTAATGTTAGTCAGGTGACACAGTCAGGTCAGTCAGGTGACAGTAATGTTAGTCAGGTGACAGTAATGTTAGTCAGGTGACACAGTCATGTCCATCAGGTGACAGTAATGTTAGTCAGGTGACACAGTCAGCTCAGTCAGGTGACAGTAGGACACCAGAGACACACACACACACTCACTGCTCGATCGCGCAGCCGTTCTCCGCGTATGATGTACTCTCTCCGCCCCCTGCCTTCGTGACTCCGCCCCTTACATATGACCACGTGACTGAGGCCGCCACCTCCTAGGGGCACCCACCCGCCACTGGAGTCATCACGTGTCATCACCACTGCACGAACACGCACACTGTCAGGGAAACAGGCCCGTGCTGATTAGACAACACAAGCATGAACATCCATACACATCACACTTTCATGTGCAGCGGAATACGCCTGCACACAGGCACACTCACATACAGTGTACATAGACGCTGACACACATTCACACAAATATACATTTCATAATACTGATTAAGTATTCATTTTTATGACAGAGCGTTTAAGCAGAATAGAGATCTTCGCTCAAGCATTGTAAATGCATTAACATATGCTCATCGAATGGGATAACTCAATTAGGATTGCAATACAAGTGTCATCTAACTGATGTAAAATTATATTAAACTAATATTTCTCAGTTTCTCAATAAGGCTTAATGGTCATTACGGTACTCCATTTCTCAGCTCCAATTCTCTCTCTCAAATGTAACACTGCCACTGATAAGAAACAGGCTAAGCATCTTTAATCAACAGTCACGTGAGCAAGGTAAATCCATTTTTTCTTGAGATGTGGTGATTTTAAAAAGAACACAACGTCTGGGGCGACTTCACCACAGTGCCAATAAGCCAAACGCAGAATCTGTGGAATGTCTGCAATCTCATCTGCTTTGCGAACCACTGTCTAAAAGAAATCTCATCAGAATGAAAGAGATATTGTGCAAATAGAAGGATAGAACGCTTGTAGTGAGGAGAGAATGACGGAATGGGAGGAGGGAGAAAGAATGACTGCTTCCCTGATAGATGTATCAATGAACGCGCCCATTCGCCATCCGAGGGCCGGCATTCTAGCAAAAAGCCCTCCTTTGCCAGATACAGAATGGGTTCAGAAAATTCCAATAGCACAGTTTGACTGTTAAGACACGTGCACAATAGCGGCATTTTCGGACAGATTTCCATCATTGTTGAAAATTATTGTAAGACATTGCGTTCTCCTTTCGCCTACCGCCCCATCGGCGCACTAATCTACACACTAATCAACACAACCTGATAGTCGATATTTTATGAATGAGATACAATAAAAATGTGTTATTTGAACAAACGGCCGCTGCAGTGTTTTTCAGGAAAGAAAACGGCAATCATATGTAAAATGGAAAGATGAGTGGGTGCGAAGGCAGAAAGAGGAAGCGAGAGATGGGGGAGGGGGCGATGAGGAAGGGAAGGAGAGGAGGGGTTGAGGAAGAGGGAGAGAGAAAAATCACATTTCATTCATAAAGTTTGGCTTTAAAAATCATAATGAAACCCGAGACACGTTGATAAAAATCACATATCCCTCCCTTGCTTTCTCGTAGCCTATGTCTGTGAATGACGCTATGTTATCCAAAACTCGCCATATTTAGTAAATTTCCTCAATACATTTTACACATTGACTGATTTATTTAATGGTTAAGAGAACTCCACATCACTTCATGACTATTTTCTGACATCTCGCGCTACGAATGATAATCTTTCATTGTTCAATAAGCGTTTTGCCTCTGATTGTATCCAGTCATTTTCATCCACCGTCTGTTTTTGTCCCAATGTAGGCGACTGCTATATACATATTTAACACATATTTGCGTAGTTATATCAGGAATGGGGTGTATACTGTTGATTCAAGACTACGTAATGGTGTTTATTCCCAAGTATTACTTGTAAGTGTAGCTTAACCATCCTGGGGTTGCCTTTTGGTGTAACATTGATGATTCGAACGGTTCATTTGTTAGCCAAGCTAATATTATTTAATAAAGAATTTTACAAATAGAAATGCAAGGACTTACTCGCCCTCCATAGCTCGGTGATGCCCGCCGCTTCGAGCTTGCTGCCCCCGGTCTCCTGTCTTTTTTATCCCCCCCCCCTCTCGGAACACACGCGCGCACTCACACCCTCACTCTTTCACTCTCTCTTTCACACTCTATCATACTCGCTGGTCTCATTTTCGTATCTTTTCTCTCTCCACCTTTATGTCGTTTCTGTGTATCAGGATAGGCTTGAGGTTGCAGCAGCCATTTTCCGCTGGCAGCAGCGGCAGCATCCTCCCTCCCTCTCCCTCCCTCACCCTTTCTCCAAATCACTCCCTCCCTATTCCCTTCTCACTCTACCTGCCGCGTGCCATTCCGTCTACCGTTATAACAACCAGTACATCCTCACTAATCATAGGAAGCCGTACTTATCTGTGGTTGTCTATGGGATTTGAAAGCACAAAGACCATCTATTAAGCGGTCGCTTGTTAACCTGGAGGTAAGCCTGTTGACATGACCGTATATTTACATATATTGCAAAGTCGTGCCCACAGAGCTCCTCCGCAGACTTGGGATTACCGTGTGGAAGTGTGACTATATTGATCTGCACATGGCGGGGGATAGCCCTAACCCCTATTTACTGCTAAGCACTCGTGTGTCTGACACACATCTGACACTGATTTATCAATCACCAATATCTTTATAATTTACCTGGGAAGTAAGTTCATAGTAGATAGTAAGAAGTGTACTGAAGCCTAAAGGGCAATTCAAAAGTTCCAGCACCATGGAGAACTCTCAAATATTGCGACTTGAAGAAAAGGGAAAACAAAAAGTGACTTTCTCATGAGACGAACTCATTTTCCCTATTAGGCTAATACATGTGTTGTTGCATATTTAAAATAAAACAAGGGTCGTGCACTTATATCATGGAGGCTAGGTCTCGGTCAAAGACTAAGGGGCCGAGGCGAGACGCACATTTCAGGACCATGGAGAGCGACATTGATGGCAGACAAAAACTCAATTCTGAGTAGACTGATGAGCATTTAACGAAGAGCCTAAAAAAAACTTGGGCTGGGTGTTGACAAATCTTTCCATTTCTTGTAGCTACCTTAAAAGTCAAAAACACTGACCTTTCCTTCTCCGTATACTCCGGCGCGAGCTCAAAAAGAATGTCCAGGGAGAAAAAAAGTAATTTCTTTCGAATTCCAACAGTCAACAGTTACCAGCCAGTTTAGATTTACCTGCTAATCTTCGTGTCACTTCATTTCACGTTTGCAGCTCGCATAAATACAGCACATGTTTGCCGGTTAATCTAATGCCGAAACTGAAGGAACCGCTATGACAAATCTGAGGTTTATTGCGAGGTAATTCAGGATGAGCAAATTTACTGTAGTCCAGCTAGCTACAGTTAGCTACTACTACCAGTATATGTTTGAATTTAGAATAGCTACTGTAGGCTCCTGTACTTACTGTACAGTGCTGTAACTCTGTAAATGTAAGAAATGTATGAAAGACATGTACTATATATTATATTCTCAGGAAACTCGAGTGAAAGAGAAAGAGGATGGGCAACAGTCACTCTGAGCAAGAACAGCCCAAAGATTCATCATTGGGGGAGGATATTGAGAGAGAAAAAACAATCGAGCCAGTGGTACTGGAAAAGACTGATGAGCCTACAAAGTCCATCTCCAAAACCAGAGATGCTCCTCCCTGCTCAGATCAGTTTGGTCAGTTATCTATTATGGGGCAAGGTCCTTTTGGCCCACAGGCCTCAGTTCCATTTACTGAAGACCTTCCTAGGACCCCATCACCGGTGCCTACATTTTCATCTGTTCCTGCCTCTCTTAAAAAGCAACATGGAGATCCCAGGGTCATTGACATTGCCCCTGACCTGACTAAAGGCCCTGTTCAACCCTTGGCCCCAGAACACAAGAATCCAACATCTTCCAAGTCACAGAAACAGACTCCTGCAGCCTTGACCCCTGCTCCCGCTCCTCCTCCACCATGTCAACACGAGGACATGTCCCAGAAGGCTCCTACCAAGCCTCAGGTGGTAGAGCAGAAGGCGGCCGTAATAAACCCCACCATGACCTCCACTGCTCCAGCTGAGACACAAGGGCCTACCAAAGAACAGAGCACTGCCAAGGCCCCTCCAGAGACAGCTCCTGCCCCTAGTGGTGAAAGTGAGAAGAACACTGCAGGATCCCCCGTATCAGACAAATCTCTCTCTTTCAACATGCCACCCAACTTTCCTCTCACCAAGAAGACCTTAGAGAAGCTGATAGACAACAGGTTAGATCTTTGTCTGTTTTTTGACATGATGGATGTGAGATAAGTGCATACGACATGCATATACAAATTGTTAGCAAGGCACAGGGACATGTTGTGTGTTCACATTTTGAGGTGATGAGAGGCCCGATATCTAACTTGCATTTACAGGTGATTTGGTATTCCTCCCTCAACAGGTTTGAGTACATCATGAAACAAGAGAGTATCCCCCCGCCTCCTACACCACACAGACAAGCCGTGGTGAGGAGGGCCCTTAACGGAGAGCCCTACAGTGAAGCAGTCAAAGGCCCGGTGACTAAGGTCAACGCTGCTCGCAGAGAGGCCAAGGCCCAGAAGAAAGCTCGAGTCTCCAAATCATCAAACAGGCAAGCTCTAGATCCTCCACGAAATGACTCGAGCTTTGCTCCGCCAAGCCAGCCATCGAGCAACACCTCAGAAATCCCAACACCCAATGCACCGACAGTCGCCCATGAGCCTTTTAAACTGTCAGTTCATGCAGAACCTTTTAAATCCATGGTTTACCCTATGTCTAATTACCCCACCGCTATACCAGTGCCAAGCACACCACCAGTTGCCCAGGTGCAAAGCACAGCTACCCTGGTCGACACCATACTGGCTGCAGACTCAGGGTGCCGCAAACATACCACAATCCCAGTACCTATCAAAACACCCTCCTCGATTCAGGTTCCAAAAGAGAAAAAAGAACTGGGAAACCAAGCTCAAGTGAACTCTCAGGTGAAAGCAGCTGATTCACAGGGGACAAGAATCGCCCCAAACAGCACCGTTAAACCAGCTAGCAGCAGTGTGCCCCACTGCTCTCCCAAGTCAGAGCAAGGACGCGCCTTCGCAGTCAAAACACGGCTCCAGCTGAGGTCAAAGGCTCAACCGATAGATAGTAATCAGGGCCCTCCTGAAAACACTGAAGCGCTTTGTGGCCTCACCAAACCAGTCAAGCCTCCCTCAGGGAAGAAGAGTTCCCAGCAGGGTAGCAGCACTCTTATAAAGGAGAAGAAGAGTGATCCTGACCCACTCAAAACCACTAAGGCCAAATACCAAGCAGAGTCCGAGATATTGATGGAAAGATTCAGGAAGTACTCTACTGAAAAATCGACAAAAGACAGTACTCAGGTCACTGTAACCACCCACTCTGAATATCATTTTTACTGTGGTGATGAAATACCCGATATGAAATGTCCCTGTACTCCCTTCACTATGCCAAAGATGGGTGACACATCCATGTGCTTTGACGCCTTCATGGAGTTTTGCGAAGACAATCCAAAAACGACCCCTACGGCTGCTGAAACACAAACCAACCAATCAGCAACATCAGATGTCAGTCCTCCCACAGCCCCAGAGACAGCTCAGGGTGCTACCACAGTCCCTTCTCAAACCCAGAGAAGAGAACAGCCGCCGTACAAAGCAGCCCGTCAAGACGAATCAAACAAGGCCACGCAGGAGGACGAGGAGAAGCGAGCGAGACCGCACGTCAAGGACAACAGAAGGGAGGAGAAAGCGGATGAGGCATCTCCTGAGCGGCCGTCCCGTCCAGAAGGCCTCTGGCACCCCTTCACTGTGGACCAGTCCTGCTCCCGCACGGCACACTGCCAGCACAACAATACAGCGCTGCCACGCAACGTCACTAAGTGGTGAGTCACACATCACACTTCCAATGGTTTACTGCCAAGCTGCAAAACTACACATGACAATATCCAAAGTAAAAAAATAAAAAAAAGAGTGGTGGTGAAATCAGTCAGTGGACGATAGGCTGTACAGAACGTGATAGATCCTATTCCTGTTTTGTTCCCACACCCTCCTCATTCATTCATTGATTTTCCTCAGGTTGAATGTAAGCCGGAACTACCTGTGTGAACCTCGCTGGGTCACCACGGCAACACTAGCAGCTTCCTTAGCTCTGAAGGAGAGAGTCGGGGGAGGAGACTGTGTCCTGTAAGAAGAGCCCTGATAATACTCAAGTCATTCACAAAAAAAAGTAATACTGCAAGCAAATAAAGAATGAAATAAAGAGTTATGGAGTCGAACATTGCAAGAAACCAAACAGGCAGACTTGATCAGGAAAAAAAGGTTTATTTTTTTGGAGCCATTCTTATCAAGAGAAAAACATTTGTATTTTCCAGATCAATCTGATTACAAAGCATCTCGTGGGGACAGGTAGATACTATTAAAAAAAAACACCCACAAACTTTAACAGCAATTCTCTTTGTCAGTTGCTAGGATACAAGGCAAGGACGTTGAAATTGAGTTCTGTGAGCACTGCTGAGGAAAAACCATTAACTTTGTATACACAATGAGGTGCTTAAACTTAGTACAACTGATTACTGAATACCAAAATACTTGGTTTAATTCAGTAATTCCCCATTATTATCTGTGACACTGAAAGGCAAAAGTTATTATAGTCACTAAACTGGAGAAGAATATTATATTTGTAATTAGACTAAGATTGGACTGTTTATAACAGTAATAACTCAACTTGACCAAATTGAATACTTTTCTGCCATCAAAATAGTCCAATGTCAAACATCTGCCACCTCAACACTTAAGTTTGAATGTACACTCTTCAACTCTTTCCAGATGTGGACCTGTTAGAAATCACTGAACAGACTGGCCCCTTGAATGATGCCACAGTTTTATTGGTTCAGTAAATCCCTTTTAAGTATAAGCCCACAAGCCAGACTGGGTGATTGATTTAGTGAAACTGATCAATAAACCAGTCTTGACTGTTGTTTACATACAGTACCAGTCAGAAGTTTGGACAGATTTTCCCATAAATGTGTCCAAACTTTTGACTGGTACTGTATATCATACAAGGAAATTGCTATGTAACTGGTGTGTGTGTGTGTGTGTGTGGTGTTGTGGGATTGTCAAGTTGAACTACACAATCATTTCCAGCTGTCGTGCGTATTCGATGACCTGCTGTGCCAGCTCTGTGGATGGGATGGTGACCTCTTCTGTCCGCTGCTGCTGAGTGCTGAAGGAGTAATACCCATCTGAGCTCTGAGTCCAACCCCTCTGCAAAGCAAACACACATGAGATCAGATTTCAATGATGAAATACTATTCAACGCCACAACTTTGAAAACCTGACAAGTAGATAGAAGGATGAACATATTGTGAACAGTTGAATCTAGAACAGGAACCAACCTTTTTGGCGTACTCTGTCATCTTCTTTGGCGAGGAGAAGAAAAGTACCCGGGTCGCTTCATTGAACTGGATCTGCTCATATGCCTTCTCTATGCATCCGGCAATCTCATCACTGACATGAGACAGACACAAACAGGTTAGCCGCATATCCTTCGTCTTGAACTAGGCTATAGCTATGCCATTTTGAATTGGTAAATTAATCGTTGAGAATCTTAAATTTACAACTAAACATATGAAACTTCCCACCCCCTCACCGAATAGTGTCGAGCAGAATATCAATAAAGAAAGTGTAGCTCTCAGCAGGGATGTTTCCCTTTGCAAGAAACACCTTGTTGTAGCTTCCCTCCATCAGGTACTGAAAAGAAAGAACATAAAAGATGAATTCCAATTGAATAACAATCAAAACTGAAAATGTTTTTTATCCGGCATCTAGAATCGTGTGGGGGTGCACCTGCTCAAGAGAAACTGGGTGCCTGATATAAACGTTAGTCTGGATGTCTCGTGCGCTCAGTCTCTCAAGCTCGGTGTGGAACTCTGACACCCGGTTCTGCGACAGCAGGAAGAGAAGGTTCAGGCCCAGCAGTTGGTGCATGTAGGCCGACTCCGGCAACTCATCTCTACACAACAGTGGAGAAAAACAATGTGGGTATTTGAAATCCGACACCGGGACCACAGATCACACGTTGGATAAAGTTGAGTGATCAAATCACACCCTGGTATGAATGAGCTGTATTACTTGTAATCAAAGTAGTAGCACTTCAGCTGAGCCATGTATCTCTCAAAGGAAGGGATGTCTTTCTTAAGAATACTCCACAGGGCACCAATCTCCAGAACATCACCTGCAAATAAATATCAAACTATGAGTTGTGGTTGCTTCGGGCTGATGCCCAGCTAGCCAAAGCATCAGTCCTCCTTAAAGCAAGTGACTAATTTATTTATAACTAGTTGAACGATCAAACTGAGTCAAATATCAGACTATTGATAGTTACAGTTGGTTACTAGAATGGACAAACTATTTTTAGTTTGGTTGGTCAATTTTTAACAGAGGCAAAAATATTAGCCTTGGAAATAACATTGTTATCCGTTTGAAACTCACGAGCTAGAATAAGCTGCTGTTTAGTGAGCTTGGTCCCGGTTGTAGGCAAGAAGTTAAGTTCCAATAATGAGATCTGCAAAAACAAAAGTATTAGGGGAGGTATTGACAGAAAAACATATATAGAAACAGCTAGCTAGCTAGCCGGCTACACACTGTTTAGTTCCAACGAGGGATCTGTCTATTGACTGTAAAGTACAGTTCCGTGAAGGACCATCATAGAGAGGACTCAAGCGGTGACTTTGTTTTAATCCAAACAATATTGCTGTTCCCAATGTATGCAGGTTTAGGTGAAATGGATAGACATGCAATGAGATTAAACATTACGTACATTTTGTAAACACAAACGTTCTATGACTACAGATTGTTCCCTTGCCATTTCAGGGAATAGTCTGAGCCTAATGTGTAGCTATGCTAGCTAATGCTACGGTAGCTAGCTAGAGCAGTCTTCAGCTAATAAAATCACAGATATGACAGCAAAATTATTATTTGAGGCATATAAAACACAAGCTTTACCTTGAGTTTACTCAAAATGTCTCCACATTTGTTCAGATTAGGATTTTTCTTGTTCCATTCCGTTTTCAGTGTTTCATACAGACCCGCGGTCTCTTTCAACATAGACGCCATGGTGATTCTGCAAAATGTACGACACCGGCCGTATAGAATACGGCTTGTGATTGTCGTAAACCCCAGCTTCAACCAACTACTGTTGCTAAGGTAACATCTGCTTCTTCTTTGTAAAAATGTCCAGTCACAATGTTGAATAAATGTATTTGCTGCCACCTAGAGCTCAGAGCTACGGCTCTGCTACAGATGAATACCACCCGCCAAAAAGTGTGTACACAAATCTATCCGCCAGAGAGCGCCCATTCGACGTAAAATATTGAATGTAATTTCAGACCTCTTCCTCACATGCTGGGTGAGGAATTCCCCGAGTAAACACCCTGTGACGTATGAGGGGTCCCCGTTTAGTGGGATCTCGCAGGGGGGTTCCATCCGTGGGATAGTCCTGCCTGTGTTATATCTTTTTGACGGATGTGTGAGTGTATGTGGTGAGCCTGGTACGGTATTTTGGCTACTACGAGACATACTATTTTCCAAATTGCAGAAAACAAGTCAGTTAATTATTTGGAAGTAAATTTATGTTGTTTATAGTTTTGTATTATAATCTTGCGTGTTTTACTTGCGCATGTCATTGTCAACATTCCTCTGGGAATAAAGACATTTGATCTACATTGTTAAGTTGGGAAGGCATTTTGTTTTGTGTGGTTGAGAAATGCTCATGGGGAAATAGTTACCATGGTTATCTATGGGAAGACTTCAGCTGTACTGGCAGTCCTTGGCAAGTAGCAGTCTGGTAAGCTTTAGACGCTTGCAAACTTTTCACATTCAGTAAATGCCATTAAGTAGACGTGTTATTTCTCCATCTCTACCTCCCTATCGCTCTAATCATCTTTTTTCTCTCTCTATCTCTCACCCTCTCTCCCTCCCTCTCTCTCTCTCTCTCTCTCCCTCTCCCTCTCCCTCTCCCTCTCCCTCTCTCTCTCTCTCTCTCTCTCTCTCTCTCTTTCACACACACAGGCACTCACACACACCAAACAGAGGGAGGGGTTTACTCATGTTCCTAAGGAAAACTCCAAATAGGGGGATGTTGTTAATGTCTGTCATAAAGGTACAGTGTCTAAATCCTGTGCCCGAGGAAACTTAGCGGACCAGAGAAAAGGAGATATTAATAACTATGGCCAACCCACCGCATTCTTCACATGTGAGTCACACAGTAAAGCAGAGAGCGGGGAGGAATGGGGCGGATTGCCTCTGTTTCTCATTTGTGTTTCTTTCCATGGAGGAGTGGAAGAGGGAGGCAGGCAGGGAAACCTCCCCTCCCTGCACAACCTTGAAAGACTCTAACACATACGCACATGCTCTCTGACCAGGTGCACTTAGACCAGTGAGTGTACATTGACTGTAAACAAAAACTAAGACCTAATGACATGGAGTACTGGTTGGTGAGCATGATGTGTGTTTGACCAAGTTGGCCCCAAGAGATTAGGTAAAAAATGTTTGTCAGTTTGGTTTGTCTGAGAGAATGAGAGAGAGAGAGAGAGAGAGAGAGAGAGAGAGAGAGAGAGAGAGAAGGGGGGAGAACAGAAAGAGTGACACAGTGGAAGAGTGCTTATGTGTGTGTGTGTGTGTGTGTGTGTGTGTAGAGAGAGAGATAGAGAGAGAGAGAGAGAGAGAGAGAGAGAGAGAGAGAGAGAGAGAGAGAGAGAGAGAGAGAGAGAGAGACCACTGGAAAATGGTGGTATGGAGATTTGGCAGGGCAGACTGTGACTCACTGTTCATCCAGCTTGTCTCTAGGAGACCGTGCTGTGCTTGCTTAAGAAAGAAACAGTCTGTGTGAATGCAGCGAACCTTTAATGGAAACATAATTTGGTTTTAAATACTCTATGCAGCTATGTGGCTTATGCATATGACCAATAACTAAATATTGACTTCATAAAAAGTGAGTGCTGAAATTCATCCACCTTCAATTAAATGAAAGAAAGCTTGAAGGAATTACTTGAAGATGAGAAAACACAGTTGTAGAAGTTTATTTGGTATTTGGTTATTGATAATTGAC
The DNA here is from genome assembly GCF_054491055.1 of Hypomesus nipponensis. Classification (NCBI taxonomy): domain Eukaryota; kingdom Metazoa; phylum Chordata; class Actinopteri; order Osmeriformes; family Osmeridae; genus Hypomesus; species Hypomesus nipponensis. Next base: position 15,601,239 of record NC_140375.1, on the reverse strand, counting down.
ATAAGAGCTGGTTGGTGAAGCTGTGTACAGTAGTTGGTGAGATATTAATATATCTTTCATACTTTTAATCTTCTCAAAGCATGTGACATAAATTTATAAAAACAAAAACTGCTTTTGTGCATACAAAAAGAGCAATAATTACAAAATCCCAAATAACTGAAAAAAGTGAGTCACAAAAATACATACTATGCTGCTTGTGGAGAAGGAAAATGGTGTGTCAAGGGAATAAGGCAAGACACACTTTTGAAGTGCATTCAGGTTATAGCTTCAACCAACATCTGTCAGTCTGTCAGAGTTATAAACATCTCAAAATTGAAAGAGCAAGCATATAACAAAATCAGAAAAATCTATATTTCTTTCTTTCTTCCTTTTTTTCTTTCTTTCTTGCGTTTCTCAATACAATCTAAACTAAGTAAGCTATGATACATGTGAACACATGGAAATGACCAGTACATCAAATGACTGAAAAACGGAATTTAGGCTATTAATCTACAAACAAAATGTAATCTTGTATTGCGACTGTTGTAGCAATAAAACTGTAAACATTGCAGGAATGTTGATTGTAAAACTAATGGACCATCTTATTACTAAACCTTTTCTAATGAACCCTATCAGCTGACAAAAAGTTTGCTACAAAAATAAAATGGATGACTGCTAAGAAAGGTTTTGCAAACCCATCTTGAAAAAAGAATATGAAGACTATCCTGGACAAAGGAACATGGAGCATGGAAAGCCAAGGTATCTAGAAAGGAAAACAGGAGTCCCTAGTGGGAGTTTGGCAGCCATTTGAGGGGTATTCTTTGCAGGCCCCTAGTAGCAGTGTTAAACAGTAAGTCTACGCATCAGAGCCTTTCTGCCTGCGTTTGGAGGGTGGGATGAGTCGGTTAGGCAGCTCAGGGGGAAGACCATGGCCCTCCAGCTTGACCTCGATCAGGTGGCTGGCCAGGGCGAACTCCTCATCATCCAGCATGCCGTCGCGGTCCACGTCCGACAGCTTCCAGATGCGTCCCAGCACCGAGTTGGGCAGCCTGGTGCTCACCATCCAGTCCTTGGCCTTGGTGCCACTCAGCTTCCCCTCGTTGGGCGCCAAGTTGTAGAAGATCTCGTCGTACTTGGGCTTGTCTTTTGTCACCACCCAGTCCTCCTCCTCCTCGCCGCCCTGCCCGTTCTCCTCGGCGAAGGGGTCGCCCTCCATGAAGGGCCCGGCTCGGGTCCCCATGAAGGCCCCTCCCTGCACCCCCAGCTGCTCTCCAGCATCCAGCTCCTCCTGGCGCAGGAGGGGCATCAGCTTGGAGATGTCGGTGGACAAAAGCTCGTCCAGGGCCGCCATCAGGCTGGGCTTGAGAGTCTTGAACTTGGTGAAGTCGTGGACCAGCAGTTGCTCCTGAGGTTGGGAAAGTAATGCATCGTCAGAAACAAGGGGCGTCGTTCGGCCGCCTGACCACATTACCTTCCCCGAAAGGACTGTGGCTGGATGAACACCTTCAGAGCCAATGCATTGACAGACTGTGTATCTACGTCGCTATACTGACCTGCATCTTGGCACAGTCTGGGAAGTCTCCAGGGGAGATGTGATGCTGCAGCTGGATCTTGGAGAAGATGACGGGCAGCTGGTAGATCAGGTTCTTCTTCTTGTTGTCCTTCCTGAAGACTGAGGGCATCTCCTGCTTCAGATGGCTGATGATGTGGGCGTGGACCTGGGAACAGAGGAAGGAACGTCAGCAACAAGGACAGGGAGTCAGGTGGCTGAGCGGTTAGGGAATTGGGCTAGTAATTTGAAGGTTGCCAGTTCCATTCCCGGCCGTACCAAATGACGTGTCCTTGGGCAAGGCACTTCACCCTACTTGCCTCGGGGGGAATGTCCCTGTACTTACTGTAAGTCACTCTGGATAAGAGCGTCTGTTAAATGACTAAATGTAAACAACACTCTGTCCTCTAGTCTAGATATATTCTAGATATTATTGTAGGAGGCAGGAAAGGATGGAGAGAGAGAGAGAAAAGAAAAAGAAAGGTCTCCGCGTCTACCCACCCTGACCAGCCGTGCCCTCTTCACCAGGTCGTTGAGCTTGCGTAGCGCTGCATTACGGGGAAGGTTCTGGATATCTGTAAACAGGTCCTCCTCCTCCAGCTCGAACAGCTTGCGATTGTCTGGGACCAAGAGCGGCTCTGACCAGAAGGACCCGATGTAGACTCGAAGGACCTCCGGGGTACCAAACACCTTTCCCAGGGACCACATGAGGGCTCCGTACACACGCATTAGCTGCTGGGTATCCACCATGTCTGCCTTGTTCAGCACCACGCGCAGCTTGTCCTCGTTGCCCCTCAGTGCCCCTATGGCCTCGGAGAACTCGTCTGAGATCTCGAGCTTGTGGGCGTCGAACAGCAGGATGATGCGGTCCACGCGCTCAGCAAACCAGCGCAACACGGCCGGAAAATCATAGCCTGTGGGAAAGGTTGAGGGTAAAAGTGTCAAGTTGGACAGTTTGAATCTGACATGTCTCTCTGTCTCTCTCTGACTCTCTCTGTCTCTCTCTGTCTCTCTTTCTCTCTCTCTCTCTCTCTCTCTCTCTCTCTCTCTCTCTCTCTCTCTCTCTCTCTCTCTCTCTCTCTAACACACACACAAACATTCACAGACTAACACACACACCTGGACAAAGTCCCTTCGCACCTCTCGTCTTTCCCTTGTTCTTTTAATCTCTCTCTCCATCTGTCTGTTGTGCGTCCATCTCTCTACACAGTCCTGCCCCCCCGCTCTGCCTCGGGGATCATTCCCTCATGTATACACAGTAAACGGGAACAAACTAAACCTTCAGGAGAAAACTCAAAAACGGAGGGGCTAAAATCAAAGAACACAATAGACTGGGAATATGCTCAAAAGGGGTTTTCTCCATCACTTTTCCTATGTTATAATATCTGCTCTTGTTAGTTTTGCATGCACTGTGATGTATGTGATACTGTCTAGATAGAAGGTGGATGAACGGAGGAGTGGATGATAAGAGAATGGCAGATACTTCATGCTGATCCTGATCAGTGTGCTTTTCCACATGTGTTGAAGGAATTTGTGGATAGCTTTTGGCTGCGCTCTCCCTCTGCTTAATTACAACCATTGCTCCTCTCCTTACCCCAGAGAGTCGCATGCCTCTCCCTAACCCTTCTGCCGAGTCACACACTGGGACAGGTTGACGCAGCGTGGTGGTCACATGGGTTAGCCAGGTGAGGGGGGGAAGGTGACCGAGGTTGTGAGCGGAGGTTCAGAGATGCGGCCCCCCCACGCCAATGCCCCCCCCCCCCTCCCTCACCTTTTCCCTGGCTCTCACCTCGGCTCACTCTCTGCTTGGCCCCCGACAGGATGCCAGGAGTGTCGATGATGCTGATGCTTTCCAGGACCTGATTGGGCATCTGGGCGCACTGGAACCTGCGACACGGACACGTGACGAGTGAGGAAAGCATTACAGGCTCATCGCGCGTCGCTGACGTAGGTCGGACACACGGGCCGAGGGGCTCTGAGGTCAAACAAACATTCTGAAGAAACGGTCCCACTGACATGAATGGAAAGAATGCGAATCATGTTCAACATGGCTGTTGCTTATCATGGCACTGAGCGTGATCTAAGGAGCAGACTGAGAGCCTGCCTCACCCCTCCCTGTCGGCCTATTGTGTGGAACCAGGCCTCTCAATGTTGTGGGTTTCCTGAAGGAAAATGGCCACCAGTGCCAGAATCAAACAATACACCCTGCTAATGATGTCGGACTTGGAACAACACCACCACTTCCTGCCGCAGAAGCGTTTAACGAGGCCACTGTTCCCCAAGACAGGAAGTCAAAGGGGAAAAGAGAGACGCAAACACGACCCACAAACACACTGAGCGTGGGTGGGGAGGGACTCCCCTGGAACACTGATGTCAGAGTTAGAGCGTTACAGACAGCGGCCGTGTCGAGGGGAACTTATGGAGTGTTCCTGTCACCGCCGAGGCTCACCAGCCCAGATGACTCCGCCCTGCCAATGGCAACTCCTTAGTAATTAATATGAGCAGAGTGTGATAGGTAAACAGCGCTTCTACGAACCAGTCGCCAGAGTTTATATCAACGGAACAGTACGTAGGGAAGGCATCCCAGACAGTCAACACAGCCGAGGAGTGTCTCTGACACTCTCCGTCTCTGACACATTTTCCGCGTCTCTGACACTTTCTCTCTGTCAGTGTGTGTCTGATCTCATCTGTTAGTCTCTGCCGGGCAGAGGAGCCCTCTGACCTGGACTGAGATGGCACACATTGCAGCACCCCTCTGAGTAAATCAGCTTTCATCGCCCTGTCTTGTGATATCGCTCTCTTTCACTATTTTTCCACAAATAAGGCAAGTCCCTCCCCGCTCTGAAATTTGGCATGAAGACTCGAAATTCCACAGAGCAAAAAACTGACGCACTTTTTCTGTTATCTCTCCCCCTCCCTGTGGCTCTCGAGAGAAGTGTGTGTGTGGGTGTGTGGCATGTGTATGTGTGTGTAGGGGGAGGTGGGCGTGGAGTGGGTGATGTGGGGTGATGTAGGGTGAGGGGTCGAATTGCTCTGCTCCCTCATCATCTCAATGCTTTCATCTATATCTTGCATGTTCTCCTGGTAGGATCAGCCCATTAACACTGGCCCATTCAATCCTATTCTCACCTATTGAGGAAGGTGTTTCCGAAGGGGTTGAGTTTGCGGAAGGGCTTCATGGGATCCACAATCAGAGCATTGCCTGGGATGACCCCCTCCACCTCTCCGTGCATGACCGCGGTGAAGCAGTCGGTGGTGGGCTCAGGCCCCACCCTGCTACCTGGGACATCCTGCTCCAGCAGGTATCTGACACACACATACACACATACACACACACACACACACACACACACACACAGCACTTCAGCTCTGGAGCATGACACAGCCAGGAACATACTAAACTAAACTTCAATTGCTAAATCTGATCATATTTCAGAGTGGAAGTAAAGCCTCCTCTTCCTACGTGTTACTCACTTGATAAAGGTGGTCTTCCCTGTCGAGTACTGACCCACCACCAGCACCATGGGCTTGTTGTCAAAGTCTGCGTCCTCCAGGCTGAGGGAGTGGAAGTCATTGAAGCCGTAGTACTCCTCCAGGGGAAGCAGTTTCTTCCGGTACAGAGACTTGAGCCCCTCGGTCACAGTGCGGATCACCTCAGGAGTCTTCTTCACATTCTTCCTCCCCCACCGTGACATGTTGATGGACAAGAGGAATGGGAAGGGAGCTAGACGGTATCTTAAATGATGTGTTTGTGTCTTGTGCCCCCTCTGTGTGTAAGGCTAGGGTTTCCTTCAGATGAAACCTTGGAATGGCTTTAGGGGTTTCCTGTATTTATGTGAACTTTGCTCATTTATCCTCTGCTTCCAAAAGGGACAATGGGCCTAGTGTCTGTCTGTGAAGGGACGTTTTTTCTTGACCTTCTGTCGAAAGTCACTCTGCTGGCTTCTTGGATTCTAAGAAAGAAAAAACAAAACCAACCATCAAAGTTTAGAGTGTCTGTATAGGGACAGCAGACTAAACAACCAAGTTCAGAGGCCTGTTTAGCGAGGAGGCCTGCAGTTACTTTTCCTACGAACGTGGAATCTGGAGAGACTTTTAGCCCACTGAGAAAATACAGTGCATTGTCAGTGCTTGCCTGGAAAAGTTGGCTGTTCGTCTGTGGAAAACACCCCCCTCATCCCAGCATACAGGCACAGCTCATTTCCTTACATTGAAATGAGTAAGATGTTCCCCCCCAGTTTTCCAGGGGCTGTTTGCAGCGGAATGTCAACTGAGTGACTGATCATCCTTCATTCAGTCAGTGAAAAGCTGCCGAGAAGCTTTGCGGTAGATACGCAGCACCACACAGGCAGATAGTCGAACAAGCACAGACACATTCTGTCTCTTTCATCCAAGGACTGTTAATCACCCCTGTCTACGCCCATTAGATCAGGTATCAATAGTACAGTAATGTCACAGTGTGTGATGTGGAGAACCATCTGGATAAAAGATTGCGGCTCTTTTCCTTTTTTTAAATAAAAAACAAAGGGGAAAGAGGGGAAAGGGAAAGATAAGGATCAGCTACACCTCAGCAGGCGTGAAATCATCTGTGTCGAGACACTCACTATCGCAAAGCTCATTTAAACTGAAGAACACACTCTGCCCGGCAAGAGAGCCTGGAGATGTCACAAGATAAATGAGCCAAGAGGGGTTTGTCAGAATGGCAAAGGCCGGAGATGGATAAAAAGGGGGTTTGGCTTGGCATAGCGTTTGTGCAACATGAGGCATAAGACAGTTCTCTACTGGGGAGAATGACTCCTGGCGCAGCATTGGGATCTGATTCAACAGGGCTCCTATGAGTGAAGCTCATGGCTTGTGCCAGGCTTGGAGTTTAACTCCCAAAGTTGAAAGATGATGGAAAATGCCTTGTGGGTTTTGCACACCACAATTGCAACAGTCCTGCCGAGCTGGATCGAGTTATCGTTCTAGAACATTCAAAACAGAATAGGTGAATACGTGTCAAAGCGTTTTTGATCAACACATTTTTTTTTGCTCAGGGTTAACATGCACATAAATTATCCAACTTGTTTATAGAATGAACGGAAGGGCATAGCAGTGGAAAAAGTGACATGGGAGAGCTCTTGCTAGGTCTTACATCCAAAACTTCCTGCTTTACTGATGAAACACAATCAAGACTTCCTTTTTTCCATTATCACAATTTCCATGTGACCCTTCAATATCAGATAAGATATAAAGATAAAAATCTGTATTTTCACATTAAAGACAACAGAATTACACTTCAAGAACACCTCTAAAATATATGTATATATATATATATAGATAAAAAGATAAACGAAATAAGTTTGTACCTGGTTATAGTTTCCACGCACTTCAATCTCTCCCCTGCCTTCTGGAGTCTGGAAAAAGCGTTTGAACTCGAGAACGAGAGCTGACGGAACCTCCTGGATGGGCTGCTGCTACACGTACAGCTTCACTTTAGTCAACAAATATGAGCCCTCAGCAGAGTGTCAAAACACGAGATCACTGCAGGACAGTTCTCCTCCAGGGTTTTTAATACGTTTCAGCTGAGCTCCGGGTCTGCCTACGGTCCTTGATCTGCTAGCAGGGAGAATACAGGGACACACTGAAGCACAACTGTTCTCCTCCTCCTCTCTCTCCTTAATGCACCTCCTCTTCCAGGGATGCCTTGCAAGTGCGCAGGGGAAAACCTTAACCCTCGCTGTGTAGGGGACGGGATGAGGGCTTGCATTCATAGAGGAGGGTGTGTACACACTGGGGGGGGGGGGGGGGGGGCTGAATAAATGATTTGGGTGGAGTCAGTTCCTTCAAGCTAGGTGGCATAACTCCACACAGACATCCCCCTACTCTTCTGCCTGCATTCCCCGTTTGACGATATGCTACGGTTGTTAGGACGATATGCTACGGTTGTTAGGCACTACGGTTGTTAGGCACTACGGTTGTTAGGCACTACGGTTGTTAGGCACTACGGTTGTTAGGCACAATGTTGTGCTGGATCCCAGTTTTACTTTCATCATTCTTCTTAGACCACATGACTCATGAAACAACACTGCATTTAGAGAATCGCTCGCTTTCCCCCCCCTCATCACTCTGAACCCTCTCGCTCCTCCCAAATCCTCTGAACTCTGGAGCTCAACAGTGCCACACATTTCCACCTCCACACGCCACCTGGTGGCCATCAGACACATTACAGTGTCCTTGAACCCACTGGAATGAGCTCATGGTTAAACATCTGTTGGTTTGTATCTTTCACTGTGCAGTTATGTTACCCGTAAGCAAACACGAGGGAGTTGATAAAACATACATGTGATGAATGTTTCATAAAAGAAGCAAGGTTTAATTTACAGTTTTACTAAATGTACATTTCTTTTGAAAAAGTGTCATTATACACAATAAATACAATACAAAATTAATCTGTAATACTATACTTCGAATTTTCTTACGGCCTTTTATCTCTTCCTTATTTTTTTTTACATTATTCTTGTTCTTTTTTCAATGTCATTGCTCTCGCTGTATTTGAATTGTCCACCAGGCGACAGAAGGGGAAGGGGCTGGAGGATTGACAGTGTGACAGGGAGAAATTAGGCAAAGACTGATAAAGGAAAAAGATCAACAATTAAAGACTGGCCTGGCATCAGTTGACAGATATGCATAATGTCCCAAACCTGGCAAAGTCAGCAACAAAGGTGTCAAAAAAAAAACAAACAAAAAAAAAAACATGTGCCTGGAAAATCAATGACGTTCAAACCAAACAAAAAGAGTTTTAGCATGTCAATTTCATCAATACATGTTCATTTTACACCTTGTTACAGTAATACAATTCCCAAGAGCAGCCACAAAGTAAACCACTTCACTATAAATCCAGCCGGCTCTGGACGGTACATGTAATCAGTTATATGCAACATGTATATGAAATGAAAAATGGGAACTGCCTGGTGGGAGATTTACAGACTTAACCAGAGTATGTTTCCAATGTTACGCTACAGGGAAAGAGAATGAAGACATGATAAATGGGATCTCTAAACCAGGTCAACTTCTCTTCCTCATTCTCTTTCTCCCTCCCTCTCTCTCCCCCCTCTCTGTCCCTCCCTCTCTCTCACCCTCCCTCCCTTTCTCCCCCTTCTCTCTCCCTCCCTCTCTCTCCCTCTCCTCCTGATCAAGGTAACCCAGAGGGCAGCTGGAACCTGTGAGCGATGCTGCGTGTTCTCAGCTCCTCTGTGGGCAGCTGAAGAACAAGAGACCGTGGAGGGTCGGGTGGACCGGCGCCAGAAACACATGACAGATGTCACATGACAGAGGAATGTAGATGAATGCAGGGAGAGAAAACAAAGAGCGAGAAACGAGTGGCTCTTGACAGTAATAACTTCCGACCAATTCATCTTGTTTCCTGACCGTAGAAGAGAAGAGCTCACAGTTGCAGCTTCAACATTCTGACTTACCACACAGACGATGCAGAACAGTTGCCTCGCCCCCCATCCCCACCCCACTCCCCCCAGCCCCAGCCCCAGCGAGAGTACTGAGTCAAGTAGTAAACGACAAAGAAATCTTTTTGGACAATTCAAATGGACAAACTAGGCCGACACAGCTCAGCAGAGCACAGTGATTCTGTTCAGAATGTCCCATCTGTGTGTCTGTGTGTCTGTGTGTGTGTGTGTGTGTGTCTGTCTGCCCTCAGGCTGAGGGGCTGTTATCTGCTGTGAGTCTGGGGCACCAGGCTGCCGTTGTGACCGCGACCGGTGGCCAGGGAGGCGGACGACGACGAGGAGGACGAGGGGGGGACTGAGGGTCTGTGGGACGAGGGCCCGGAGGCGCCTGGCCGCTGGTGGTGGTGGTGGGGCCGGGAGCTGCCCCCTTTACTGCCCTGACGGGCGGACGGCCCCTGCTGCAGGTTGAGGATGCTGTCGATGGCACTCTGCAGGTGGTCGGTCAGAGACTCGTCGGGCGGGCTGCCGCTGGAGAAGCTGGCGTTGTCCACGTCCATGTCGGGGGAATCGGACTTGCAGCGTTTGGCAGGAAGCGAAGAGTCCCTGGTGAAGGAGGACTCTGCCGGGGAGGGCGGCCCGGGGGCGTGCTGGTCCATCCGAAACGGCCCACCTTCCCTCTGTCTGTTTTTACTGCTGACCCTCTTGTACTTCCCCGCATCAGCACCGGGGTCCGCGTGCTTCGCCTCCCTCTCCTCCTCCTCCTCCTCCCTGTCGGAGCGCCGCTGAGGCTGCTGGGGGGCTTTGACGCCGCGGGCGGAGACGTGGCCCAGAGCGTCTACCGAGTTCCCCAGCCTCCCCCCCTCGAGGCCTGGCTCGGCGTGCGGGTGAGAGGCCTCTCTGGCCCCGCCTCTGTTCTCCAGCTTCACGCTGGCGATCACAGTCCTGTCCCAGGCCGAGGGGGAGGATGGCGTCTGGGTTTTGGGGGGAGAGGAGACAGGCCTGGGGTAGGGCAGGCTGTCACCCCCTCCCCCCGGTACGCCCGGACGGACGCGGGGGCTGATGTTCTCCCGGTAGGTCTTCCGCAGAGGCAGGCGACACGTGGTCTGGGGCGGGGTCGCCGTGGAGGCGGGGTTGCGTTTGACTCCGCTGACGTCGTGGTGCTCTAGAGTCCCGTTCATCTGAGCCATGGAGGGGGTGGAGGAGGACGTGGAGGAAGACCAGGGGTGGGAGGAGGAGGAGGAGGGGGGGCGGGCAGCACTCGGGGGAGCCTCGCCTCGCTGGGGAAGGTTGGATTGTGTGGTTTCTACAGAGGTCGTTGACGAGGAAGCAGCACTACAGGTTGGGGGAGGAGTCCTGATCACAGTAGTGATTGAGGGGGCTGCAGGGCTGGCCTTGGCTAGGGGCTGAGGTTGAGGCTGGGGCTGAGGCTGGGGCTGGGAATGGGGGTTGTGTTGGGGCTGAGTGTGGACCGGGTCCAAGGCGGTGTTGTGGACCACCTTGCTAAAGCCCGCCTCCTGTTTGATCTTCAGCTTCAAGCCGATTCGCCGGCGGGCCTCGTAGGTCTTGATGGGCGGTTTGCTAGTTCGCTGAGGGAGAGCGTCGTCGTCGTCGGCCAATCGAGAGGAGGAGTAGGACGACGAGGGAGGCGGGGCGCGGCTGAAGGATGAGCTCTGCCTGGCAGCCTCAGACGCCGGGGGTTTGACCCCTGGAGCAGGGGCCGGGGAGCAGCTACTGGACCAGGACACTGAGGCCCCCCCGCCAGCCTGCTTTATCACCAGCTTGGTAGAGGGGAAGTGGGATGGGGGCGGGGCAGGGGCGGGGGCTGGGGTCGTGCTGGGGGCAGGGGCGGGGGCAGGGGCGGGGACCGGGGGAGCAGGTGTTGGGGTAGATCCCGTGGGCACAGGAGGTGGCTCTGTTGCAGTAAATCTAGCCCTCCCAGAGCTGAGGCCAACAGGCAGGGGGGGCTGGGAGGACACGGCAGACGCACTCTCCAACATGCGCGAGTTGGCAACATACTCCTCTGGAGAGAGAGAGAGACGGAGAGAGAGGTACAGAGAGAGAGACAGAGAGAGAGGTACAGAGAGAGAGAGAGAGAGAGAGGTACAGAGAGAGAGAGGTACAGAGAAAGAGACAGAGAGAGACACAGACAGAGAGAGACGTACAGAGAGAGACAAAGAGAGACAGAGAGAGACACAGACAGAGAGACAGACAGAGAGAGACAGAGAGAGACAAAGAGAGACAGAGAGAGAGACACAGAGAGAGAGACAGAGACAGACAGAGAGAGACAGAGAGAAACATCATCATGAGGGGAGGGGTAGAACATTTGACTGCAGATCATTGCAGGTTCAAATCCCCCCCGTATATATTTCGCTTTGGATAAAAGCTTGCCAAGTTTGCTAAACGAAGGCGCCATATTCCAGGATGGAGAGTTTGTGAGTGTGTGCTTTCCCAGGGTGTAGGTGGAGGTACCTGGTCTGTCCTTGGCCAGAATCCGGTCCTGACCCAGGGCGATCTTCTCCTCCTGGATGAACATCCGGTCGATCATCACCATCTCTGCCGAGGGACCCAGCCTCTGCTGGTGTTCCAACAACAAGCAGGGGTTAAATACGCGTCACGGCCAGGTGGAACCAAGGCCGTGGAACTCGCAACTTGTAAACTTACTTTGGATTCCTCAAAGAGCAGGTGACGGTACTTGTCGATCATCGCCTGCGTTCGCTTCAGGAGTTGACTGGAGACGCTCTCAAACTCATCGTCCACTGGGGAGGAAGAGAGGGGAGGATGTGGTCAGACTTGGGTGTGTGTGTGTGTGTGTGTGGGGGGGGGGGGGGTGGGGGCAGTAGAGGCAGAGGGGGGCTGGGGAAGCAGGGGGGGGCTTGGGGGGTACCTCTGCGGTAGTCGTGGGGGGAGGACGCGGTGCCCTGGTAGAGGTGATAAGGCAGCAGTCTGTGCAGAGTGTCCTCAAAGGAGTGGAACGGAGCACTTTGGTCTGGATACAGAACGGACCCCTGCTGCTTCCTAAGCTGCTCCAGCATCCTGCACACACACGCACGCACACACACACGAGACAACCTTTTAAAACATGTCGATCGAACGGGGATTTACATCTCATTTGCGTTTGTCATTTTAGTCACGTCATACGAGAAACACAAACTATCACTAGGTCTGATAACCAAGGCCTTGCTCCAAAACGCAGGTCTAGAAGCTAACACACTAAACCCAGCTGAACCCAAACACACCTGGCTTCCTTGCTGGGCTCCATGCAGAAAGGCATCTTCAAAGTTGTCGTCTGTGACGAGAGGGAGAAAAAAGACAACATCAAGACCAGACTAAAGATCTCATCCACCGTGCCTGACCCCTGACCCCAGGCCTGCTCTGCACCCAGGCGTCCTGACTGTGACCTCACCTGGCTCTGGATGGGACCAGGGGCCAGTGGACGGAGCCGTCCCCAACACCTGAATCTGCATCTCAGCTTTCCCCAGACACACCCCTCCCACTGAGCTGACCCCTCCCACTGAGCTGACCCCTCCCACTGAGCTGACCCCTCCCACTGAGCTGACCCCTCCCACTGAGCAGACCCCTCCCACTGAGCTGACCCCTCCCACTGAGCAGACCCCTCCCACTGAGCTGACCCCTCCCACTGAGCAGACCCCTCCCACTGAGATGACCCCTCCCACTGAGCTGATCACGCCCACATTTGCCTGCACCAGGGCAGGATGGGGAATGGGGGGGGTCAGAGCTGTCATACTCTCTACATTCGATCCCACCGGGGGCTGCAGTGGTCGTGGTTCTCACCTGTACAGATTGTGTAAGGCTGGCTGGAGTAACCACCTGGTTAACCGTCCCACAGGGTCCTTGGGATCCTGAGAATACCTGCAGATCATTGGATGCTGAGGAGAGAAGTTGAAAACAGACGTTGAAGAGAGATTCTTTCAAAAAGAGAGTTAACAGGCAACCAAGAGCTGGTTACACTGACAAAAAAATTCTGAAGTACTCAATGTTTCAATTCAATGTTAAGAATGGTCATGTCTGACCTGTGATAGGGGTCTTGACGAGCACTGATGTCTGTTGCAAGAGTGGGGGGAGCTGGAGAGGTGTGCCTGCGCTGGCTGCTGATGTCACACCTGGAGCGACAGGCACATCCTGCTGGGAGCCAAACGGAAGCTGCTTGGCCTGCAGGAGAATGTTCTGCTGGACCTGGGAGGAAGGAGGAGGAGGAGGGTTCACAAACGCCCCCAGGCAGCCTCGCTCGGGGCGGTAAAGGACACCGAACTGGACACCCTTTCGCCAAGCGTGTGAGGGTGCTGTCTGAGGGGGGGCCGTTTTTACCTGGTGCAGCTTATCCAGCAGCTGCTTCTGCTGAGGCGTGGGCAGGGTGATGGTGGACAGCGTCTGGAGCTGAGCCGCTACCAGCTGCAAGTGGTGTTGCTGCTCGGCGTTCAGCCCCTGAAGAGGCACCTGGGCCTTCACCACCGTGCCGAGGGGAGGCGCCGTAAACTGGAACTGGGCCGGAGGAGCCTGGGGGGGTTTGGGGGAGCAGGAGGCGGGAGGCATGTCAGGCTGGAAGGGAGCGGGCTGCGAGGGCGGTCGAGCCTGGGGCTGCAGCTGGAGCTGGACCTGGATGTGAGCCGGCGGGGGGTGCTGTTGCTGGGGCTGAGGGGCCGGCTGGGGGGACCCGGGGAGCTGGTTGTGGACGATGAAGAGAGGGGGGAGGGAGGAGGGTGTGCAGGAGCGAGATGGAGTCTGGGCCTGGGGCTGAGACGGGGGGCGGGACTGCTGTTGCTGCTGGTGGTGGTGGTGCGGGGACTGGATGTGCTGACCCAGGGTGAGCGGGGAGTGGGAAGGCTGGGGGCTGTCTGCCAAGGGAGGGGGTGCTGTGTGCGTGGCAAGGGGCTGAGAGGGGGACATGCTCTGGATCCGCAGAGGCTGTGGGTGACCAGTGGGAGGAACCTGAAGACGTGGGATCCAAACAAACAAGGAGACCATCAGAGATATAGCAAGGCCTCCAATCCAGAAACACAAAAGTCAAACTAAATATTTGATCTGACACGTATTTACAGCAGAATAACAGGAGGCAAGAGGACTTCAAGCACAAAACCACACACACACATCTGCAAGCAGAAAGAGATTCAGTGACAAACAGTACTACATATAACACTAAAGCTGGCAAAATTGCCTGTGAATAGTGTAGCAAATCAGATTGAGGTCATCACAACCTTGAATTGCAAGTCATTTGAGATAAGGATAACAGCATAAAAACATCATTATAACTGTATTTGGATAATAATACAGTTGCTCCTGTGATTAGCGAAAGGAAAACAGAGGGAACCAGCAAGGGGCGGAGGTCAGCAGGTCTGGGATGTAGCTTGTGTGATGATTGAAGGGTTTAGGGGAGCAGGTCATAGCTAGTCGTTAGGGGGGGGGGAGGAGTGGGGGGGGGGTGAAAGCTTTGGATTGAGTTCAAAACAAGAGATCTAGGCTACTGTGCTAGAGGTAGGGTGTACCAGCTGGGGGTAGGGTGTACCAGCTGGGGGTAGGGTATAGTATACCAGGTGGGGGTAGGGTGTACCAGCTGGGGGTAGGGTAGAGTATACCAGGTGGGGGTAGGGTGTACCAGCTGGGGGTAGGGTAGAGAATACCAGCTGGGGTAGGGTAGAGAATACCAGCTGGGGGTAGGGTAGAGAATACCAGCTGGGGGTAGGGTAGAGTATACCAGGTGGGGGTAGGGTGTACCAGCTGGGGGTAGGGTAGAGAATACCAGCTGGGGTAGGGTAGAGAATACCAGCTGGGGGTAGGGTAGGTATACCAGCTGGGGGTAGGGTAGGTATACCAGCTGGGGGTAGGGTAGAGAATACCAGCTGGGGTAGGGTAGGTATACCAGCTGGGGGTAGGGTAGAGAATACCAGCTGGGGGTAGGGTAGAGAATACCAGCTGGGGGTAGGGTAGAGAATACCAGCTGGGGGTAGGGTAGGTATACCAGCTGGGGGTAGGGTAGAGAATACCAGCTGGGGTAGGGTAGAGAATACCAGCTGGGGGTAGGGTAGGTATACCAGCTGGGGGTAGGGTAGGTATACCAGCTGGGGGTAGGGTAGAGAATACCAGCTGGGGTAGGGTAGGTATACCAGCTGGGGGTAGGGTAGAGAATACCAGCTGGGGGTAGGGTAGAGAATACCAGCTGGGGGTAGGGTAGAGAATACCAGCTGGGGGTAGGGTAGGTATACCAGCTGGGGGTAGGGTAGAGAATACCAGCTGGGGGTAGGGTAGAGTATACCAGCTGGGGGTAGGGTAGAGTATACCAGCTGGGGGAAGGGTAGAGTATACCAGCTGGGGGAAGGGTAGGGTAGAGTATACCATCCTGGGTGTGCACAAGATGAAGGAGGGTCAGTGAGTTGACCAGATGTGCTCATGCAAAGAAAGATGTCAGAGAGACAGTGACAGGTAGAGTATTTAGGAGGATTATTCTAAAAGGCACAAGCATGAGTCACACCAACATGCTCACAGCCATAGATACCCACTCACTACATTTAGAGTCTGTTTAGCATCATGCACGTCAAAACAGTGAAACAGTGAGTAGGATCAAGCCAACGTGCAGAGACACACAGAGGCAAACAGCCAGACACGTTAATAATACCACAGTTGTACGTATGGACAAAGGACATGGCAATGGAAATGAGGCAGGATTTGGACACCATGCACCACCATCGTCAGTGTGGCAGAAAGAAGGAGAAGGATGAGAAGGAGGATGAGGAGAAGGGGGAGGAGAAGGAGGAGGAAGATGAGGAGAAGGAGGAGGAAGACGAGAAGGAGGAGGAAGACGAGAAGGAGGAAGATGAGGAGAAGGAAGATGAGGAGAAAGGGGAGGAGAAGGAAGATGAGAAGGAGGAGGAAGATGAGGAAAAGGAAGATGGAGAAGGGGGAGGAAGATGAGGAGAAGGGGGAGGAAGATGAGGAAAAGGAAGATGGAGAAGGGGGAGGAAGATGAGGAAAAGGGGGAGAAGGAGGAAAATGAGGAGGAAGATGAGGAGAAGGAGGAGGAAAATGAGGAGGAAGATGAGGAGAAGGAAGATGAGAAGGAAGATGAGGAGAAAGGGGAGGAGAAGGAAGATGAGAAGGAGGAGGAAGATGAGGAAAAGGAAGATGAGGAGAAGGGGGAGGAAGATGAGGAGAAGGGGGAGGAAGATGAGGAAAAGGGGGAGGAAGATGAGGAAAAGGGGGAGGACGATGAGGAGAAGGTAAGCAGACCAAGTAGTGGTGACTTTGGGAGAGAGAAGGCTCCAGGGACAGACAGCACCCTAACGCAGCGGCAACGACAGCGGCAGCAACAGGTGGGCGGGGCTTAGCATAAGGGGAAGGGGGGGGGGGCGCGTTTCTACCTGCTTTACCACTGTTGCCATGTGGGTGGGGCCAGGGGAGGGGCAGAGGCTGTGGCCCACCTGAGCCTCAGATACTAGGCCGTCATGGCCTGAGGGGGCCAGATCAGTGGTGCTGCTGCTGACGATAACAGACGCTGGTATGCCCACAGAGGGGGCGGAGTCATTCTCTGTTTGCTGGCGCTGGTCCTGACATGAGCAGAATTACCAACGCGGGGTGGGGGGGGGGGGTAAAATAGTAAACCAGAGAGGTCAGACCGGGACATCACTCCGTGCAAGTTATCGTTCTCTTTTTTTATTTGCCAACTGTTTCGCAGACAGTGTAAACAAGCAGCTGACGGAGCACACTGACCTGTTGCAGGAACATTTGCAGCGACTCTTGGCTCAGGATCATGCTTGAGCCCTGGGGGGTGAACAGCACCCTGCCTGGGCTGTGCTGGGCCTGGCCCAGCCCCATGGTGCTCACAGAGGACGTGGTGGACACGGACAAGGACGGAGAGGACGAGGGGACCGACACGGCCACAGACGAGGGAGCAGTCTGCATGGTGAGGATGGACGACTGCGTGTTGTGCTGGCCGGGGTGAGCAGCCTGCTCCGTGGTGCTCCCCAGCACGGTGACGCTCTCCCCGGGCTGGCCCTGGGCCACGACGGCCGCGCCGCCGCTGCTGCTGGGGACTCCCCCCGCCTGGGGCTGCAGGGCGGGCTGCAGGCTGACGGCCGGGCTCAGGCCCTCCACCTGGCTCAGCATGGCCAGGGAGTTCTGGATGGGCATGCCCTGGATAACAGTCTGGGCATGGCCCGTGACGGGGTGGGTCTGGGTCTGAGTTTGGGCTATCGTGACAGGCATCTGGAAGAGAGTGGGGTGACCCATCTGGCCGGGCTGCAGCTGGATGTGTCCAGAGAGGATGTGGGCGGCGCCAGGGTGCCCCTGCGAGGCTAATACCTGGCTCAGGTTGATGTTCTGGTTGGCAGCAAGGATCTGGTTGGCGATGAGCTGCCCTCCGGGGCCCTGGCTGGTGATGATGTGGCCACCATGGTGCTGGGTCAAAATCTGGCCCCCTGCCTGCAACTGAGGCAGCAGGAACTGATGGTTCTGACCCTGCAGAACCGTCTGGGAGGGAATAACGATGCTACCCGATTGATTCAACAAGTGCACACTGAGAGGCTTGCCTGACGTATGGGCTCCTTGCTGCTTGAACAGGGTCTGTTGGAACTGGGGGCCCTGAGACGCAGCCTGTGTGCTCAGGACAACATTAGAGCCTGGCTTGCCTGTCAGAAAGGCTACATTCTGAGCAGCGGAAACTGGGACTTGCTGGACCCCTAGAGCCTTGTTGGCTTCGTTTTGCAGGGGATGGGGCACTGGCTGCTGCTGCTGCTTGAAGATTTTGGGTTGGATGGCTCCCCCTTGGGGGGGTTTGGGTTGGATGGGGGTTGGAGTGCGTTGGATGATCTGCATGATTTGGCCTTGCGCTTGTGCCTGGGGTCCGAGCCCCGCGCTTAGAGGGGTATTGCCAAAGCCCACGAGGCCAGCAGGAGTCGTCATAGTGCTGCTGCTGCTGCTGCTGCTGGTGCTGCTGCTGACGCAGACAGCAGGTCCGTTTAAAGCAGGAGATCCCAGAGTGGCTTTGCCCCCTTGAATCAAAAGTCCCCCTCCGGAGCTCAGGACGGATCCTCCAAGCCCCGCCTGCGTCCCTGCGCCGGAAGCCTCGGGCCCCGGCTGGTGCAGCTGGTAGCCACCCATGGCTTTGGCCAGGATAGGCTGCCCAGACTGGTTTATAGTCATAACAGTGGGCTGACCCACTACTTGTATCTGTCCGATGCCCAAATGTCCAGACTGACTCCCATTAGGAAGAGCTTGGAGACTTGAAATCGGTTGAAGAGTTACATTTCCAAGGCCTACTTGCTGCATGAAGGGCTGAACACTTATAGCCTTGTTCATGACCTGGGACTGGAGCTGTAGGCCCTGATGAGCCAGAACTGATCCCAGCATGTCAGCCGCAGCATTGGGAGGTGTGGCAGTGGTACTAGGGCCTGGCCCCGGGAAGATCGTTGTTGCTCCCCCGACACCCACTCCTATTCCTACACCGACTGCAGTGCCCCCAGCCCCAGACAGGCTGGCGTCCGGTAGAGTCTGGACCACCTGTGCCAGGCCCGGTATGCCAAAGGATCCCAGGTCCAGCTCGGCCTCGGCCTCCTGCAGGCTCTGCTCTGTGATATTGGCCTCCGCCAGGCTCTGCTGCAGGATGTCACACGGCTCGTGATTGGTCCCGATGCCGTTGCTCCCGCCTTCCCCGCCACCCGGAGAGCCGCCCAGGATGTCATCGTCCTCCAGGAAGTCCAGGTCCACGCTGACTCTGGGCAGGCCTGGCGGCTCGCTGACGGACAGCTGGACGGCCGGCTGGATCTCGGGAACATGGTCCTAGGGGACAAGAGAGTCAAATTGAAGCCCGCTGACGGTGAGTAGTGAAGATGGCGTGTGGGATGAAGAGGAATGGAGCTGCTGGAGACAGAAAGATGTTGACAAAGCAGGCCCCTTGACCTTCCCGGGGTCACACCGGGGTCAACTGGAGTTTGAAGACGGTGGATGTATGTTATTGGGTGGGCAGGCGGGGGGTGGGAGGGGGAGACGCATGCTACACATATGGAGGAGACAGAAGGATGGGGGATGTTACTCACCCCAGCAGTGGAGAAGAACGAGCTTGAGGGGTCACTTGAGCCATCCAAAAGGTCATCAGTGTCCAGCTACAGACAGACACAGCCAGGGTAGGACAGACAGACACAGCCAGGATAGGACAGACAGGACACCACAGACAGCCGGGCAGGAGGGGAAACGCCACAAGGACAAGACAGAGGGGAATGCAGACAGGCCATCAAACAGAGAACAGCAGAAAGGACAGCGCAGACCCAACGATCAACCAAAGATCCAAGACAAAGACACCCAAGTGAAAGTCAAAAGTATAAAAAGGAGCAGAAGACAAAAGGATAGTCCGAAAACAAATATTGCAAGCATTAGATTAGTTTCTGTCCTTTTGTGTATTAATACAAGGGGGAAACGGGGGGATGAATAGAGTGCAATCAAACAGCACAGACACCCATAAGCAGAGGATTGAGAGAAGAAAACATGTATCCTGGGAGGGGAGGGGGGGGGTAAAGGGATGTGCTATGTGGCCTGTGTGCGCCGTGTTGTCACTCAGACAGATATTAAAAATATCCATCCTACCGTTTACCCGGTTTGGCGGGTACAGTTCCAGCCCCGCATAAATCAAAAGCATTTGAAGACCTAGCAGAGGATACTCACATGCGTCTCTGATCCATGAAGAAAGTCGTTGAGTGCTTGAGGGTCACTGTGGGAGAGGGACATCAGTAAGGATTGGTCCAACGTTGTATCACACATGAACACAACCAATGCATGTCTGGTGGGACACAAACTTACCAAATTACATCTAGCAGGCACCTGCCGTCTTCATCATCCATGTCAACTGTAAAACATGACAGACGAAAAGACAGTGTTTATAATAGCACAAATAAGATGGACTTAGCAGGGCTAAACCTCGTTCACACCCACAAAGTCAGGTATGTTGTTACAAACTTGACCTCAGCCAAGACTGAGGCAGAAGTGAGAGAGGAGAGACATTATTCTTTCCAGGTTTAGCCTAAATCCCTTAATGTGTCTGACTTAAAGCATGACAGACAGGAAATAAATTTACCTCAACACTAATACTAAAGTAACAAATGTAAGTATATTGCTCACATTCTGCAACAGATTGATGGGATGTTGGAAGTGCATTGCTTAAAGGTGAAATGAGTTCCATCATAAGTGATGAGTATAAGTTAACAGTCCTGAGAACTCAATGGGATATTTTCTGTCAAGGTTTAGTCTAAATTCCTTAATCTAGATTTTTGAGTAGATACTTTTGAAGTAATGTCTTTCAGAGGTTTGCTATCCAACAAAATAAGAGAAACAGAAACCGTTTCCAACAGTCTACCAAAAGCCATTTCTGACGAATACCCATGTTTCACCGAATTCTCCTCATTTCCAACTCTACAATAAAATAGTTCAGCAGTCAAAAAAACAGAGTAAAACGGCTCGTTATCAAGCAAAATCATCACGAAAATAAAACAACAGTTTGGAAAAAGATAAGTGAATTAAGAACATAGTACAGTCAGCATCCAATCAACAGCAAACTGAATCTGAACCCTAAGTGATCAGCTGGCTAAATATAGTATGAAATAGTACACATTACGCTGTATATTGGTGGTGTGTACTCAGACAATAAAGAGCTGCTGCAATCCCGCATTTTTAAACACTACATTATGAATACCCAATCATTACATATACCTATGGCAATACAATTTTGATTAATCAAGAGTGTAACACAACAGAACGTGAAAACGCGGGGTTTTGACCCATGGACTATTTTTGTTGTCTGTGTGACTAGCTAGCTTTATTACCAGCCCATACCAACCAACCAAAACAAGATGCGTAGCAAACCTCTTTTAAGAATAAAGTGGGCTTAAAACATGAGCACTCGGCGCTCCGACACCTCATCCGATTGTATCCCAAATTGCCGCTCTTACGAAGGCAACGTTCGTAGCCATTACATTGCAATGAAGAAGTGCTGCGCAGGATATGAATGGAGGGATACTGCGAAGCGACTAGAGCTAACCAGCTAGCATTGCATAGAGCTTATAATATATCAAGATCATAGCCATACTCCACGCCAGCTAATGTTTTGCAGTTTACCGCTTCACTCTAAAATTGTGTGTATTCATCTCACAATTCGATATCCGCTAATCATCCTTGTTTTTGGAGCGGTTCGATATAACCAGCTTGATAGTCTTCAATTACGTTAGCTAACGGTAGCTAACTAGCAAGCTAGCTTTGGTTAGCTAAGGAGTCTTGCTTACGGACTATCAACATTTTGTGTTGATTCAGACGCAGCCAATACATCTGACATTCAACACATATCATGACCCGATAGGGTTTATCAAAACATTTGCATTGCACGCTTGCATTTAAGCAGAATTTACAACGGGCAGCAATATGCTTGCTTTAAATGCAATTGCGTAGCTATCTTTGCAAGCAAAATATGAGTTAATGTTGGAATACTCTTGGATCAGGGGGGTATGCTTGGGAATTCGTTGGAAAATGAGTATGTTTTCCTGAGCGTGCAGGACTACAGCATTTGACCCTGGAAGATGCAAGGTTTGGCATCTGCCTGCAGTATGCAAATGTTACAGCTTTATTATAGTTATTCTGATTAATAGAGAAATTGCTACATTGTAGCAAACTCACCCGAGACGATTGAGGTGCAGGCAGCGCGGGGTCTCCAGGACAGCCTCGCACGGGCTTCCATACAGGACCCAACTACAGGCAGGAAACTGAGGACCATTGCATTTGCCTGACCAAAAATATTGACAGAGTGTTTCCATATCTCGTTGCAATAAGTCTAAGAAGACTCTTTCGTCGGTTATACTGTGTTTGGCCTGATGACTAGGATTATCCATTATCGATGTACTTTCCCTAACTACATTTGTTTCGACTTTCAAAGTGGCTCAGTCAATTCAACTCACATCCTTCCGCAGATTAATTATATTCACAAAGTTACTGCAATGAATTTAGCTTTGGATTCAATTGGTTTATTTCAAGTTTGGAAAGAGTCGACTTCCAACTTATAAATACTGATTTGGACCAATATTGATCAACCACTTAACTTACTATACATCAACTTAATTTCAACATATACCATTCTCATGCTTTTTACTGACATCTACCGGTGATCGAAAACTTAAAAATATAAGGAATATAAATATTCTGAAATATCCGATACTAATATCCACGATAGAGCCATCTGATCCACGCTTTACAAATGTATCACTAAAACAACAGGCAGTAGGTCCGTCAAATTCGTCATATCCCACCCCACGTGACATAGGTGATGCCAACAGTACAGTGAGTGCATCAGTTGATACTTTTTTGGGGGAGATTCCCAGATACCCGCTTGTTATCACTGTAAAATCATCTTTGAAATACAGTATACCACAATGGATAACTCTGGAAAAGAAAAAGAAGCATTGGTTCTAATGGCTGAAGCTGAAAAGAAAGTTAAATCTTCCCAGTCGTTTTTTGGGGGGCTTTTTGGGTAAGCGTTCCATTTCTTGCTAGCTAACTAGCTTTCTTTAGACAGTAGGCTAATCAACGTTATCGAACTTGCTGTCGCCAGCTAAGGAAGGTGGAGAGCTACTTAACTTATAGACTATACAATTACAGAGGAACTAATTGACATGAATGTGTTATTACATCAGTGTTAAAAATATGTAGGGTTTAGCAAATTGTTGGATTTGTGCAACTGCTACCCTCGTTAGCATGATAGTCATTAGGTTTGAGTGTTTTCGTATAGGGTTCCAGGGCCGCCCGGTGTCGTGATGAGGTAATGCGTTGTTGACAAAGACTCATATGCCATCAAAGTTTCAGGTTCCGATGACCTGGGTGTTGACTAGCCATTGCCCTTTTAATACACAAAACGAGGTGTCGTATTAGCTAGCTTCACACACTTGTTAGCTTTAAGTATTGGCTAGTAAGTAGAATTAGCATACTTGTGTTTTGTCCTGCAGTTTTTGTACACTACTGTAACAACTAGCCAGCCTGTTAAGATGATTTCTCGAAAGGTGTCTTTTGTTTGTTTTTCCTCGATACTTAACTTACAGTTTAAGTTGCTTACTTACTTTCAGGCTAAACCTGTTATACGGATCCTAAGTCGAGTCTACAGTAGGCTAGCTACAGTAGTTGTGTCAAAACACGATTTCGAAATCTTTCACCATCTTATTTATGCCGTAGTTTTGATGACCCAGCAGTCGGGTAGCTAAAAAAAAGCTCAAGTGTAAATCACTGTCTTAGTGAATAAAATATCTGTCAGTATAACAAAACTGAAATAGAAAAAAGTAAACTATACATCTTGAAGACAACGCACTAACTCGCAGTAATGATCTTATTTTTGTTCACAAAATTATTTTTTGTTATTTTAGGAATAATTTTGCAACCATTTTTAGTGCACGAGTGTACTACGTTGAGTAGACCAAGGTCTATTTGATTTCTCCTGTTATTGTTATTTTAGAGGCTCCTCGAAAATGGAGGAGGCGTGTGACCTATATGCAAGGGCCGCAAATATGTTCAAGATGGCCAAGAATTGGTGTGGTAAGAAATTATGTAGCCAAATGTTTGATAAAGTTTCTTGCATTTTACATGCTGTATTTACATGTATTCACTTAGAAGTAGGGGTGTAACAATATATCGTGGAACGATATATCGCAATACAAAATGTTTACAATATGTATCGTAGTGTAATGGCAATATTTTTACAATATGACGTCCGTTTGATCCCTCCGTGACCTACTCTGCACCTGCGTCATGCGTGTATTCACAGAAATTGCTTGAACTGGGTTAACTAAATTGTATGTACAACAAAGAAAATTATTGAAAATGTTTTGGAAATAAATCTGTTAATTGAATTTCTAAGAGTGGGAGGAAAAATCGATTCACATTTGAATTGTGATTCAGTCTTCTAGCGATTCACATCAATTCACAAATGTAAAAAAATAAAAATAAATTTATGTTATTATTTAGTTATTTATTTTATTAAAACATTTCTTTTGATTAGAAATCGCAAAAAAAAGTGAATACATTTTTAATGATCCCAAGAATCGTATCGTGAGGTACCAAAAGATTCCCACCCCAACGAATTTCAGTTTAATTGAAAGTTTTGTTCAAAATATCGTGACACGTATTGTATTGGACACCGAGTATTGTGATGCGTATCGAATCGTGAGCTGATTGTATCGTTACACCCCTACTTAGAAGCCACTTTTATCCCAAGTAGTGTACGGAGGGGGGGGGGGGGACGGGGACAGAACAACTCACATTTGTTATTATCAAAATGTTTTTTTCTTTTTTGGTTGGAAATGTGTGTTTCAGCTGCAGGAAATGCATTTTCTCAGGCTGCCCTCCTTCATCTGCAAATGCAAAGCAAACATGATGCAGCTAGTAACTTCATTGATGCTGGGAATTCTTTCAAAAAGGCAGATCCACAAGGTATTACTCTTGCTCACAAAGTTATATCACTTTTAGTTGTCCAAGCAAAACCAGTACATCCTTTTAGTCCATGCCAATTTATTTTGGGAGTTTACTATTTCTTATATGGTGAATCACACCATACCTGTAATTCTATTACTTTTTCCCTAACTGACTTCTTTTCTATAACTTTTCTCTCTCTCTCGTAGAGGCCATAAACTGTCTAAACCGGGCTATTGAGATATACACAGACATGGTGAGATTCTCCACATTTGAGTAAACACTATTGCACTTGTGTAATGCACAGTGGTTTGGGTTACTTTAAATCACATTAATGTTGTTCTTACAATGCACGTTCTGTCAATTTTGAGTTTCTCTCCTTATATTTTTAGGGAAGGTTCACAATTGCTGCAAAACATCACATCACCATCGCCGAAGTTTATGAGACTGAACTGGTGGACATTGACAAGGTCAGAGAAAAATGTAGCTGATGCCTTTTTTTCCCACATATTATTAAGATATATCTCAGTCACATGCATCATAATCACCCTCTCTTCATGTCTATAGTAAGTTGCTGACTCCAAATCTGATTTAACCCCACATATGTCTGTCAGACTGAGTGGTTGATATGTTCCCTGCTAACCAAATCTCTCTCTCTCTCTCTCTCTCCCTCTCTCTCTCTCTCCCTCTCTCTCCCTCTATCTATCTATCTATCTCTCTCTCTTTCTCTTTCTTTCTGTATGTCTCTCTCTTGGCAGGCCATTGCTCACTATGAACAGGCAGCAGACTATTACAAAGGAGAGGAATCCATTAGGTAGGCATAAGACATATAGAGACACATTAGTCTTTGACTGTCTGTTGTGAATGAGTGTACTAAAGTATGTGTCTTTTTACCTGGCCTGTCAGCTCAGCTAACAAGTGCCTTCTCAAAGTGGCAACCTATGCAGCTCAGCTGGAGCAGTACCCGAAAGCTATCGAGATCTATGAGCAGGTGAACACTCATATTCATTCATGTGGCAATAGATATTTGGATAATTCATTAATAAACCAAGATATCAAGATAGAGGACGTTATTGTTTGTGTGATTCAGTTTTATAACAAACAAGTAGATGTAACCTTCAATGCAAGGGAGTGATGTGTCATACAAGGTAGTGCTGCAGACATGTTTTTATGTGAAATGTTTTTTTTTTGTAGATTGGAACCTATGCAATGGACAGCACCCTTCTGAAGTACAGTGCAAAGGATTACTTCTTCAAGGCAGCGCTCTGTCACTTCTGTGTGGATATGCTGAATGCCAAAGTAAGTCCTTCCCACTATGACTTCCGTCTGAATCCGAACGGCCAATTGAGGGTTTCTGCTGAAACGTCTTTACTTTTCCTCCTAGCTTGCTTTGCAAAAGTATGAAGAAATGTTTCCCGCCTTTTCCGATTCTCGAGAATACAAACTGCTAAAGGTTAGTGTCTGTGTTAACATCTGTCGTTGAATGAGGTGCTTGGTTTTTATTATAGAGTATATTAAAATATGTTGTATACCACTGTATATGTAACAAAAATAAGTTGTGTATATATATTACAAAATATTTATGGATGTACAACTTTTTCGTCTTTTCTCGTACCAGAAACTTTTAGATGCGTATGAGGAACAGAACGTGGAAGCGTATACTGATTCAGTAAGGGAAACTTGCCTCTACAGTATGCAATACAATAGCTTTCAAAAAGAAAAAGTGAAATCAGATATTTTAGTAATATTTTCCTTTCTGCCTATGACACAGGTAAAGGAATATGACACTATTTCACGGTTGGACCAGTGGCTCACTACTATGCTTCTCCGTATCAAGAAAACCATACAGGACGACGAGAGCGACCTTCGTTAATGTCTCACAAAAGTCTGTTTTTTCTGCTCCTGCCTCCCTACTTTATTGTGCCTTTTCAACAGAGAGCATTTTTGCCTCTGATATATCCTCATATTCTTCATCAACTACAGCTCTGGAAAAAATTAAGAGTCCGCTGCACTTTTTTTCTTTCTTAAAAAATTAATAAATAAAATAAGTTCAGAAGGACAATTTTGAGTGAGGAACAGAAGGGTACAATTTGCAGTGCCCTCTTAAAGTTTACCATTCTGTTTTTAAAAGGAAAGACCAAGGTGTGGCAGTCTCTTAATTACAAGAAATGTATGTGTTGATTACACAATATTGTGCCTCCAACCAAAAAGTGTTTCATCACACAGCTACTCTGTTTGGCCCAGCAACTACCATTAGCAATATGTGTGGTCATTTCCTGTTGATGAACACCCTCCTTGGGTGTATTTGTAGATATAAATATGACAACAGTGAACTCAGCCAATAATGGAGTGCCTTGGACTACCCCCTTCAGAAGAGTAACACCTGTCATGAGTGTCTTATGTGTTTCTACAGGAAGTACTACAGGAAGTACCTTTGTACTCGACCGTTAGGAATGATGGACTGCTAGGCCTAGTTTTGATGATTTGAAAATGCTTATTTTCCTGCGTGAGATAGTTGCAATCTTTTATAGTTAAATAAGTAAACACGTGTACAGCTGTTATCATTCCTGTTTTATCAGATCACTGTGTTGTATCAGCGGGGTGAAAGAAACTATGTATTAATATCATACAAACTGGGCGTTAAGATTTTATTTGATATTCACAAAGCGGCCTTGGAAAAGCAAATCTCTTATTATTGTTATGATGTTGATTATGTGTGTGATCATATTAAATGTGTTTAACGTTTCAGGCTATTCTTCCTAATGCTGACATGATTGCATCCTATGTTAACAAACAGGGTTTTTAGAACAAATGAATATTGCCGCATTTCTTTATTCAATTGCTATTTGAAGTGCTATTTTTAAATGATACTTTTTCTCTCTGATAACTGAATCTTATATAAACTTCATTGACTAAAGATACCAGGCAATATGTTAAAAAACGTCTGATTTATTTTGAGCTGTTGGTGTAAAGATGGACAACCAATTTCCGTCACTACAGTGATCTATACCCTCCAATCCCTTACTATTAGGCCAATCACGAAAGGGTTTGAAACTAGTCAAATTGCGAATCCGAATTTGAAGATTTCATTAAACGCCTTCTTATTTATTATGTTTTTGACCACTTTGAGTTTGACATTCAAATATGTATCAGGTATCCTATAATTTTGGGATTCAATCATATCCCAAGTACGACCCTGTAGAGTAGACAAAGGAAGACCAGTCAATGACCGTAGAATACTCATTGGCGATGAACCCTACAGATGAGAAGGCCTCTCTAGGATGAATACGTATTTTGCCAAATACACGCAGTAGTAGACTAAACCAACAGCAACAATCACTGTAATCAAATTCCGTCTCTCAATTGGTCGCATGCTCAAATAGCCTACGCTTCGACACAATATGCAGTCAGTGCATAGCCTGACGTTGTCTTACTCATAATTCTAGTCAGAATATGAGTCTGAGAACTCTCCGTTGGGCTTTGACTACGGGGAGTGTTTCAAACGAGGCTAGAAAACAAATGCCTCTTCGCTCAATTGGATAGACCTACAACCAATCAGAGCAACGTAATATGTTGTTTGTTCAAAACGAATTCAACTTAAGCGCTCTTTTGTGACGTGGGTGATTAAGTTACTGTTGATCATCTGTCCATCATTGTATAAAGCCCGCCCTGGCAATTTCATTGGTACGCCCAGATTCTGGTTTTCTGTAGTTGTTCCCCAATACAAGACCCTCCAGACCCAACTTCCCGACCACATTTTTTTGTGGGCGGGGAGAAGTTGGGCTGGCAGCCAGGCTAGTCAGTGCATGGAGTGCTGGTCGAGCAGTGTTGCACATAAATCATCCTGAAAATACTTGGTCAACAAACCTGACATAAAGGCAGATTATAGGCTACAATTGTTTTGAATATTTTTATACCAAACAAATGTAGAAGTGTGGGTCATTTACAGATTTTATAGGGTATTTCACTCTCCGAATAGGGTATGTAATACTGGTTGGGCTGAAAATGGCCCGGATGCTGTTCTATGCGCCTTAATGCACCCTGAAATAGCAAATTTTGGGGCGTGACAAAGGTACAGACAAGAGCCAAAAAATTTGGAGCCACAACAACGGAGCTGTTCGGGGCCTAGTGCTAGATGGTATCTATATGCCGCTGGCGCCCTCTGCTGACTGTTATGTGTAAGTGATTCAAACGAGTACGATAATAAAGTGTTCACACGTGAGCGTGCAGGCTTATGCATGCAGCATGAGTAGATCACTTTTAGCTGACCAATTTAAACAGGATAGCCTAGGGGTATTTTACACAAACATCTTACATTAGGATGGATCATAGGCGATTGCGTCAAAAAGTAGCTTTACGTGTTTAAAACGCGATTGATTAGTTTATTAATTGACTTGGCTGCACCTTGCCGTGGCCCCACCTGTGATCTGTGTGGGCATGTTCATTGAGCCACTCCTCCAAACAGATTTGTACCCCATGTTATAGTGACTCGTCTTTTTAAACTTCCTGTGGGTAGACTTGGCAATGCGCTTGTCGCTTTATTTGGAATGTAATTTTATAAAATGTTTGCTGGGTGAGGATTGTCTATAGCCTACATCAACGCAGAAAAATTCGGCAAGTATGCTATGCTATTGGCTGTTCATTTGGTTGCGTAATTAAATGTCGGCTAATCTTACAGTTGGATTGGAGTGAAAGCACCAAACAATTATTAATGCGTATTGGGATACGTTTACTGCGTCTCGACTGTGATTTAGTTCATAAATGTAGGCCTACACATTCGAGATGTTTGTCGAGAAGAACTTAAGCTAATCTTTTATATAGCCTAATTCACATTTTTATTATTAGGACTACAAGCTACAGCTTTTGTATAGACTACAGTAGTCTACACTGTAACTTTCAACTTAAAAGAACAATACTACATTCATAAAGTCCGAGTTTAAATGTATTTGTTGGTCGATCAAGGTGAAGTTTTAATAACTATCACTTTAGGGGATTATTATTATTATTATTATTATATTTTTCATTCATTTTCTTTTTTTTTTTGGGGGGGGGGGCATATTTTAAGATTGTGGCGCAAATTGTAGCTGTGTTTCTCACCACCTTCGAATAATATTAAATGATCATGGAAATCAACAAAAACACAGCGACTTAAACGCACAGGCAGTTCACAAAAAGCTATTCTAGGTAAATGTAACCATGGGTATACATTTACGCATATATTTGTGGTTATATTATAAATTAATCGGTAGTCTACACATAATATAAAACGCGTAATTAAAGGAATTCAGTATAGTTTTAGTTGTAATAAATTGTTAACATTTTAAATTCGAAGCATTGCACGTGTGTGCTTCTTTTTCCCAAGTAGGCTTCGTTGACAGTGACCTCTTGGGAATGCTAATTTAGGCTACTGTGTGGTTAATTAATCTCAGAGGACAACGAATAGATCCTTATAAGAGAAACGCAATGCTGTTCACCACCCTTGGAAACTCATAACTAAGCTACATATATTGGTAGTCACGCTTGTTGACATTGTTTAAAATAATGTGGGAAATTGTATATCGAATACATCTCTTAGGTGTAGCTTACACGTAGGACAGACATCTACCCCTACGCGTGTTAAAGCGCGTCTAATAGGCAAACGAGATTGGGATAGTCTTGCCTAAACTCCCAGAGATTCAATTGGGCCGTTGCCGTGTTTACTTCATCAAAGCAATTAATTTCTTGTTAGCTATAATATTACAATAGTCGTTTTTCTGTTTGTTATTGAAATACATGACAACATTTTCAGTTTATCCGAAACGCATAAGCCCAGGCTATATCAAAATGGCCTAGATGGCATTGTAGCAACTCATGGCCTTCTTGATATGATGACAATCATGTGGTGGATTGAGGAAATACAAAATCAGGAAGCTGTGCAATGTTTCTGTAGCTTGATGTATTCTTTTGCAGACCTATATCCAAAGCCACGAACAAGGTTTGGACCTGCAACTTCTTGATCTGCAGTCAATGCCTAAACCACTAAACGAAACCCCCACTCTCTTGCTTCATGAGTCAACGACTTTTAGATGAGGAAAAAATCTTTGTGTAATGCGGGCTGCAGTTCAAATGAGTTTAAGACATTTTATATGGATATCTCATAGTCATGCTATCACCCATCTTCAACAAATTACTTTTTGTGAGATCACAGGGAAATGCTCTTTCTCTCTTATAGGCACTTCAGAAAAAAGGACCACAGGAAGTGGTGTACATTTCCCCGAAGGGTATCCAGAAGCAGTTGTATTTGTACTTTTCTGATGAGCAGTTTTATCTGCTGATCTACACCTAGTTCCTCTTTTCAAGAATGAGGCCTAGGATGAAACGCCATGGTGCCGTTGTAGCTATGGTGGTCCTCATCAGCTTTGTCTACTACTTCTCATACCACTATCCTGAGGTGACTCTGGACCACATGCCTATAAAAGAGGCCTCTGTCATTCCCACCACAGAGGAGAATGACATTGCCACACCCATGCACCAGTTGGAAAGGGACACCCAAAAAACGGTCTTTGTTTCAACAACTTCTGTCCCCGATGTAGTGCCTCTGTTGGTCTCAGACAGCTTCAGGAAGGCAGTTGTTCAGAACACGGCCTTCTGGAACCGTAAATTGATGTCCTTCATAAAGCAGCTCGACAAGGGGGATTTCTCACCAGAGAAACCCAAACTCAGTTGGTCGAATTGTATAGAAACAAATGAAGAACTGCTGAAAACAAACATGCACGACTTTGGCACTTATCCAAATCTGCACAAAGACTTCTTGTACGGCATGGACTGCCGAGTTCCAGACATGATGATCAATCAGCCAGACAAGTGCAGTGGCGGTAAGGAGAAAGTGGACGACCTCCTCATACTTTTCGCCATCAAATCCGCACCACAGAACTTTGAGCAAAGACAGGTGGTGAGGCAGACGTGGGGGCAGGAGGGCAGGTATGAAGGTGGGGTGAGGCTTCGCACCGTGTTCATCCTGGGCTCCTCTGCCCGGGACGATCCTGACATCGGGCAGCTGATATCGTTTGAGGCGAATCACTTCCGAGATTTGCTCCAATGGGATTTTCACGAGTCCTTTTTCAATTTGACCCTCAAAGAGCATGTGTTTTACAGGTGGGCCATGGAACACTGTCTGGGAGTTTCCTTTGTTTTTCAAGGGGATGATGACGTGTTTGTCAATAGACAAGCTGTTTTTCGCTACTTGAAGTCTTTGTCGCCTGAACAGACCTCCAAGCTCTACGTTGGGCAGATTATTAACTCAGCCACTCCCTTACGCGATCCTCAAAGCAAGTACTACATACCTTTGTCTTTTTTCGATGGACCCTACCCTCCCTACGCCGGAGGTGGAGGGTTTCTCTTCTCAGGAAGCCTGATCCAGCCCCTTTACAGCATCTCGCAGCTGATCCCTCTGTTCCCTATCGATGATGTCTACACCGGCATGTGTTTCCAGGCCATTGGGATCACGCCAACGGAGCACGAAGGCTTCAAGACTTTTGACATTCAGGAGCACAATAGGGATAATCTGTGTATCCACAAGAACCTGCTTCTGGTACACAAGCGTTCTCCACAGCAGATGATGAAGCTGTGGAGGGGCGTAAACAGCCCTCTGCTAACATGCTGAAGTAACCCGGGGATACAGACCTCATTTTTGTATGAACCAATTAGGAATCAATATATATGTAGTTTAATAAAAAATACTATTTTTTTCCCCGTTAACCATGGACAGTGATTAACATTGGGTTACTCTGCTGGGCTATGACGTTTTGGAAAAATGTTTCCTCAGCTATTTTCTTGGGGCTTATATATACTGCTTTGACATCTAGTGAATCCAGGGAATATGAAATGTGAAGTGACAGGATTTTGAAACAAAAGGAATCTACTGCTTTGACATCTAGTGAATCCAGGGAATATGAAATGTGAAGTGACAGGATTTTGAAACAAAAGGGATGTACTTTTTTGAATAAAATGCATTGAATAACAAATATTTGCTTTTAACCAATGTTTCACCAGTAACAAAATCCTGTATTGTGGCAGGGGCAAATACACATGAATGAATAGCATGTAATAACCATTAACTTTGTGGGCTTAGCTACAGTACAATGTTTGTCAAACTTTGGTTTTTGTTTAATTAAGCCATAAAAAAAAAAAAAATATGTACAGTATGGTCTGTCAATATTTAGAGTGTAGTTTATTGTAGGACACCCAGCTGTAGAAAAGGGGATGAGTATAGCTCAGTGGTTAGAGTCAAGGCCAAATCCCCCCGTTACTTTTGATTGTCTAAATGACCAATATAGTTCAGATTGATACAAGAAGTATAGATTTTTTTTCTTCCACATTTGGAAAACATGTCTTGAAAGTAAAACTTCAGTTTCTTTTTGTCATGGAATGGTATTTTATTCATGTTTTCAGATGAGCTCAATCTAAAAGCTATCACAAAACAAACATGCTTAACTTGACAGGTTTTGTACTGGTGTGCAATTGCCTCATGTTGTTCAAAGAGTTGACTGAGAAATGGCACACAAAGTTACATTGCTGTGCATATATCAAACCATAGAATGAGAAAAGACTATCATACAGAAACTCTTGTAACACCTCAAACAAATGGCAAATACCACAATCACTGAGTAGACCATTTTGTAACAGGAAGTCTGGCATTAAGAAGGGTTGTCAAGAATTGGTGAGCCACAGTCTACTTCATGACCATTTAATGTCATAACAAATGCTTTTGTTTTACATTTGAAAAGTCAATTTGTTACATCATGTATGAACCTCTACCTAAATTACCAGAACACCTTTCTAATTCCCTGCTTTGCATTAGGCTCAGCTGTAGTCAGAAAGGTCATTGATTCGACAAACTTGAAACATTTTAGAAACCACTGGCAGATTCTCTAAGGCACAAAAGCCAGAGGCCTTTAATGGAGTACGTAAAAACAATAATTCAGTTCACTCCCACATTTTTGCTGAGTACAGAGCATGGAAAATTCAAACTATGATGTTTTGCATACACTAAAATACCAACAACCCCTCGCTCCCATATCTGGTCTGTACAGCTGGCCCATCTGAGGGTTATTACTTTTCAAACACGTCGAGGGGATAATGCTCCTTGTATTGGTGCACATGCCTCCACATGGCCTCCTTCTGCTTGTTCAGGATGGGGGTCATCTCCTCATACACGTCTGAGAAAAGCAGGTCGGGGTTAGGTTTCAGCCTCTTCTCCGCCTTCTCAAAGGCCTCCATCACCATCTTGCGGGACTGCTTCCTCCAGCTCCGCTCGTCCTCCTCGCTCCACCAGCTGTGGGCGTTCATGTAGTGTCTCAGGCGGGAGATGGGATGGTCCTGCTTGTCCCAGTAATTCACCTCATCCACAGAGCGGTAGGCGGAGCTGTCGTCACTGGTGCTGTGGTGACCAATTCTGGGAAAAAGAAATGGGAACTACAGAGTTAGTAAGAATACCGGTTAAACTTGGTGTTGGGTAATGGAGTGCTTTAGATTAAGGGTGGAAGAAAAAATGAATTTACATTTGCATCGCGATTCAGTCTTCTAGTGATTCACAAATGTTTTATTTTAAATTTTTTATGGGTTAGGGTCATCAAACTTTGATTAAAAATTGCAACAACAAAAAATCGTGAATCGATTTTAAATCGATTCATGACCCCAAGAAGTGATTCAAATCAAATCGTGAGGTACCAAAAGATTCCCACCCCTACTTCAGATGATTAAGTTAGGTTCTACTGTAAACACAACTGTAATCCACGGTTAATAGACACGTGACAACTCACCTGTAGGTCATGGCCTCAATGAGGAACGGCTGGTTCTCTGCCACAGCTCTGCGACGGGCTTCTTTTGTTGCATTGTACACGGCAAAGACATCATTGCCATCTACACGGATGGACATCATGCCATATCCTGGGCCACGAGCAGCTGAAGGAGGAGAAAGACGAGTGATATTTTTTTTTCTCTCAAACTTTTATTCCCACACAGCCAATACAAACCCAGCCCACATTTTGGAAAAACTGTGAAGTTCCTCACCTATCCCGTCCCCTCTGTACTGCTCATTGGTGGGGGTAGAGATGGCATATCCATTGTTGCGACAGAAGAATATGAGAGGGCATTCCAGAGTGGCAGAGAAGTTGAAGCCGGCATGGGCGTCTCCTTCGCTAGCGGCTCCTTCTCCAAAGTAGCAGATGACCGCGCGGTTTGAGTTCTCCCTCTTTGCTGCATACGCAGCCCCAGCAGCTAAACGACAGAAGACGGGTCGACACACAAGGGGTTAGCAGCTAGGCTTTCCATGGCTGGAAGGTGGCAATGAATTCTGGACCTGAGCTAAGAGTTTAAGAGAATTATGTTCTGTGTACTTATATGTTATGCCAGATGCTTGCGTTGTCTTGTCTTAAGAATTTCAGTGCCCAGTCTGACCTTGTGTTGTTCTGTGTACCTGACAAATAAAAGACTTGAACTTGAGTTTCACCTTGAGGAATCTGCGTGGCCAGAGGAGAAGAGATGGTGACGAAGTTCAGGTCCTTGCTACCGTAGTGGACAGGCATCTGCCGGCCCTTGCCGAGGTCATCAGCGTTGGCATAGCACTGCGCCATGAACATGTCCAGTGGGAACCCACGGTACATAAGTACTCCTACGCACCAGCAAACAAAACAGTATTCACATGCTGATATATTGACTGGATTTAACTTAACTTGTAGTTTACCCAATTTTAGTTTCCACCTTTATACTATTTTCAGTATTGATCTAAATGATGTAGATATTAATTTTACTCAGGCTTCTTCATGCAATATTCCTCTAAATAAACATGTTGACATCTTATTTTACTATTACAGAGAAGCATTTTGAATTCCGACCAACATAACCAAATGTTTCAATACATTTAGTCTTTTAGCAGATGCTCTTATCCAGAGCGACTTTCAGTTAAGTACAGGGACATTCCTCACCGAGGCAAATAGGGTGAAGTGCCTTGCCCAAGGACACAACGTCATTTTGGCACGGCCAAACCAAACTGGCAACCTTCTGATTAATAGCCCGATTCCCTAACCG
This sequence comes from Hypomesus nipponensis, assembly GCF_054491055.1. Classification (NCBI taxonomy): domain Eukaryota; kingdom Metazoa; phylum Chordata; class Actinopteri; order Osmeriformes; family Osmeridae; genus Hypomesus; species Hypomesus nipponensis. The sequence goes on along the minus strand of NC_140375.1, from coordinate 15,565,767 downwards.
CTCAGCCACCTGACGCCTATACTCACCAGCTTCCCTGTACTGGCCAAAGACCAGGTCGTTCGGGTCCAGAGCAGCAGCACTGCCAATGTGGGTCCCCTCCTCTCCGTAGTTGGTCATGTAGAAGGAGATACGACCCTGAAATAATAACAATCTTAATAATCTCTCTAAAATAGCTTTTAGCACCTTTCAGTCATTCACAGATAAGGATCCTAGACACATACCTGCCTCTGAGATTCGTACATAATGCGGTCCATTGTGTTGAGCAGAGTCATTTTCTGATAAAAGTTCAAAACTGTTTCCTTGGAGAGCTGATGTGAGAAGGAGGAGGGGTATACAATCATTAAATGAATAATGAATTTTATTTTTTACTTATATGTATTATTCTGTAAACAGTTCCATGTGGAATTAGAAACAATGTGTTCAAAATAGGTACATTCTACACAAAATGAGTGAGTCACATTGTAAATATACAGCCTCCTGCAGTAGCCTGTCATGACACCAGTTGTCATTAGATAATCGGGTTTTCACACCTGTGGGTCTTCAGACGGATTTATGATCTGCCCAGCCCTGTCCATGACCCTGTAAATCGGGATGCCAGAGATAACATTGGGTTGGATAAACTCCAGGTGTTCGATAAAGTCTGCAGAAGCTCCTGGAAATTGTGGCTTCTCTGTGGTTGAGTCAAAAGGCTGTTGGTGTTGGACTTCCTGATGGATAAAAGCAAGTGTTCACATGATTTACTGGTATAGCTTCTTACTAACGACAAAGATTAACTTGATAAGGTTTCTCTACATGTTCTGTACTGTGTTCTCCAGTGTCAGGGCACGAGTTATTGGGCCCGCTATGCAATATTTTTGTCAAGTTGCGGTGAGAACCCAAACTGTACTGTACTGTAGCAAGTGGTACGTGCCAGTAGCTAGTGGTACATGCCAGTGCCTCTACTGCCACCTAGTGGTATGTGCCAGTGGAGCTAGTGGTACATAGCAGTAGCTAGTGGTACATACTCGACCGTAACCACATATCTTTAAAAATGTATTGATTTGTCATGGCTCTCCTCCGAGTTTTGAGGACTCTCTGACTGTGTGAGTTGGCTCGGCCCTCCCTCATGCAGGACTGACAGGAACAGAATGTGAGGAGGATGATCGTGTGCGCCTTTAAGCCTACAAGTATTTTTTTGTCGTTCTTTGAATTAGTCAATTATTTTAAATACAATTCAAATTCATTCTTTCATAATCATTTAGTTTTTATAGGCTGTATTAATCTATTAAAAATAGAGTCGGCTCTTCAGATATGCCCGACGTTCACCTTCAAGAGCCGGCTCTTAGAGCCGGATCGTTCGCGAACGACCCATAACTAAGTGGTACGTGACAGCGCCTCCACTGGTACATGACAGTTACTGTTCTGTTGATAGTGGTACGCAAGAGACACGCAAGTGTCTCGTGGCAGTTGCATTGGGTGTCTTGCAGCTTTTGTTTACTGTCATGTAACTGCCCCGCGGCCATTTTAGAATAGGAGAACAGGCTATAAACTTTTATTTAAAAAAAATAAGTTAAAGTGTTCATGCTAACAGACTCCAAAGCATACTTTTGATGTCTCACCATACAAAGTAGTAGACATTATATTGCATATAGTGTAATGGTGTGACTGTAATGTAAAGCAGACTTGTACACACGTAATGAATTAGGAACAAATTATTTTACTCAAAGTAGGCTAACTGAATTTAAGTGTGCACATGAGCCACCGTTGTAGACTCTCCAACATCTTAATGCACATCGTTGTGTTGTTATCAGCGCCTCCTTAAGGCGTATATCATTAATTGTAATAACTGAAGTCAATATAGGTAGCCTACATGTGTATTTCGATACTCTGAGTAAATAGTTATTAATAAAAGTTCATTATTTTCACATGAAGAACCATGTCAATAAATGACACCCTATGATTGCAAATGTACTTTCTGGGTATTATACATATTGGAAACTACAAACTCTCCTGGATACAAATCTGTTTAAATCACTCAGATCTTTATCACAAATTACATCATTTTAAAGTCGACCTATGTCAAAAAGGGATATGGGAGAAAATCCTTTTGTTCGTAATGACGTTGTGAAAGTAAATGTCAGTTAAGTATAGGCATTAATAACTTCCCAGCAAGTTATTTCTCTGATCAGTTGGGCTGCTGCAGCACTCAAAAGAGCAGGCAAACTAAGCATTTGGAGGCACTGGCATGTATCACTAGCTATTGGCACGTACCACTAGCTATTGTCACGTACCACTAGGTATTGTCACGTACCACTAGGTATTGTCACGTACCACTAGGTGCCAGTAGAGGCACTGGGATGTACCACTAGCTATTTCCCACGTACCACTCGCTCCACTGGCACGTACCACTCGCTCCACTGGCACCTACCACTAGCTACAGTACAGTACAGTTTCGGCTCTAACTTTGTCAGTAGTTCCCCTGGCTTTCCACACCCCTGCCACTGCCCAATCAGGACGCGAGAAATAACAGGCACGCAACCTGGCTAGCTAGCATGTTGTAGACATGCAAACGAACACAAATTTGTTTTAAACAAAACACACCGGTTGAAGGTTAATTACTAAAGGGGAATGCCAACACTGTACTCTGTGACAGTTTGTATTTCTTTAGCAAGCCGCTAGCTCATCTGACAGTTAACTTACTCCTCTGCACAACTTGTGAAACAACTCGAGATGAGAATGTCAAAATATTTGACTCATATAGCTACTCGACATTCTCTATTACAACAACTGCATTTTTCACACTTACATTGACTCTGAACGCTCTCTGCTGTAAAAGCCTTGATGTTTTCAATCCAGGTTTTGAGCGAATTGCACGAAAACAGACGCCATACATATTATTTATGCATCTTAAGGTCGCCATCTTCACTGTTGTGAGCTGGTGAAGCTAGGCTAGCAGTGCTAACTTGACGTGCACAAGCCAAGGCAAGGACAGTGAATCGAGTCGATCAAAATATCGGACCTACTCTCAGTATCATTTAAGTTCAAACTGTACCTTGATCAGGTGACAGCGAGAGAACCTACACCTTACGCCTTGCACAAAGCTAGATAATGTATTTTTTAAAGATCTGTAAGAAAAATACTGGAATCAAAATCTTCTGGAATTAGATGAAACGCGTCATGATTGCGCGCTCGGATCGTTGACAACAAAAAGTAGGTACGTCAAACGCATGCGACAAGCTTTGCACGATGGAGGTCTGTAACAATCCGTGTCTCATGCTTAGGGAATTTGGCTGCGAACAAAGTTTATTGTCGCGACCAGATGGCTCTTCCTCGTTTGTCCAAGGTATTTTTTTTAATCCAAACGACAAGTAACACAACTCTGAAAGGCTATTTAGCTACATAGTGAGACCATCAGCATCATGTTAACCGTGGCTGAGCGCACACACGTACTGCTGGGGGCAGGGGGGAGGGGCGGGCTGCCTGCTTGCTTGCTATTTAGGTATAATCGATCTGTATGTGTCCGTGTGTCTCCGAAGGGGATTCTAGTGTGTTGGCAGGGGTGTACGGACCCGCAGAGGTGAAAATCAGCAAGGAGATCTACGACAGAGCAACTTTGGAGGTAGTAATACGACCCAAAGTAGGACTACCAAGTGAGTACAGAGAAGTGATTGCTTTTAATAATCCATATTTAAAACCTGAGACTAAACCTAGCCCTTAATAAGCCCCTAACAGCAGTAATCCCATGCAAAAAATTGCCCCTTACCCTTTTTGTTATTTTACATTTTACCACAAGGTGGTAGTATAACTCTACGCTGTGTCTGATAATAATCTCTCTCACAATCTGTACACTTGTTTTAGGTGTAATGGAGCGAGCACGAGAGCAGTGTGTGCGAGAAACTTGTGAGGCATCTTTACTCTCGACTCTTCATCCTCGTTCCTCTCTCACACTCATCCTTCAAGTCGTTCACGATGATGGCTCGGTATCCTTCAGTCAAATGTCATTTGTGGTTGAACCAACGTAGTTGTATAGATCCCGACACTTAAGGATGGGTACAAGCGACTTTGCAATATCAACACGAGCACTTTGGAGAACTGTATGTTTTCTTAGGCCGCAACCACGCGGTCTCTTGTGTCCCGACTCCCAAGGCCTCTGGACCTGTTCTAGTTTCTCCTCCTTATCCAGCTCTCAGCTGTTGTCATGCTTCCTGAATGCTGCCTGCATGGCCCTGATGGATGCAGGACTGCCAATGAGCTGCCTGTTTTGTGGAGTGACGTGTGCTATCGACACAGAGGGTCAGATCATTACTGACCCCACATCAACTCAGGAGAAGGTAAGCATATAACTACAAAGAGACAATAAAAACGTTACTCAAAAATAAAAACGTTATTTAAAAAAAATAATGTTTAATTTTTCTCTGCACCCCCAGTTTGGAAAATCAGATAAGATGTTTTGAACATGCTGTTTTGATTGCAAATTCCCCCCCCCCCATCTAGGAAAGTCGAGCTCTGTTGACGTTTGCTATTGACAGCACAGAGCACAGAGTGATGATGTCATCAACCAAAGGATCTTTTTCAGTCCATGAGGTAAGAAATGTATTATTGACATGGCCATTAGTTACATTGTCTTACAACCTTTATAGGCCAACCATAGAAGTTCTGTGTTGCTCTTGACTCAGCTATCACAAATGACCTTAGTGTCATAGGAGTCAGATGGCTGAGTGGATAGGGAACCGGGCTAGTAATCTGAAGGTTGCTAGATTGATTCCCGGCTGAGCCAAATGACGTTGTGTCCTTGGGCAAGGCACTTCACCCTACTTGTCTCGGGGGGAATGTCCCTGTACTTACTGTAACTCGCTCTGGATAAGAGCGTCTGCTAAATGTCCCTGTACTTACTGTAAGTCGCTCTGGATAAGAGCGTCTGCTAAATGTCCCTGTACTTATTGTAAGTCGCTCTGGATAAGAGCGTCTGCTAAATGTCCCTGTACTCACTGTAAGTCGCTCTGGATAAGAGCGTCTGCTAAATGTCCCTGTACTTACTGTAAGTCGCTCTGGATAAGAGCGTCTGCTAAATGTCCCTGTACTTACTGTAAGTCGCTCTGGATAAGAGCGTCTGCTGAATGTCCCTGTACTCACTGTAAGTCGCTCTGGATAAGAGCGTCTGCTGAATGTCCCTGTACTTACTGTAAGTCGCTCTGGATAAGAGCGTCTGCTAAATGTCCCTGTACTCACTGTAAGTCGCTCTGGATAAGAGCGTCTGCTAAATGTCCCTGTACTCACTGTAAGTCGCTCTGGATAAGAGCGTCTGCTAAATGTCCCTGTACTTACTGTAAGTCGCTCTGGATAAGAGCGTCTGCTAAATGTCCCTGTACTTACTGTAAGTCGCTCTGGATAAGAGCGTCTGCTAAATGTCCCTGTACTTACTGTAAGTCGCTCTGGATAAGAGCGTCTGCTAAATGTCCCTGTACTCACTGTAAGTCGCTCTGGATAAGAGCGTCTGCTAAATGTCCCTGTACTCACTGTAAGTCGCTCTGGATAAGAGCGTCTGCTAAATGTCCCTGTACTCACTGTAAGTCGCTCTGGATAAGAGCGTCTGCTACATGTGTCTCATGACCAGTCAGTTTTTTTTTTGTGTGTGTGATGAGACACAATTAAATGGTCATGGACCTCTGTGTTTTTCCGCAGCTTCAGCAGTGCATAGCAGTCAGCAAGAAAGCGTCAGAGAAGATCTTCCACTTCTACAGAGAGTCTGTCAGGCAAAGATATTCCAAAACCATCTAACGGAGTTGCTGTTCCCATTTTTTTCTGTCATGTCAAACGAATATATCTTTAAATAAAATATTCAGTCCTTTTTTGATTCATCCGATTAAAATAGAACCACCCGTACCATCTGTTAATTAAGGACAACAAGGAAACGTTTCATCAAGTGCATTTATTGTATTAATGTAATTCTTGTTTTTGGTATATTTACAATAAATTACACATGGGTGTGAAAACAAGGAGTCAATGTACACCAGATCCCAAGGGATTCTCTTAGCTTTAGCAGAAAACAGTTATTTTTTCTATAGCATGGACATTTTATAATTGTTAACCAGTCTATACACGATTTCAAGTATACTAAAAAGAAACTGGCTAGGTGTTGACACAATTGCTTGGGATTGTCAGACCTAAGGCCTGTTCCATAATGCATGATTACCGAATACGCCAGGTTTCGAAAGTAACTGACACAAACTTGGTTTATCCGGTAAAACTCGCTTCATGGAACAGGCCCCTGTTCAAAGATGCTTTAGGCTGCATAGTGTAGTCACGTTGTAAAAGATGTAGTCTGTGTGATTTTGAAGTGCTTGAATCAAATCTTATTGGTTGATTTGTAGTCAACTCTGTCTTGATACAACACTGATGTTCTGAAACCCTAAAATATTTGCTTTGAATTTTATAACTGGTGTCTAACTGTAATTGCTATAAAACTATATATCTACTTAGAAAATGTCAGTACTTTTATTTTGACAGTCTCTGTGTTGTTTGCTGTTCATCAAACAGCACTCGCTTTATGGCACATTGGACACGTAATACTGAACTGAAAACCAGAGAAGGGTTTGTTGGTATCATTGGGGTTTATCCAAACCAAGGAAAGGAAATTAACACCTGGAAAAGACTAAACAGGGCTAAGTGCAAATTCACCCATGCTAATGTGCTGTGGCTGGAAGGAAAATAAACCAATACATGCTTTTCTTGGAGTGAGCGGGAGGACATTTCATTTCAGTGAGAACAAAAACAGGTCACCTTTTAGACACTGTTTTATTTAAAGTTTTTTTTAAAAGTTTTTTTTTTAACATAAAGGACAAGTAATGACATCCTCTGAGAATAGAGTATGGTGCTGTAGTGTTGGCATATGCATGAGTAAAAGGTTGTTTTTGAACAAATATCACTCCAGACTGGGGGGGGGGTACCAGATAACTATTATTGTCAGCCGTGCATCATGGATTGTGGTCCTCTTAAGTGGCTGTGTACTGGAAGGGGAAGGTCTATATTTGGGGTGCAGGAAATGGAATTCTGGCGGAGAATCTTCTCTTGATGGAGTGACTCATTCTAGGATCCCCAGAGTTCTGTCTGCTGTACTGCAACTTCAACCACCACTCAAGTCCCTTTCAGCCTTGTGCCGTTCTCAGACTTTTCCATCAGATGTCGTTTTCAGCTTGCTTCTTCCCATAGTCCTGTTACAGTTTTTACCAAGTCAATTCTTTTATGAGATTTTTTTTTTTTTTACCCCTCCAACAGTTTTTATTTGTATTTTCCTTCTCTTCTATTTGGCACATGATTCTGTTTATACTTTATTTAGAGACACTCAAGGGAGAAGTCAGAGGAGCTGGCTGATAGGTCAGGAGAAGTCAGAAGAGCTGGCTGATAGGTCAGGAGAAGTCAGAAGAGCTGGCTGATAGGTCAGGAGAAGTCAGAAGAGCTGGCTGATAGGTTGGTCTGCTGAAGCAATGCTTCTCTCTGGGTGTCCTTCTCTGGGTCCCAGACTGAAGTCTATTAGGATTGGCTCCTCCTGTGTCCTTGTCATGACCTTCACACACATCTACCGGAGTCCATCATTGTCACCCTCCATGACCGTTACACTCAGCCCTACCCAGGCAGATGGGAAATTCTGGTGGGCCAGACTGGTCTGTCTAAATAAACTGCAGAATTAGTCCTAGGTTGTCATGTTCCATGATGATATTTACATTGCCACACTTGCATCTTACCTACTGGTTTATATGCTGAGTTTCACAGAATTTGTGATGTTGACTAGTTTTTCTAACACAATCCAGTATCCACGTTTCAGGTCTTATTATCCGGGCTCTCCACGTCTGGGTAAGTTGTCCATACAGGATAAAGTGGTGAAGGGGGTGATTGTAGGATACCATGTACCCAGGAGAGTGGTGGCATGTGCACAAAATGGCTGGTGTATGTATGGAAATGTGTGTGGTGTTGTGCGTGTGTGTGTGTGTGGTCTGTTTGTGTCTGGGATTATAGATATCCTGGTTTTACGGTGGTTTTCCAGACAGGTAGGAGATGAGAGCAGCGATGGCACAGATGTACGTGATGATCCCGAAGACGATGGACAGGACGGAGAGCCACAGAGCCTGGCGAGAGGCAGCACTCGCCCCCTGGAAGTCCCCCTCGGCCGACGCCTTGTTAGTCTGAGGAAGGAACCACAGAGCAGATTGTTGGGTCAGACGAAAGTTGGAGGGGAAAAAAAATAAAAGAGCAGTGCAAATGTCCGTCCATCAGTCTTTGTCCTCCTCTCCCCTCAGTCTGTCTTTGTCCAATCACATCACTCCGTTCACACGCTTAACCTAAAAGGGGTTCCATCTCGGAGTCGCTCCTACTTCGTCTCCCTCATTTATCATTCTCTTCTCCTCCTTCCCTCCCTTTGTTCCCAGCCCGTTTTTCATGGTGACCCCTATTTTAGATAGCGCTCAACACTATTGGAAATCTATCATCCGGTCCTGCTTGTTATGACTCAAATTAAACCTTAATGAAGGTCATTGATCGGAGCACAAGGCCTTGGTCTCTGCCAGGTAACTTTGTTCTGAAATGCTAAAGAGAGCTGAGGCCCGGACCGATTCCCACGGTAGGAAGACACAAAGAAGTGGATAACAGATGAGCATGTCTGTTACTGCAGATTGATGGTGGGAATGTGTTTTTCTCGAGATTAACTGCTCTACATTTTTCTTCTTCCTTCATTTTTTGGGGTATAAATATGCATATTTGCTTTGTTGTACTTGTGGTGTGGTATGAATTATGGGTTGTGTAGAAAGAAGAATACCATGTTATTGGACAACTAACTATGTCATATCTTATTGATCAATACATTTTTTGGTCGATCCACAAATTAACATCTGCAGTTCCATTTTGCATAATTGTGCTATTGACTGTACAAATGTAAAAAAAAAAAAAAAAACAGTACAAATCTAAATGTATTCTTGTCTGGAGCAAAGCTAAAAGGGACTAGCCTGCAGTTTCCTGGGTCAACAGTAACCTGGCACTAGGGTGCGGTCAAGGTGAGGTCAACTGGTCTTAGGGTGTGGGGTGGTGTGTTACCTTCTGGGACAGGTAGAAAGCAGCGATGCCCAGGGGCCAGAAACAGCAGAGCATGGAGAAGAAGGCCAGGCCCAGGTAGTCCTGAGGGATCATCAGGGGGAAGTTGCTATCGCTGTCTGTGTCACTGAAGTCCTCGCTCGATGAGTCCTGGGGGGTCATAAATATGGTCACTCAACTCCTGGCCAATCCAGGACTGTTATGCTGCTTGGACTCAAATGTGTGTCATTGTCATCATTCTTACTGGTTGCCTTCATAAACAATGTCTGTTTTTGCTGTACTCGCAAACGCATCATTGTTCAATTTCACTTGATGTGTTTGTACTCAAAGGTCAGCATGCTTCAGTCTTGTTTAAATAGATAAACTGACATTTTGCTGAAAGACTAAATTATGTATTTTTGGTGAACAATGTTTACATGTCCTATAGAAGAAAAAGAATGCTTTGCTGGTGCTTGTAAGACAATGTGACTGAATGGGGTTATCATGAATGTGCACCCACCAGCTATGCTGCTTGCCTGAGGCTCTATGTGACTCAGTCGTTTACAAAAGACTACATATTCAATCTGGCTTCTTCTCTCTGACCCTGTCTGATTATTTTCCTTGTTTTACTTCCAGCGCAAAAAATAATCTGTTTTATTTTCAGCGGATGTGCTGTTTGAATAATTCATAGCATTTTGTTGATCGTCGTCCCCACCCCCACTCCCCCACTCCTCCCCGCCCTGGCTCAAGTACACACACACCAAAAAGGCTTTTCTTTGTCTGCTTCAAAGATATGACAAAAAGAAGGGCACAAGAGGGTAACTCCTCACCAGCTGTCACTTGTAATAATGTGAAGGACCAGTGTCCCAGTGTGCTCTGCTTGTGTTCCTGTGACGTCGTACCTGTTGTCTCTCTCAATCAGATCAAATGTTGTCAGACGTTTCCCAAAAAATCGATTTGTTTTGTTAAATGAAGGTTGCGAGGGGGGTTGTGGGGGGGGGGTATCCCAAGACAGCTCGCTGAGGATGGCGGGGTGGTGGTGGTGGTGGGGGGGGGGGTGCACCTGCAGCCAGAAACAGGCTCATGTCACGCACGCAGGACAGACCCCAGATTGTCCCTCCTGCTCTAACCCTGTCGATTGATCTCCTTCCGTTGTGTTCCCAGGGGAGCTTGTTGAGCAGGAAGCCTAATGGCCGTGCCTCCCTGCTGTACCTGGACTTCTGATGTGAAACTAAGGAGACGGAGAGCTTGTTTGTGTTCCTGCGCGGGGGGATCAGAGTCAGGCTGCATTCCCACAGGTCAGTGCCTCGGCCTCGGGCACCGTCTGAGGCACTGCCAGCGCCTCCAATGTGCTTGACAAGATTTTGTTTGAAGTGGTTTTGGATTTGACCTTTTTGGTGGAAAAACTCAGATGTCGTGTTAAATACACACTGACAGAAGCAGCTCGTTCCTTTAATGGATTGTGATGTGTGTGTCTGTGTGCCTGTGTGCGCGTGACAGGAAAAATATGCAGTTGGACCTTACATTTTTACCGTACACTGATGAGAGATGTACCTTGAAACAACTACTCGGCGAATAACAGCACAAGAGGATTCAGTCACACTAAATGAGTGATCCAAGTGACGTAGGGAAGAGCATCTAACCTTGAATCCATAGCTATTTCTCCATTTCACTCCGAGGGTCACTGATGTGTGAAATAGACCTGGGCCCGTCACAGTGGTGGTGTCATTACCAGTACACCAGCCAGCAGAGAGCCTGATGTCATTCCCCCTTTCCGACAGAGTGTTCTCCACTGTTGCTGACTGCAAACCTCTCTCGTACCTTTCACAAGTTCCACTCCAATTCCCCCCCCCCCCCCCCGCGATTCTAGACTCATCTTTATAAACTGGGTATCTTTGGATTGTTGACCGAGACCATGACGGCAGGAGAGACCATCCAGTTGGAGAGAGCAGCAGAGCCTGTGACCTGGCGGTGACTCACCCCGCCTTTTTTGTTGTTGCCCGCTCTGAGCATCAACAGCAGCAGCAGGAGGGGGGGGGGGGGATCTAGACAACAAAGGGAATTGACCCAGCTGTCCTGTTTTCCTGCTGGGTGTTCAGCCTTTGTTTACATGTTTACATGTTTACATGGGCAGTTTTTGGGAGGGAATTGCTCTGTACTGTTGTGCCTGTTGGACATTCGGAAGGGGAGTGTGTGTGTGTATGTGTGTGTGTGTTGGTACGTGGAGGTTCTTACCTCAAAGTCAGGCTGCAGGTCGTCCTCGTCCTCCAGGCTGTACGCCACGCTGTGGCTGTCCTGCTCCTCCCCCTGCAGCTTCCTCTCCAGGGAGGAGCCGGGATGGACGTCCACGAAGGTGGTCTCCAGGTACTCCTTCCTGTGCAGCGCCAGGGAGTCGGGGTGACCCCAGATGGGAGCCGGGGAGTACATGGACTCCAGCGTGCGGGGCAGCGAGCACGGGTCCAGTAACTGCTGCTGCTGCTGAGGGGGCCCGCTGCAGTAACTCCTCCAGGCCAGCGGGGGGAAGGCCTTGTCCTCCTCACACCTCACCAAGATGCCCTTGAACAGGGATCCAGGGGGTCCGCCAGTGTGCTTGGGGCTCTCACGCAGGAGAGGGTGCTCGAGCTCGTCTTGACTCTCCATCTCTCTCTGTGACCGGCGGCCGGACAGGACCCCGCCTCGTCCACAGTCAGCAATCCAGAAATCACTTCCCCTCGAGCCCTTTCCCAGAAGTGCGTTCTCCGGATTTAAGCGAAAGCGGCTGCTTTGCTGGCTTTAGTACAGTGATAATCCATCTTTAATCCAATTCTTTAATTTGACTCCTATTACAGGCCTTGTTCTCAGACCAGAGGACACATGCTGCAACCGTGGCATAATGAAAGTGACCAGCTCCGCCAGGCTTAGCCAGGTTTCCACTCTGCTCTGCTCTGCTGTGCTCTGCTCTGCTCTGTTGTGCTCTGCGTGTTATGCTGAGGTCGCGATGGGAGATTTAAGCTCTCGAAGCTCTCCTGCAGATTCTCCTTTCCTCACATGTCAGAAGCTATTTGTTCCAGGCCGTGATGGCTTCTGGCTGGGTCCTTGTCTCCCATTTCGTATGATTGAGTGTGTCTGTGTTCATGAATATGCTAATGTTCTTTCTCTCACATGGGTTCCAGATATGTCAATTCTGAAGATGGAGCGTCCTGATTAACATGGGACACAAGCTGTGGAAAATGATTTTAAGTTTGGGTTCCCGTCTATACCCTTTGCGGATCAAGTATGCATCATGACAGAGTATTATGGTGTCATGACCAATGGTCCGAACAATGTTTTCATTTCAAAGATAAAACTTCTTTGGATGGAACGATAAATAGCGACTCGGCAGTTCAGTAACCATTGTGGAGAGACATAATTGTGAAGCTTGCATTTTCATGCAGCTTGCTGTCAATTTGTCTCAGTGTTCTCATCAGCAGTCAGAAAACGCAGCACAACAAGGCCCTAAACAAACCGAAGAAAGAGGATTGAAGAAACTCAGTCAGATAAACGGAAAAAAATGTCGACTCTGTCAACTCACAACAGCCTTGAATGAGGAGTTTAAGCGTATATTTTTAGGCGATCTAAAACAGCAACAAGGCTCCTGGCATCCAACGAGGGAGCGCAGGGATGTAGCCTACAGGTCCATCTCCGCCGGTCTGTGAGCGTATCCGTTGTTCGCTCGTTGCTGAGGGAAGTGATAATAAAGAAATCGGTGTCCTCCACTATTGATTTATGTGTGCTCTGAGTTTGCTGCTCGCGACAGTAGCGCTCCTGAGGGACTATGTATTTTTAATGCGCCCCGTGTGCCATGAGAGGTTTTCATTCAGGACAGGCGTTAAGTTGGGCGGTGCAGTGTCCTATGGCCCGCCTCACTTTCCTCCACCGACCCGCTGAAGTGCTGCTGCCAAAAGAAAACAAGGTCACACACAACATCGAGTCTCCTCAGCGTCATCCTGCCTTAGTGACACGTCGCTTACACATACACATGCACACACACACAGACACACACAGACAGGAGACACACACACACTCACCTACGCATACTTAGAGGGTCATGCGCATGACAAGTGCTTTCATGAAAAGGGTACCTGTCCAAATACATCTAACCATGTCCACTCTGCCTCAGGGAAAACATTTTTCAAAACAAACCTTTTGTATATTTAGCTCTTGTCCAGCCTTCTGCCATTGTATGATTTCATTTGTTTTCTTGCCCCAGTTTTTCTCAGGCAAAAGCCTACGGTGAGGACGAGAGTTCGTCCTCAGACCAGGGGATCGGACCTGGCCTCAAGGCGTGCGATTTGCCTCCTGCACTCTTAGTCTGCTGCCGTGATTCAGGAAGAGGCCTGTGCATGATGCTGTCAGAGATCTGCTGAGTCACCATGAAGCCCCACAGGACACACCGCTGCTCTGCTGCTTACTTCAACATCGTCCTTAAACTGTCGTTTAGGTGTTAGTTACTCAATCTTCACTCATGGTCAACTCAAATGGAACTAAAATGTCATCAGTCTTAAAGTCTTGGATGTTGTTTTTTTTTTTTTTGTCTCTGACACTGATTTGCACTGAATTCCTTCACGACAACATGCTGCCATTTGTCCAGCTGTAGAGTCACGTGATGGTGTTGTTATATAAAGCAAATGTTAAGCTAATTCAGTTGGAAGTGAGGGCTCTCCCCAGGCAGTCTGTGTCATCTGCCAAACCTCAGCTTCTCGTGGTCTCACTTACATTACTCAGGGCTGCTTTGTTTTTTCAGTCAATACTTACACAACTCCACCTTTTTATCATGCTTCATAATCACTGTAATATTTTTAGAAGCTTCTGGATAGTTTCGCAAATGTTGACAGTTTAACTTTGAGTGACAGTTTATTCGGCTTCCTTGTCAGGAATCTATTCTTACTTTTTAGATATGGAGGATAAAGTGATTGTAGTGCAGAAATGTGCTGAGAGAATGTTCTAAAGAAAATCTGCAAGCCTTCAGGCAACAGCGGGGAACCAAAGAGAGATAGTCTGGATGTGACAGTTTAAGTCAGAATTACACGGCTGTCTTTGAATTATTAAGACACTGTATGCAACTGAGACAATCGCTGACTAATCCACGGTAAGTGACTCAGATGGTTTAATTGCAACAATAGAATTGATTAAAACAATGACTTGAAAGACCTAATCAATTGGAATTAATGCATTTTCTTTCACTCAAATCAAAATTTTAAAATGCTTTCCAATGCAGCAGTCTACCCAGCACTGAATGAGGAAAATGCTGCTGATGTTGACGAGGAAGCTGCTGTGTAGTTACATTAAAACAAGAACAAGAACACATGTATATTTAGTTCTCTGTATTGGCTAATCAGTAAGAATTCCTTGTGCTGCACACAAAGTGCCTCAATGCATTGAATCTAGTGTGTTGTCGTACCATGCTCCGATGCACAGCTCGGAGACGCTCTGAATAATTCCTGGCTGCGCGCTGGTAGTGTGCTGAAGGCTGCTGTCCTCTCTATTATTGCTTTGCTGTGCCCTCCTGTCCACCTCCCCCTTCCTCGCCCTTCATCTCATGCCTCCCTCCTCCTCCCTCCTCCTCCCTCCTCCCTTGTGGAAGGACAATCCTGCTAATACTGAAAAGGTCCAGTGATCATTCAAGAGCACACTCTCTGACTCCAGCGGCATCTCTGACTGTGAGTGGCTTCTTTGGTTCACACATACGCACCCATCCACACATCAAAGCACCCCATTTCACGCACACACACATTCACCCATCCCACGCACACACACACACACACACATTCTCCCATCCCACGCATACGTTCACACACATGCAAACAAGCAGGGGCAAACATTGCCACGTGTGCGCACACACACAAAGAAACACATGCACACGCATGTACACCTTTCCCCCCCTTCCTGCCCCCCCCCCCCCCAAAGATGGTTTTCAGGAGGGATGCACTCAGCTTTATTGCAGCCCCCTCCCCCCTGCCTTGCCACCATAAAAACACCTCGGTCAGCTGTATTATAAGCCGCCTCCCTCTCTGATTCTGCTACACACATAAAACATCCAGTCAGGTGCAGGGAAGACTGCAAGGACGGCGCTGCAAATCACCACAACGCTTTTACACAGCCTCCTCTCCCTCCCCGTCTCTCCCCGCTTCCCCCCTCCTTCTGTTTCACCCCTCTCTCTCTCTGTCTCTCTCTCTCTTTCTGTGTCTCTCTCTCTCTCTGTGTCTCTCTCTCTGTCTCTCTCTCTCTCTCTCTCTCTCTCTCTCTCTCTCTCTCTCTCTCTCTCTCTCTCTCTCTCTCTCTGTCTCTCTCTCTCTCTCTGTCTCTCTCTCTCCCTCTCTCTCTCTCTCTCTGTCTCTCTCTCTCTCTCTCTCTGTGTCTCTCTCTCTCTGTCTCTCTCTCTCTCTCTCTACTTCGTCTTGCCTTTTATTTGACTCCTCGACTCCTCCATCACTCACTTTTTTTCTCTCACCCCTGCATCTGTCTTTTAGCTCCAACTGCGCGTTTTTTAAACTTCCATTACAATGACGAGTTCTTGACGTTACAAAAGGAAGATGATGTTCTCGAATGAATATCCTGTACGTTTCTCCAGCACACAGAGAGACACGCCTGCCCTCACGCTCACTCACATGCAAGTATACATATGAATACATGCACTCTCTCACACACACACAAACACACACACATACACAATCAAGCACACGCACACACATCCTCCCTCACACACACACTGACATGCGCGCACACGAAAATATACACAAACACCCTCCCACGCTCAGTAGAAGAAGTAATTACAGTAATTTATCAGAGTAGACGAAGCTTGGAGCCTCACACACAGAGGGAACATTCTGTACAAGCAACGATACTGTGGTCCAGTCGTACGTGGGGTGCGGGAGGGGGGTGCGAGTTTGGGGAGGTTGCGGGGGTGGTGTGCAATAAATGTCCCCAAGCTTCCATAAAAGACATGATGTATAAAACTGGAGGGCTGATGATGGCACAAGCGGAGGGGGCTGAATAGCTAAATGTGACCTGCGTAGAAGCTGCGATACATGTATTGATTTCACATGCCCTCATCCCATTTGAATGAGCCATACATTGCACTGGATGTGCAGGAAGGGGGTGGGGGGGGGAGGGTAAGATACTGCAGGAAAAAAGACTGTGTGTGCTGCATAGCTCTGAATCCGACTGCAAAACCACGTTCCTATGGAAACACATTCAGTGAAGAATTGTGTATTCACAGCAGGATAAATGAACCAGAAGCTCAGTTACCATTTCAATGTTCCACTGCTTTACTGGATAACTTATGACTTCATGATTCCAGCACAGCCCTTTCTGCCTTCCAGTGGAGCTCTCCGCTGTCACATTAGCAGAGCAGAGAGGATGTGTCATTCCTCCTGAATTCCATTCGAATACAACAAAATGGTCACGATACAGGATGGAGGCTTTTTTCCCTCTCAGTCAATCCCCTGTGCTGGACGTGTGAATGAGGTGATGAGCTCATGGCTGTAATCAGGCCTCTGTGCAGCCCACTGTAGGCTGTACACACGCACACATACACACACATGATTACAGCTAGACTGTGCCACTGCATGTGTGTGTGTGTGTGTGTGTACAGTGAGCATGTTCTGCTGTACTTACTGTGGCCATTTGAACGCATCATGCTAATGAGATCAGGGGTTTGAGGTTTACTTTGTTCTTTTTGTGAAGCAGAGAGAGAAAAAGGGGCATATGGTGCAGAAGTGTTCTCTGTTTGTGTGTGTGTGTGTGTGTGTGTGTACCATGTGTGTGTACATGTTTATGTCCTGTGTGTGTGTATTGTGTGTGCCAGTTGCGCTTCAATGCTCCGTTCCCTTGCAGCTGCTGTGCTTGTGTTCGGGACCTTCCTCTAAGCATGTGTGTGTGTGTGTGTGTACAAATTGTGTGCATTAATTAAATGTTGCTTTCACCCTGAAAACAGGGGAATAGAGTCAGCAGTGTGCAGTCTGTAACAGACAATTATTACGGACATTGTAGATGTACTGAACGCAGCGTATTGAACGTTTTCTGCTCTTGTTAATGACCACATGCAGGCTTGTAGTTTTTAACCTACTGGTAATTTACTTCCTGCATGGTGGAAGGTATAAACACGTGATATGCATGCGTTTGTGATTGTGTTTGTCTGTGAGGACGCATGTGTGTGCATATCTATGTTCACTCATCTGTCTGAATGTTTGTGTGTGTGTGTGTGTGTGCTGGTTATCTCTCACAGGTATCAACCTGAGCGCTCCCATATTACACAACCTCTTCATCATCCTTCCTCATCCACAGGGGGGTTAGTAGACAGCTGCTAATTGGCTGTGACCTACATGTAGCATAGGGACCCCTCCTTCCATCCAGCAGCTGGACTCAGACAGCCTCAGCAGGTGCACAGAGCGGGGGTGGGTGTGGAGGTGGGGGGGGGGCTGGACAAAACGTTTGGGTTTTCTTACAAGACAGCTCAAACTGCCTGCTTTGTTTCCTCTTTGCGGAGGAAACCTCTCGTTGTGTCCCAGACTCCATTGCCTGAAAAGGCATCACAACTGAATGCCAACGCGTGATGATGGTAGAATTGTGCATCTGTGATGGTTCACGGAAGGACGAGGGCAAGATCACTGTTCTGTACGTGATGGAAATGACCCAGAGGCTACTGAAAACAAGGCATGGGACTGTTTATCTCACAGGGATCAGGCGCCGTGCTCTCAGGATGGTCCCCCAGTTCAATCAACCACATGCTGACCTGATCATTAATTAAGCTGAACTCCGAATGGACAGTTTTAAATGAAAGACTAAGAAGAATCATAACATACGGTGAAGGTAATGTTTCTCATCAGGAGATTATGATTAAAGATGTGTTCTCCCATAAGTGTTTTCACAGCTTTAAACACCTTGCTGTGTTACTGGCTCAGCCCAAGCTGTCCAAAATACTCCCAACCCACACAACATAAACAACGACATTGAACAGCTGTGGGTCGGAAAAGCCACAATGACATTTTCTACAAACAGAAGTCCTCAGCGCAAGCAAGCCCACGCGGAACAATTTCACGCCAAGCTAATGACATTCTGGATTTTCAAACTCAATTCTTTCCAATCCAGTGCAATTTAGTATCAAATAGAAACAGAATCTCTGTCTCTTTCTCTCTCTCTGTGTGTCTCTTCCAGCTTCGGGTGTTCTTACCTGCCTCTGTGGCGGTTCCTCTGTGGCGGTTCCTCTGTGGCGGTTCCTCTGTGGCGGTTCCTCTGTGGCGGTTCCTCTGTGGGTCCTGCTCCACTCGATGTCCCCCTGGTCTGATGGCGGAGCAGAGGGGGGCTGGAGGGCTGGATCTCAGTGGGTCACTATTAACCATCCAAGGCTCCCGTGTTCCAGCTGCAGAGGCAGGCTGAGGGGCCACTCATCTTAGAGTGGGCATGTGGTCCCCGAGTGTGTGTGTGTGTGTCAGAAAGACAGAGATAGAGAGAGAGCGAGAGAGAGAGAGGGAGAGAGAGAGAGAGAGAGAGAGAGAAAAAGAGGGAGAGAAAAGAGAGAGAGAGAGAGAGAGAGAGAAAAGAGAGAAAAAGAGAGAAAAAGAGAGAGAGAGCGAGAGACGATGCGATCGTTAAGTGTGGATGAGTGCGTGAGTCAGAGTGGATGTCCTGTGTCGCTTTTGGTTGAAACAGAGAGAGGTGTCTCCTGAGCCCAGTGTTCCCACGTGTGACGAGGTGCGTGCCTTTTCCTAGAAAACTCCCCAGTCCTCGGTGAGACGTCAGCCCCTCTCTGTGTTCTCTGGTTCCGTCTCTGTCCCCTTCCCCTTGAGCAGGTGTTGTTTAATCCGTGCACGTGTATTTATACCACCGAGGCTGTCTCAAGTTTCCTCTTCAAGACTCAGCCTTTTCAGCGACTTGCAAACTAGAGTGCAGCAGCTCTCCATCTCTCTCTTTTGTGTGTGCTCCTCTTTCTCTTCCTCTCCCTCCTCCTCCGCCTCGCTCTCTCTCTCCCCCCTCTCTCTTTTTGCCTTTTCTCATCTTGTGCCACCTTATCAGGATTCCATTGCAGGGTCCTAGAGCCTGTTGGAGCGTGAGCGCTGCATGTTGCTGGGAGCGGCTGAACCTCTGGTCAAGCCAAAACAGAAATGCCCTTGAAGTGTTCCAGCTCTGTGGAACATTCTAGGTGTAGAGGACAAAGAGAGAGAGGGAGAATGGTAGAAACAGTGACTCTCAGCCAGGATACGTAGAGACAAAGAGTGAAAACGACTACAAAGGGAAATGGGGCCGGTTTATGCAGCGCATGAAAGAGAAGGTGAGCGCTGTTGTTGTTGCTGCTCCAGATACAAGGCTGGTGCCTCAGTGAGCGCTCTCCTGTCCACCTCGCCCTGTGACCCACTTACAACGCTTTTGCCCAGACTGTTCACGTCAACAAACACTACAAAGAGAGCAGCTCTGATTCAGCTCTGTCCCTCTCCTTTGACTGTGCTTATTCCACAAACATGTGTACCTCCCTCGGGAGGAAGACTGACGGGGCTAAATCCTGAGATGTAGCTGGACGTTGGCAATCAATGAAATCCACAGGGCTTACACTGAGTATTTAATGAGGTGGCGGGCCCCCCCCTCCCACCCCCTCCGCTTCCTGTTTGTCTGTTTTGTTTTTCTCTCCAGCCAGTCAGCATGGCAGGGGCCTGCCCTTCAGAGGCTCTCCATTTGTCTTGTGTCGTCAGTGACAGCAGTTCGGGCCACTCCATCACAGGAGCTGGGATCAATACACCCCCGCCCCTGCCCTCGCCCCTCAGAGCATCCCCCTCCTGGACCAGCTGGGGGAAGGGGACTCGGGACCAGCAGGGAGGGGGGTAGAGATGAGGTGGTGGTGGGGGGGGGGGGTTGAAGTAGAGCTGTGATTCGCTCAAAATCCGCTCAAGAATATTGAGTGCTTGTCGCCCATGGACGACAAAGACAGGCAATGCAATCTTACTTGTGTTTGTGCAGGTGTTGGAAGATGTTAAGATGTCACGTTACCGAGCTCGCGGTTCTTGTGTGAGGTGCGAGGTGTTGTGTGTGAAGGAAGCAAACCTCGTACTCTCCACGCTGCACATCCTGCACTGGAACGGGACTCATCAGGTCAAAGGTCACCCCATCCACAATTGTTTCAACTTCCGGTGATCAAGGTGTGACGTGTCTCGATGACTGACCTGAGTCAGACACCTAGCAACAATCTATTACACACGTCATCACAGTGCCTTGCATGGGCTGAGACACACACGCACCCACACACCTCAGCATTCACTCGTCCTGAACCAAGTTAGCCCCCAGGGGCTGCTCAGTGTATCAGCACGTCTGTGTTCTCCGTCCACACATGTCGAAGCTGCACATTCTTTTGGTGTTCAAGCATCCCCCGACACATCTCCCAGAGTGTGTGTCGTGACGAGGACCAAGCCTCTTGCTATGAACACATTGATGGGCACATATTTTAAGGCTCAGCATAATCCATGAGAACTTTGCAGGGAGGGGAATTAATCCTCTTATATCCCTAAAGAGTTGTCCATTCTATACAAAAGCTGCATCCCACTTTAAAACCGGTTGTCTATCAGTTTAACTTGATCAGCTTGAAAAGCGCTGTCGTGACCTCGCATTTTGTGGGAGGAGTCAATGGAGACAGTGTCATTTCTAGGAAAAAGCCTGGCTGAAGACCTGGTTGTATCAGGAACTGACATGGAAAGAGCCTTTAGCTGTGCGCCTCAAATAAGATGTTCTGCTACAGCGCCACATCCATATGCTCTCTGACTTATTACTAAGATAGATTGAGCGGGGCAAACGAGGTACAATCACAGCAAACCTGCTGAGCATAGAGAGAATGAAAGAGAGAGAGAGTTTCCTGTAAAGATATAGCCCAGTGCAGCATGTCTTCAGATTCAGAGTGAACTCTTCCTCCCTGGGATGGCAGAGCCAGCAGCTTCAATCCACAAACGGCCTGCTCAGCTGACAGGCGCTGACAGCCAGACAGGACACAAGAGAGAGAGAGAGAGAGAGAGAGAGAGAGAGAGAGAGAGAGGGAGAGAGAGAGAGAGAGAGAGAGGGAGAGAGAGAGATAGAGGGAGAGAGAGAGAGAGAGAGAGAGAGGGAGAGAGAGAGAGAGAGAGAGATAAGGAGAGAGAGAGAGAGAGAGAGAGGGAGAGAGAGAGAGAGAGAGAGAGATAAGGAGAGAAAGAGAGAGAGAAAGAGAAAGAGAGGAGAACTCCAATCCAAAACTTCACCATGACTAGCAGAAAGAGGTGTTGTTATTAGTGTTGCAGAATTTTGAAATTGCATCATACACAACTGTTGATTACTATGGCTCCCATCTGCAACAGGCCTAGTAAAATATTCCACTCCTTCTCAATGCCAAAAGACAAACATTTTGCTCTGCTTCACAGTGTGATGGTTCACCATGTTGAACTGAATTGTTCAGTGGCCAACAAGTCATCCACTGACAGGAGGTCAGACACACCATCTGTCATCCTTGTAATCAAATAAGGGATGATAAGATTCTGGTAAAGTGCCAAATACTTAGAGCAAAAAGAGCAACGCGGCGATTGAATCTCCTTTCTCTGCTAAACGCGCTCGCTCAGGGTGATTTGTGTATACTGCAGTGTTGCTGGAGGACATTCATCACTGTGGAAGAAAACTCTGCTTTTGTCTACTGTTGCCCCTGGAATAGGCGATGTGCAGAGAAAGTCAGGGCTCATCACTCTTTCATTTTCCAAGAATGTTCTCTCACTCTGCGTTCCTTGCCTCAGGAGAGCTGAATTATTTATCTTACGTAAGGAAAGGAACAGTAGCAGGATAAAAGGACAATCAGAATGTAGAGAAGCCATGCTCATCTCTCTCACGGTATCTACACATAGCTTCTGCAGCTGCACGAACACGCATACACACACACATACCGACACCGACACACACACACACACACACACACACACACACAGACACACATGTCAGTAGGACAAACAGTGGGATCCATTTCATTTTGTAAAGGAATGTTGGGAAACACCTAAACAAGTATTCATAAAACTGTCCATGTTGACAGTACGGTTTTGGACGTGTTAGGCTTCACAAATGCCAGAGGGGAGTGACGGAGAGAAATTTTGTGAAAGAGGAAAGAGGGAAAGAAGGAAGGAAGGAAGGAAGGCAGGAAAAAAGAAGAGCAGTATTCCTACGAGAGACTTATGTACCAGTAAATTGATTACATAGTGAGCTGTGAGAGGAATGAAAGGATGGAAGTGATAGGAGGAGAATTTTCTGGGAGAAATTACATATCATACTGGTGGGGGATGGAGGGATGAAACCGGTCAACACTCAAGGTAGAGTAGGTGAATGAGCGAAGGAGAAATGAAGGTTGAGGCATGGGACAGGAGAGAAGAGAGGGAGGCGGCGATGAAGTGGGATGGGGAGAGAGAATGATTGAGCGAGAGGCAGAGAGTGAGAGATGATGGGTGACAGGAAAGTGACCACACGATGAGTAACACCCCCATCTTCATCACTGTCAGGCTCTCTCTCAACTGTGCCCGGACACTTTCTATTGGCTGAGCTCCTTCAAGAGCCTCTGCTTCTGAGATGGACTTGAAGTTCCAGAGAGACACCTTCTCATCCCTTGCTCTCCACCTCCATGGCGCTCGGCCTCATTCTCTTGGCCTGAGAGATCGTAAACCTGGCAGCACGAGCAGAGCAGAGTCGATCCATGCCTCAGTCACGTGACCCGCCGAGGTGAGCTTGCGTGAGTCGTCGCAGAAAGGCCGTGGGCTTGTTTTCTGTCCGAGTTGGCACAGGGTGTCACAGGGGCCGGGAAGGGGGGGGTAACCCTTGAGGCAGCTGGCCAAGTGTGATTCACGTCCTCAAGCAGACACACACTCACAACACGTAACCTCACACACGCAGACACACACACACACACACACTATGCACATCCACCCGTTCACCCACTCACTGTGGAGATGTCTGTTTCATAATCCCATTAGAACAGTGGAAACCCGAATGAATCACACAATCAGTGGCTGATCAGATGATGCAACGTGCTTCAGAGCAGCAGAAGAGGAGAGTATTCCATTAGCTGAGGTTTGCAAAAGACACCGTTACACAACCTCTCCTCTGCACTCACCAGTTCATTGGGCTCTGTGTGTATAGAGGTAAGCTTTTTCCCCGACTCAGCAACTTTTCCAACTTCCTTCCTTAATTCATTAACCTCACATTGAACTGAAATAGCATCTCATTAGTGAAGTGATAGGGACAGTGGAACAGCCACTAATCACACTGGGCAGCAAACAGAAACGACCCCAGCACTCAGCATCACATGCATCCACACAGCTGCACTAACCACACACACGCGCGCGAGCGTGCACACACACACCGGATTTCTGAAACCAGTGAATTTTTTGATGACTGAGGAAGTATCAGTAAATAATAAAATAAAAGCTGAAGTGGACGTTTAAAAGGATTAGATGAACAAAGCAAGAGCTTCACTGAAGCAGGAGCTGGAGCTGAAGCCTTCAGGCCCTGATGTGAAGGGGGGGGGGGCACTGTGTGTGTGAGGGGGGGGGGCTCACGCTCTCTGGCTATTAAAGTGATTAATACCCTGAGCCAAGGAGTGGAGGGGGGCTAAGTTAATGGAGCCAGATTAAGAATAATTGCCGCTCCGCAGAGCCTGCCTGCAGAGGACTCAGAGAGGGTGAGAACAGAGAGAGAGAGAGAGAGAGAGAGAGAGAGAGAGAGAGAGAGAGAGAGAGAGAGAGAGAGAGAGAGAGAGAGAGAGAGAGAGAGAGAGAGTTAGATATGGGGGTGTTTCACACAAAGACTGGTACCCAGAGAGGATCTGGATACAGCAGGAGAGAAAGGAGTGGAGAAGAGGGAATGGAAGGGGGGAGGGTGAAATAAGAGAAGGAAGAGATATGAGCATGGCGACAAGGGGAAAGGGGGAAACAGAGTGACAGAGCAATTTAAAGTGGAGAAGCAACCAAAGGCATTTTCTGAGGGCTTTTCAACTCTTTTTCCCTTTTTTCTTTTCGTGTCCACGCTGGCGTTTACCGTTTGCCCTTGACGCGTTTCCAGGGGAACATTTAGTCCTTTAGGACTTTTCCAGGGGCGTCCATTTAGGCTGATCAGGGACACGTCCAGGTGACGTCATCCTGGCGAGCAGTAACTTTGGTCTGGACAAGAGAGGGCAGAGCCAGAACGCGTGTGTAGGGACGTGGTGGGGTGTTAGTTATGCTGGAGGCGGAACGGAAGGAGACTGCGCGCTTAAGTGGAAAGGTTCCCCATGAGAGACTCAGAGAGAGAGATGGTGAGAGAGACAGAGAGAGAAGGAAAGAGAGACAGAGAAGAAGAGGGGCGGAGGACAGAAAGAGAGAGGCGGGGTGGAGGAGAAGGGAGCCGTTTGTCAGTCCGATCTCAAAACAGAGGAGGGAGAGGACAGGTGTGTGTGGAGGGCAGGAGCCCACGGGAAGGTACCATGCAGAGGGAGGAGGGGGGTCATGCTGCTGGGGGAGGGGTATGATCGGAGGAGGTGGGTTGGTTTAGGAGAGGACGTGCAGAGAGAGAGGGGTCTTCGCCATTGTGCTCCCCGCTTAGCCTGCGCTGACGGACTTGTCGTCCTGAAGCCCTGAATGATTTATGGCAGGGAGACGTGGCAGTGTAGAGGGCAGCCAGGCGAGGCCTGATTAACTAGAGGAGGGAGGGAGGACAAGCTCCTCTCTATTATTCATCACTCAAGAGGAGAGCAGAGTGGGAGCATGTCTGGAATGGGAGAGGAGGAGAGGAGGACCGGTGGAGGAGATATTTTCACACACTCTTTGGGGAGGGGTTAGAATAGGGAGGGGAGGAGAGGAAGGGAGGGGGAGAAGAGGAGAGGAGGAGGGGGAAGAGAGGGGGAGAGGAGGAAAGAGAAGTGGGGAAGGAGTATGGTTTTACACACTAGTTTGTTTTCCACGCACAGCATGCCCTTGAGGAGAGTCTCACATGTTTAAACATATGTGTACTGTGAAAGTGGTTGTACTCCCCTATGGACACTCTGTATTGCTGTGAGAGGAACATTCAGAGGGCACACATACACACACATACACACACACACACAAATATATGCCCATGCAACCTGAGACTCCTTCAGAAAGTCCTTAGCTGATGGTTTCAATCACACAGTAGCAGAGCCAGGAGCAGCTCTGTGGGAGTCATGGATCTGGGCTGTCTCAGTGACTGCATGTGTTACCCAACGACCCCATCACTCCCCCAGCCTGGGACTCCCCACCCACCCACCCACCCACCCACCCACCCACCCCCACCCACCCCCACCCACCACAGCGCCCACCCTCACCCTACTGTTTTGTTGCCCTTTAAAAAATTGAACGATGCTCATGTTAAGATCACGTTAGGAAAGATTCGTCTGCCGTTGCTGTGACACAACCAATCTCCTCGTGGCTTCTGACATAGCTGGGGGGAGGGGGGGCTTTAATAGTTAAAACAAAACATACAACATTGATGACCCAGGGGTCCAGCATCTGAAGATAGTGAATCATATCCCAGAGTTACGTCTGCATATCTGCGTGTGTGTCTGCATGGATGTGGACTCTGTGTGTGACACATCTCCACGTGTGTGTCAAAGGGTGTAAATATAAATATGTAAATGGTTCCTCAATTCAAAAATCCCTTTATGAGGACATGTAATAGGAAATAGAACAACAGGATTCTTTTTTTTTCACTGCCATCGTTTTTTTTTTCACAACCTGATGCTTGCTCGGTTCAAATCTTGATAGATTATTATTTTTGCTGCCAGTCAGTGCTTGTACTATAGAGCATATTTGAAAAAGCTGAACACTTTATGGATTATCCCAGCATTCAGCTGACAGGTTTCCCATCATACAAAAAATTGCAGGAGGCTTTCTGCTATTTCTTCCTCCTCTCTGCTCTCTCCATTCCTCCTCTCCACCATTGTCCCAGCCTTTTCATCTCTTTGCGGTGTCACCTTGTATAAAGGCTCTGCGGAGGAGAGAAGCCCATCAGTTCACAAGGCCTCATGTATATTTATTTGTCTTGAGCAGTTAAAGGCATGTTGGATGAAACTCAGGCTGTCGTGTCGTGAAGAACTGTCAGGCTCTGATGGGCCAAAAAAAAAGCCATCTCCGATAATGGCTAACTCATCTAAAGTCATTAGGTGTGTGTGTGACTGTGTTTGCGTGTGTGTGAGGGACTAGGGAGGGGGGAGGGGGGAGTGGTGTGGTTGTTAGGGGAGGGAGGTGGAATTGAATGTTGTGAGGAGAATGAGAATGGGAGAGGGAGTGACAGAGTGGGAGAGAGTGAGGAAAGAGAGAGACGAGATAAAAATGAAACGTGCAGTGATGCTGCTGCAAACGAACATGGCATCGTAAAGAGAGATAGAGAGGCAGAGAAAGAAAGAGAGGGGGAGAGAGAGGGAGAGAGAGAAAGAGAGAGAAAGAGAGAGACAGAGAGAGAGAGAGAGAGAGAGAGAGACAGACAGACAGACAGACAGACAGAGAGAGAGAGAGAGAGAGAGAGAGAGAGAGAGAGAGACAGAGAGAGAGAGAGAGAGAGAGAGAGAGAGAGAGAGAGAGAGAAAGAGAGAGAGAGAGAGAGAGAGAGAGAGAGAGAGAGAGAGAGAGAGAGAGAGAGTGCGTGCTCTGCAGACCTGATCCCCCTGGCTGAGGTAAACATCGATACCACTTGATTTTGCCCCATCTTGGTAATAATGGGGTTTCAATGAGGCATCAAATGAGTTCTGCTGCTGCAGAATCACTACTCAGCACTATGTTGGGCCATTGCTGACTGACTCAAACACCCTGCATTAACACCCCACTGACAGGACAGTTCTTAAGTAGGTGCGTTTCTGACTGTGTGTTTGTGTTCTCCATCTTCACTCTTGCATTACTCATAAAACCTCTGTGAACTGGTACACCTCTACAGGGCCCTGCCCGTGCACAGGACCTGAAACTGGCTACGTTGCCTCCTGGTAGTCATGGCACCCAGTACTGGCAGTCAGGAGGGCATTCCGTACGGCTTCACACAACTCTGAATGAACACACAGCTGAATCCACCAGCTCTATTCACTGTCAAATCTGTAACACCTGAAAAAGGGTAGGTGTCTACTCCTGTACCCCCTGGCCACGAGTGTGTGTGTGCATGTGTGACTGGGTCTGTGTATGTGTGTTTGTGTGATGTGTGTGCATGTGTGACTGGGTCTGTGTATGTGTGTTTGTGTGATGTGTGTGACTGTGTGACTGGGTCTGTGTATGTGTGTTTGTGTGATGTGTGTGCATGTGTGATTGGGTCTGTGTATGTGTGTTTGTGTGATGTGTGTGCATGTGTGACTGGGTCTGTGTATGTGTGTTTGTGTGATGTGTGTGACTGTGTGACTGGGTCTGTGTATGTGTGTTTGTGTGATGTGTGATGTGTGTGCATGTGTGGTCACAACTGTGGCTTTCTGTCTGTGTCAACATAGAAGCGCTGGTAGTGGTGTTAACCCTTGTGTTCTCCTCGGGTCATTCTGACCCATCAGTCATTGGGACCCACCTTCGTTTGCGACAATTTTACAACATACAAAAACAAAGTGAAGCATTTTCTTTTAACTGTTGGGCTGTCTCAGACCCCCCACATTGCGAAGGTTAAAATATATATTTTTTTATTTGCCTTTGTATTGGGTAAAATTGGGTAAACACAACGATGGTTCGTTATGAACCTTTTGGTCATGTGACCCGAAGGCAGCACAAGGGTTAAGTAATTACAATGGATTCACTTGTATGGTTGCTCTTCTCTAGATACAGTGGGAATTGAGAGATTTTAAAAGAGAAAACTGACAACATTTGTAACCAAGGCAGAGAGATCTTGGGATGGCTTTAGGATGCGTCTATTTAAATGTATCCTTGACCTAACTGCGAAGCATAAAACTAAAAAACACCCCAAAAAATACTGTTTGTTGTCTGACTGTGGTTTTGTGTGGCTGGTGATGCCCTACGTGACAGAGTACTGCCACCTACTGGCGAAGAAGGATCCCTGCAGTGACTGACTGAGTGTCTAATCCTCCAGCTGCTCGGCAAGCTGTCAAAACCCCAGAAGAAGAGAGACGGAGAAGCGCAAAGGTCCACAACCTGGATTTATTTCAGATGTACCATATACTGTTTTACATTTCACCAAATGTTGTATTCATTGTGTAACATTTTTGTCAAGCAAAGTTCTGTTCAACTAAACTCTTAGAAACACACACAGACACACACCTACCCACACACACACACACACACCAAAACATTAATCCACCAACATATGATTTTCACTATAAGGAGGTACCTCACCTCCCTCTGATGAAGTCTATGACACAAAAGCAGATAGAAAATTATGATTGACATTATAATTGTCCTAGTTATTTGATAATATGAAATATAGTTATTCTTGAAACCTAAGAAATTATTCCAAGTTAACTGAAGTATAATACTCTTGCATGAAGTCAAGCAACGTCAGTCACTACCAATAAGCAATGAAGGGTAATCATTCTGAAACGTTCGAAAGAAATAAGGCACATTATAAAACGTGTGACCCCAAGAGTAGATTACTTCAACACCCCCTATGTCATAAACGGTTACTGAGGACCAATCAAAAAAGGAGATACTGCCACGAACGGTTGCTGAGGACCAATCAAAAGAGCAGATACAAACCCAGCACTGTAGACCAGACAGAAAGGAATACTGCTGCTCCCTGGGGCATCCAAACACACAGAGAGCTCTCCAGAGAGTCAATTCAGTTGTGTTTCACTTCAGCAGCTGGGAGGCCCTGGCCCTCAAAACAAATAGTCCCCACTGGCTCATCAGTTACACCTTGATAAAGACATGCTTGTACCATGGCCAAGCAGAACAAAAAGATAACCAGAATATTTCTCTCTGATTGGGTGTATATGCTGTTGATAAGGTTATCTTTGGCGACAGGTAGAGCTTTTCTTCAGCGACATCCTCTCGCTGAGCTAGCAGAGCGATTTAGGACGGACTTTGGGGAAGAGCTGCAGGAAGAAGAAAAACAGGACACTTTTCATCGTTTTTGCTGACACTATTCCTCTAACAAATTCCTCCTAGAGGATTCTGAACCAGGCAACGTGATCTGTGTGTGTGTGAGAATGTGTGTGGTCTGTATCTCACCCCAAAGTAGTTGTTTGGGATGAAGCCCTCTCGGCCACAGAGTGAGGCCCACCACCAGTCCACCCCCTCGGGCTTCTGCAGGATGGTCACCATGTCTCCCTCCTTGAAGCTCAGCTCGTCTGGAGACTGGGAGGAGTAGCTCCACAGGGCGTACACCACCCCACTGTTCTCCACGCCCATGGCCTCCTCCACACCTGACCACACACACACATACGCGCACAGGAAAAAGTGAATCATTATGTTATGAGGTGTGACCTGAGTTCCAAGTACGTGTGTGTGTGTGTGCGTGCCCTCTTCACCCCTCAGGAAGCTCTCACACTCCTCGAAGCCCACATGTGTGTTTGTGTGTGTGTGCCCTCCTCACCCCTCAGGAAGCTCTCACACTCCTTGAAGCCCACATGTGTGTTTGTGTGGGTGTGTGTGTGTGTGCGTGCCCTCCTCACCCCTCAGGAAGCTCTCACACTCCTCGAAGCCCACAGCGTAGGGGTCACACTTCTGAGAGGAGGACGCTCCGTCGCTCTCCGTCACGGCCATGACGGCCGCACCGTTCCTCACCAGAAACTCGCACAGCGGACGGTCGTTACAGGAGGCGGCGCAGTGCAGGGGGGTCCTGCAGTGGGGGAGGACCGCTGCTCAGAGACTCAGCACACACCTCTACTCAAGTCGCCCCACACAATCCCCTGGATTGACGACGACGCGTGTGTGTGTGTCTGTGTGCGCGCGTTACCATCCGTGGCTGTCGGGAGCGCTGGCGTTGGCGCCGATGCGGACCAAGAAGTCCACCACGCTGTAGTGGCCTCCACAGATGGCGTTGTGGAGGGCGGTGATGCCCTCGTCGTTAGGCTGGCTGGGATCACTCATCTGTGGGGAAGAGGACAGCAGAGGAACTCTAGGCATGTGATGAAACTCATCAACATCACATTTTATTTGTATAGCCCTTTTTACACGCAAGCATGTCACAGAGGGCTTGTCACAAACTACACATAGACAGGGACCAGGATGACACACACACACACACAAACACACACCTCCTGCACAGCCCGCTGCACTGTCTCCAGTTCTCCCACCAGGGACCCGTCCAGCAGGAGGACCAGGGGGCTCAGCCGGGCTCTGCGACCGGAGCTCTTACGCTCACGACTGGAGCGTCGCAGAATCGAATGGTAACCCTGGCAACAGCAACCACATCCATTTTAAGGTACAAACACATCAGGTTGGACGGAGAAGAAGAATAAACCCCCATGAACCGGGAGAGGCTCCTGTCCTACCCTGTATTCTTCAGGGATGGGGGTGCTGGTGATGGGGGCTCGATATGGGGACGTGGGGCTGGAGCTCTCCTCTCCCTCGGACGAGCTGCCCGTCTCACTCCCCGCCTCCCCCTTGAGTTGGAGGTGCTTCCTGTGGAACAGCTTGTTCATGATCTGCTTGTACTGGGTGGGGGGCTGGACGCTGGGTTTCTTTAGGGGCTGGGACTGTTCCATGGAGCCCCGTCTCTTCAGGGCGCGGGGGATCTCGGCCCGGATGCGGAGCAGCTCCTCCAGGTCAGGGATCACCTGGTCCTGGGCCTGGGCCTGATGGTCCACCACCGGCTGCAGCCGCGTGGGGCTGAGAGGCCGGGGGGCGGGCGCCTTGACCCCACCCTCAGAGACGGGAGGGGCTGAAACTGGGGGCCGCTGCTGAGGATCCAGCCTGTCCAACTCAGCGTCTACATCCCCAGGGTTCAGCACTAGGGACGCCATTATTATTCAATTTGGTGCCATTATGGCAAGATTGATGAACATTGTAAACACTGAAGAGTAAAATGTGGTGCAGGTTATATAACAGGTACAATCATGTAGCCCTTTACCTTCTCCGTGGTACGCTGGCTGCCTCTGCTCTGGATGCTGGGGCCGAGGCTGGAGCTGCTGGAGGTACTCTCGTGGCAGAGGTAGGGGCTGGGCCTGGGCCTGGGCATGGAACTGAGACTTGAGCGCAAACTGGAGCTGCCGGTAGAGGCCTGTGTCAGCCACGCCCTCCATGGCTCGGGGGTGGCGTGTGGAGGCTGAGGCCCAGTGGGGGTTCTGCAGCCTCATGATGACAGACAGGGGGATGGGCCGGCGTGGCCGGGACTGGGGGGCCATGGGGGGGATGGAGATGCGGGAGATGATGGGCGGGGGGTGGTAGGGGGACTGGGTGGGGGAGTTGTGGTCTGGGGGCACCGAGATACGGGTGTTGCGTGGGAGAGAGGCGTAGGGGTCGTGGGGGGAGAAAGGAAGGGCTTCCTGAGAGGAGGAAGCAAGGGGTTAATGTACAAGTCGAAATGAGCGTTTAATTTGACAACAGTTTTTTTTCTACACACACAGGCTCAAGCACGCACCTTTTTCGAGGAAAGGGGAGGGCCATCGAGGTTGGACTCTCTCCAGTTACTGTTTGGCACCAACGGCCTCATCCACTCAGTCTCTGTAACAGGAAGGTGCCATGTTAACAGCACAAAGTTCACACTGTGTCCTGGCAACACCTCACACAGGCTCCTAGCAACACCTCACACAGGCTCCTAGCAACACCTCGCATGGCATCTACAGCGCTGCTCTCTCAGTGTGTTGAGTTTTAAACACCCATGTTGTTCACAGTGCTCACACCTACAACTAATGCTAACTACTGCTCACTGTGAGACCGTTAATGCTAACTACTGCTCACTGTGAGACCGTTAATGCTAACTACTGCTCACTGTAAGAGAGTTAATGCTAACTACTGCTCACTGTGAGACCGTTAATGCTAACTACTGCTCACTGTGAGACCGTTAATGCTAACTACTGCTCACTGTGAGACCGTTAATGCTAACTACTGCTCACTGTGAGACCGTTAATGCTAACTACTGCTCACTGTGAGACCGTTAATGCTAACTACTGCTCACTGTGAGACCGTTAATGCTAACTACTGCTCACTGTGAGACCGTTAATGCTAACTACTGCTCACTGTAAGAGAGTTAATGCTCACTACTGCTTACTGTGAGACCGTTAATGCTAACTACTGCTCACTGTAAGAGAGTTAATGCTAACTACTGCTCACTCTGAGAGTTGTATTAATTGCTCCCTATTAATGAGTGTGTGTCATGGAAATTGCCACAGTGAAAATGAATCAATCAGGTCAGATGACTTTTCTATATGCACTATTTGTCTGTAGGATAAAAGTTCCTGTTAAATGAATATGTTGTAACCGTAAACATGTTTATTTATAGGCGAGACAGTGAGCGTGTTTCTTTCTGAGGAACATTGCTGCCCTCTGTTGCAGTACTCTTCTACGTTTCCATTTCAGACAAAGTGACATATAAATAGTGCGTATCATCTAGAAAGTACAGCAGAAGATGGATCAGAACTGCATAGTTCTACAGTATTTGGTGGTCAGAGTCAAGGAAGGCTCTGTATTTACTTTGCCACATTGCAAAACAGCCACATCTCCGCTACCAGGCATGGGGAGCAAAAATAACCCAGTCCAGTGCAAAGACAATATCTCAATTACTTTACTACAATTAAACTTTACAATTCAATTCAAGTGTCCATTGTGCAACACAATTGTAAGTGCAACATTGAGTCCCTTGCCAGACAGCGGATCAACATGCAATGCAACGTGCAAAGATGACACAACTCTCTCGTATCTGCAGCCTTAAGCGGTGGGAGTTTTGCACCATGCACACACATGTCAGTACATTTTTGCTTCCGTGTGTGTGTGTGTAAAACTCACTATCATAGGTGTTGTGTGTTTTCTTCTCATATGACATGTCCAGATCTGTCTCATTCCACTTGGCAGGGTTCTTTGGCCTCTGCAAACTATCTTCTGAGAGAGAGAGACACACACACAGAGAGAGAGAGAGAGAGACACAGAGAGAGAGGGAGAGAGAGACACACACACAGAGAGAGAGAGAGAGACACAGAGAAAGAGAGAGAGAGAGAGACAGACAGAGAGAGAGACACAGAGAGAGAGAGAGAGAGAGAGAGAGAGAGAGAGAGAGAGAGAGAGAGAGAGAGAGAGAGAGACACAGAGAGAGAGAGAGAGAGAGAGAGAGAGAGAGAGAGAGAGAGAGAGAGAGACATAGACAGAATGTAAATTCTGACACACTGGCACACTTATCTTCTCACTTGTGCAGTATGGTCAGGGTTATGACATAGTTTGGACAGCAGTAAACATGCCATACCACAGCCAATACTCACCGGATGATTTGAATGGGACAAAATTCCGGGGCAGAGTGCTGGATGCTGATTGGCTGAAGCGACTAGGGGAAGGGCTTCTGTCTGGCTGCGACGTCCTGCGTCCCATTTGGGCAGGGTCATACGGGGCCAACAGAGTGGGGGAGGGGTGTGCCGTGGTCCGATATGATTGGTCATAGGAGGGAATTTTGGCGATGGAGGAGGAGGAGCCTGTTTCTATGTAACTGAGAGAGCTGGAGGGGCTCCTGCTGTGAGGGTGCGTGCGTCTCTGGGTGTGAGGGGATTGGTTGGGAGGGGTCATCTGACCATAGGAGTAGGCAGAGTCAGAGCCGAGGCGAGGGGAGGTGGAGTAGATGTCTCTACGGACCTGAGGGGGAGTGAGCTGGTGGGAGGGGAACATG
Source organism: Hypomesus nipponensis (assembly GCF_054491055.1). NCBI lineage: Eukaryota > Metazoa > Chordata > Actinopteri > Osmeriformes > Osmeridae > Hypomesus > Hypomesus nipponensis. Next base: position 15,532,008 of record NC_140375.1, on the reverse strand, counting down.
GGGGACGAAGGCCGGTTCCTGGTGTTGGAGGTGAGCGAGTCCCGGGAGCCAGAGTTGGTAGAGTAGGGCATCAAGGTGCTATTGGTGCCACCGCCAACACTCGTCTCTCTGAAGGTGGAGCTAGAGATGGAAGGGGTGGGGCTGGAGATGGAAGGGGTGGGGCTATAGATGGAAGGGGTGGGGCTGGAGATGGAAGGAGTGGGGCTGTAGATGGAAGGGGTGGGGCTGGAAATGGAATGGGTGGGGCTGGAGATGACAGGAGTGGTACTGGAGGAACTGGACTGACTGGCAGACTGCAGGGAGGGAGAGCGTGAGCGTGTGTCAAGAACATTACACAGACACAACACACTTTTACACAACACAGACACAAACACAGCTGGAACGTATTACACTCAGGATTTCTGTTTGTACCTTATACACCGATGGGTCACTGGGAGCGACGTCCTGCAGGAGAGAGTTAAATTCTCTGGACAACTCATCTGCTGTGGCCAGGGATGCATTCAGGTCTTCATTCATGCTCTGGACTGAACATATTGAACAAACACCAACACAAAAACATGAGAGCAGGAAAAGAATGTTTGTGGACATGCATAGATATGAAGATATGAGACTTGGTACTCACACAGCATGTTGCTTCCGAAGCTACTGTGTGAGCTCATGGCTAAGTGGTGGTGTCCGGCTCCTGCTAAACAAATATGAGAAAACAAAGAGGACAAGAGTTCAGTAGTCAAACAAAGGGCATTGGGATTATTAAAATCCAGTAGCTGTTTAACATTCAGGCATTGAATCTATGCAACTAATATTTGTGTTTGGCTCCGCCGATACAAGATTCAACAAGTTGCTACTCCATGTACAGTATTACACGCTACTGAACTCAATTTCCATCAAAACTGTCCATGTTTTCACCTGGTCTGGACAGTTTTGGGGGTAATGTTGAGCTAGACAATGGCCGCGTTTCCCAGATTCGCTAAGAAGCTCATAACGCTAAGAGCTTCTTAGGAGCGCTCTAAGAGCGCTCTAGAACGCTCCAATGACCTGATCAAACACTGTCTGTGGAGGGTGGGCAGCATTGTCAGGAACGGCTCCCATCCCAGCCGCAGCCTGTTAGCCCTCCTCCTCTCTGGGGGGCGCTACAGGGCCCTCTGTCCCCCCCCCCCACACACACACCTTCCTCCAGTGGCTGGAGCACCACACACCTTATAACCACTGTACAGTTCTTATTTATAGTGTATTCATATTTATATACATATCTTGTCCATATTCATCGTATATGTCTTATTTATCTATATATTCCCCCTTGCACATACTCTGCACTTTTTTTGGGGGGGGGGGGGGTTTGCATTTCTGGTTAGATGCTAAAGGCATTTCTTTTTCTCAGTACCTGTGCAATGACAAAGTTGAATCTAATCTAATCAAAGAGCTGACTCTTTCCTCAGAAGTGTTGAGTTCCTCCCTTATCATCTAGCTCCTACACCGCTGCCCTCCCCTACCCTCTGACTCCCTTTCGAGGCACACCTTTTACCTTATCAAACAAGACACAATACCATGACAGACAATATTTTCCCCTAGTGTTAATAATATTCAAATGTCACACATACGGTATTTTGCAAGCAATGTGGTCATATGAACATTGTCCAACCCCCTGAACACATCATAAAAAAACAGAGATTCAGTCCCCACTCTGAATCATCTCCAGTCATTGGATATAACCATCTGTTCCCTGTAGAAATCTCAGACGACTAGACCCTCAGTGCTCATCCACAGACAGGTGTTGCATACTAACTGCTAGTCTCGTAGAGGACAGAACAAAGCAGGAGTACACCAAGCCTCAGACAGACAGCTGTGTGTGCGTGTGTGTGTGTGTGTCTGTCTTTTAGCAGGTGAGTAAGCCAGGCCAAGCCTGTTTGCCTCTGTCAGCATCAGGTAGCGAGGTGGTCAAAGCAGACACAGATGTGCTGTCACAGGTGACTCAGTCCAGACTAATAAATGCTCCACAATAAGGAACAATAAAAAAAAAGAACACCCCATCCGTTAACGACATGCTGGCTGTCTCGGATGTTGGCGCTTGTTGTCTGAATCCCTCAGGGACGAAACCTGAATGTTGCAACAACATGGTTCTAAAGGCGAGAATCATCGTGTATAAAACAGGCTCCACTCTAATAACAGGAAGGTTACTGCCCCGGATGAACACATGCTGCAACTGCTCATGTCATTGTACGGACATCGATCCACCCACACACCACGAGAGATAGGAAAGGAGAGCCTAAAACATAGTAGATTAAAGCAGAGTATAATAGAGTACAGAGTATAGTAGAGTCTTGGAATCCAAGTACTCATCAATGATTCCAACTTTTTTTATTGTTTTTATTTATTTTAGAAATTATTTTTTCAACCTTTCAACTTTTTTCCCCCCCACACGCGAGGTGAAAGGAGAGGAGAGGAAAGGAGAGAGGAGGTGAACTTTGTTACTTCCCATCTCTGCACAACACACACACACAAATACTCAAACTTGCGAGGATTAGTTGTCGACGGTGCTACGTGGATCAGGATACCAGATCAAGAGGAGGAGGTCAGACAGATGTACTGAACATCCAACACTGTTCTGTCTGGTCTGCTCTGCTCTGCTCTCCTTAAACAGAGTAGAGTGTGTCTACAGACGAGCCAGTGGACTCTCAGACCGGCCTCGCGTTCACATTCCACACCCCTCCGTCCAATGAGGGTCACAGCACAGCCTGGGACCGCTGCTGTTCAGCTTATCTGTGTTTTCCGAGAGCAGTGCACACAGAAGACTCCCTTTCTGTCTCTCACTTTCTCTCCCGCTCTATGTCTCTCCCTCCCATACTCGTTCTGTCTCTCTGTCAATCTCTCTCCCTCTCCCCCTCTCCATGACTCATATGAGTCATTCAAACATACCAGCTCTCACTCTACTCAGAAAACTAATTTAACCCTGTTATCTCTCTCTTTCTCCCTTCCACACTCCCTCTGTTTTTGCTACCCTTCTCCGTCCTTCAGTGCTCTTCAAAAATGTCTCTTGCCGTGTTAAAGTATGAGGGGGGAGAAGCTGGAGGTTGACTGTGGGAAGTGAGGAGATATTAAAGGATTAGAGACAACAATAGGCTACCCTTAGCAGAATCCCAGGGCGTGTCCATAATGACTACAAACACACCCTCCATTCCTTTTTCTCTTTCTCTCTGTCTCTCTGTCTCTCTCTGTCTTTCTTCATTTTTTTTTCTCCAGGGCTCGTGATTACAAATGTCTGGCAGATCCTCCGGTTTCTCTTCAGTTGCTCATTCATTAATTTCCTACGTGTCCCATTTCAGTTTCGTCTGCCCACGCCAGCACCTTCCCTCGCCAGACTCTCCCTCTCTCTGGAGACCCTGGACCAGGCAGTGCAGGCTAGCTGGCAGACACAACACCCCACAGGACTGTTCCTATGGGATCCCATCCAGCGACCCTCCCGCCTCTTAACTGATACATTGACATTCCTCTGTATAATTTCCACCTGACAGTTAACCCGAGCTTGAACACGCCTGATGTTTCAAAACTCCTGCAGCTTCTGACAGGCAAGCTTGACAGGCAAGCTTGACATTCTGGTTGACGCTCTTTCAGGTCACTAAGCAGTCAGCCTGCCATGTTGCAGCAATTCATCAAAGGCCACCTTGTTTATCTTGGATGGGTTGAAATGATTTGTTACTCTATAGCACCTTTTAAATCATGTCATTAGATCTCTGTCACAGGTCAGTGCAAAACTAAACAAACATTTGAGTCTATGGAACCGTCTAACATATACTATCAAGCAGTAACACAGGTAAGTGGTGCTGTGCTCCGACATTGCGTAACGTATCAGGAATGTATGTCTCTCCGCACTGGGAAAAAGAGACCAGTTATTAATCAGGTGTGTCTGACAGTTAGTCTGTCGGGGATTGAGGGTCTGAATTCGTCCAAGATAATCTGACAAGGTTAGACTATGATCCACAACATGACTTGACAGAAACCTAGTATCTTAAGGGTTCCACAGGTAAAAAAAAAAAAAAAATTGAGCCATGACCCAAATTTCAAAGTGTGTGTATGTCAATGTAGAGTGTCTATGCAGGATGTTATATATAGACTGAAGTAATTGCTAAAGATACACATGACTATGGATTCAGATCCCACACCCTTGCTTTTGAATCATCCTACCACAATGGGTCATTGAAAAAAGTAACCTCACTCTAACCGACGACACTCCACCCAATTCATTGAAAGGAAGCAATGTCTTACACATGTGGGCATAAGACAAAACGTATACAGTCACTGTTCTTATTGTAGAAACCCATCGGAAATTATAGTGACTGTAAATATTTCTCGACCACATTCACTCTCCCACACACGCACACACGCACACACGCACACACACACACACATAACTGCAGTCAAAGTTAGGATGAGTGACTTATTGGACATTTCTTGATTTCTGCTCACACCCCAACTATACTGATCAGGTCCCAAAACAACACATATCCTTTATGCCAGCATGTGACTAAGGAATCTCTCAATTTCACACCATGCCCCACGCTTGGCATTCCAGGGAAATTAAATGGCATATCTAACATCCACACCAAAGATTGTTTACACAAGCTCTACAGAGTAGCATTGAGGGAAACTATTTTTATATTATCATTAAAAGTAGCACATATGAAGACTAAATATTGATAGTAGCCTACCAGGATTGGCGGACACACACACAGAACCATCATGAACAAGTGTTAGAAAGTTTGAAAAGTGCGTATAGAACCTATTCAGATCTGGTTAGTGGGTCATGTGTGTGACAAGAGATTTATGTTTGATGGAAATTCCTAGCGCAGGTTAGAGAAAATAACCGGCATTAACGGCAATGCTGTCCAGCTGGTTTAGCTTGGAGACACGCCATGACAATTTAAGTGATCCAACGAGGTAAAACTATTAACTTCACAGATTTTTTTTTCAAGTTGGTTGAAATGGTTTTAACAATTTTATCAAATGGTTTGATCAAATGTCATTCTTTTTACCATGTCTTTAAAAAATGAAGAGATATTCTAGTTGAGATGATTGCACGGCTTTATCCATCGTAAACTTGCAGACTTTAAGTGTCTAGCCTGCAGGCCACTCTATGGCTTTATCCATGTTTTGTGCAATGAGAACATCTGACTTTCATTAGTTCGAGAAAGCTATGCGGTCCTCATCATATTCACCTCTCGCGCCGCAATTCTCACAGTAGGCTATCTCTTATTAAAACATACGGATAAACAACACAGAAACAATAGTCTATTGGCCTATTGAACTAATAAACGATCCTTAAGTGGGCTGTATACTTGTCATGCTGCGACTCTTTCTATATCCAACTGAAACATACTTCTAATTAAAGCCTTCCTTACCCCCAAAAACCTGCCGTCTTCGTACAAACAACAGCCGATCTTCACCCGAAATACGTCAGTTTTCTGAACTAGGAACAATCCCTCTTTGTCTTTAGAAACTGTTTATGGAGGTATTAAGTTGAGGCATTCAGTCAATGCGTTTTGAGTAAAGCAAGTTATTTTGGTACGTTCATAGTCCAACCCACATTGTCTGCTGCGTTGCTGTAACCCGAGCCAGCTGTTCTTCGTCCACAGCTGGCGCAGGTAAGCCTACCCTCCAGTGGTCCCTTCTTGCAAACGCATTTTAGATCATGTGTTTTTCTATGCAAACATGAAACATGTACTGAAACAATACGGGCTACTGGAGAATCTCCCTCACAGATTCTGGGAGGGGAAACAAAGTTTAATCGTACCGGCTTTTTAACTTCAACCAATTAACTAAATTATGAATTTAATACTGACGACGTGATCAAGAATACTGAAGTGGGTGTGTTTCAACCGAACGTCATGAATATTAAAATAACGTAGCACTGTCACCTCTTAGTCCCGCCCCTCAGTGAAGTGTTTCCGTCAAGATGGTGGTTGGTGCCTTCCCTATCGCCAAGCTGCTCTACCTTGGTGTACGGCAAATGAGCAAACCTGTGGCGAACAGGATTAAGGCAGGGGCTAGAAGAAGCGAGTTCTTCAAGAATTACGTGTGCCTTCCACCGGCACAGTGTGAGTAATTGTAGTCTATATGCCATGTTTGTACCGCCTATGTCTCACATCCAGCAGAGACTGCACGCAACACGGGATGACTGCCCTGTGACGATAACCAATGAGATTTACCTGTCACTGCTTTTGAGCGAATCGTTTACATGGGTGTAGTCTTAAATGGGTGTATTTTTGTGATTGAAAGAGATGTTACCCAATGGGGCTGTTCTCGCTGTGGGAACGCGTTTGTCATTGAGGTGGAATGAATCCTTTGAAAGTGCCTTTTGACCAGCGGTGACTAGCTATTTCGCTTTGACAGTATTTCAACTAACGCTAGTAAGGTTAGGACGATACAAATAGGAATGACCAGGTCTTTGCTGAAAAACGTTCGTTTGAAACATTTACATTTATGCATTTAGCAGACGCTTTTATCCAAAGCGACTAGCTGTTGAGACAAGCGAATGTTGTATGAATTCAACATAGATGGTTCACAGATTATTTGATAACACCAACTCAACTGCCCAACTCTCAATAAGTCTCCACATGAATATTAGTGTTAGCGCTGTTATCAAATCCACTTAACATGAAGTACCACAACCTATCGTAGAAGCACTGACAAATTATATATTGTATGTATTCCCTATTCAGTATACCACTGGATTGAGATGAGGACCAAGATGAGGATCATGGGTTTCCGAGCCTCCACCATCAAGCCCCTGAATGAGGAGGCAGCAGCCGAACTGGGGGCAGAGCTGGTGGGAGAGGCGATTATCTTTATAATCGGCGGCGGCTGTATGGTGTTGGAATACAGCCGGCAAGCCATGAACTCGCGACGCAAGGAAGACGAGCTAAACGAGACCATCACTAGCCTACAGACACAGCTGGGAGAGCTTGCCCTAACCACAGAGACACTAGATGCCCAGCTCAGAGAGATGAAGAGGCTAATGTTATCCTTCCCAATCCCTGCTGCACCTGCTACCGTTTCAAAATGATATAAAGGGTTCTTGGCTGAGTGACAAGGACTGTTTGTTGTTCTGTGCGTGGTGAAGGGTGTACAACAGTACAGCACTTCCATGTTAGTTACACAGCCTATCTCTGCTACCTATATGGATCTGCCCTTCCGAAAGCGATGGGTACAGATCGATAAGCATACTAGTGCATTATGTACCATCATCTGCACCTGTTTGAACAACCAATTGTGAAAAACGATCTGCTATGATATTCATAGTTTATATACAATTCTCTAAGCATGATTGAAAAAGGCACCATACAGGAATTATTTCAACATATCGTTCCCTTTGTAAGTTGGTGAATTAAGCACTTATGATTATAAACATAATTCCTTTAACTGTTTTATTTTAGTAGGCTGTGGCATTACAGAATGGTAGAACAATTAAGAGGTGTTTTTCCCCCCACATATTTAATTTCATTCACAATTCTTTTCCTCTCCTAAAGATGTGTATTGTCTACACACTGGATCCATGCACTAGTTGAAGAGTGTGTATTAACGGTGCCTGTGGCGTGGGCATACAATTGTAAAATAATGATGTAAAATAAATCTTACTGTTTAAGTGTATGTGAAGTGTGTTTGTGTTCCTTCTCCAAACTCAAGTCTATAACGGTGACTCTCCAGTAGATGGCGGTAAGCATCTGTTGACATGGGTTTTATGCTATGTATTAAGACAGCTAGGCTACTTTATTGGGAGAAGCCACCAACGGTAAAATTGAATCTACTGCAGTACGTTCTTAGCAAGTAATTGTTTTTAAAGCAATGACGTTGTTGCATTTTTGTGAATACTTGTTCGTGTAACCTATTTGCAGCTCTTAACAGTGTTTGGTGCAGCAGGATTCAGGCATCGGCCTGCTGGTGTCTATGGTTAGCTGTCAGTGTCGGCAGCAATACATTGCTATCACACTGCGGGTATCGTAAAATAAACACTTAGCTCTTCCTTATTTCAACCACAGATGTCGGCATGCGCGATTACATCAGCCGGATAGATTTGCAGGCGTAGTTAGGCTAGCTAACAAGCAAGCATTGCTTTAACAAAGTTAACTAAGTGAAGTAGTTAAGCTAGCCTCTACTAGACTGTCACAACAGGGTCAGGGGTTGTGCTGCTGACATGATGAGTCACCTTGTGTCCAGTGCAGTGCATGCCATGTAATCCTATGACATTAATTTCCTTGTATTTATTTGTCTGCAGATAAGGAAATAGTTGCACACGTTTATTAACACAATGAATAGTGTTGACGTGAAGAAACTAAAAGTCAATGAGTTGAAAGAGGAGCTGCAGCGCCGCGGCCTGGACACCAAAGGGCTGAAAGCTGATCTTGTGGAGAGGCTCAGGGCCGCTCTGGACACTGGTGCAGCGGCTCTTGAGGAGGGCAACGGATCAGCGGGCGACCTGGGAACGGGCTCCGCTAGGTTACTGAGCGATGATCCCATTCCTAACCAAGGTAGTTAATACGCCCTCAATATTAGCCTATATTTCAGAGTGATATGTGCACAAGCATTTTACAAATTAAAAGGATCATCACCAAAAGTGGTAGCCTATTAATATATATATATATATTTTTGTTGTTGTTGTATTGAACAGACGAAACAATATCTGAAGAGGAAAGCAGTGAAGATGGGGAAGGCTTTGATAGGGCAGAGGTGACACCAGGTGGAGATTTATGTAGAGAAACCGTAAGTACAGCTTCAGAGAGACAGCTGGCTCCTGCCATGACCTGCGGGATGTCGGACTTCTCATCAGATGTTGATGTGAGCCAGACCGAAATCACTCCTCACGAGCCCAAGAGTGAGCCTGAACTGGAGGAGCACTCTGATATCAAACCAGGTGAGTCAGCCAGGGAAGCAGCCAGCAATTTTGGGCCCCATGAAAAAATAAAAATACAAGTTTATCATTGCTATTAGTTTTTCAATTTTTTTGAATTGTCATACCCCCCCCCCCCCCCAACATATGGCGCCCCTGAGTTAACCGTTGTGCCTAGCCTACACCTCGTAGTTTCCAAAAGACGTTCTCCTTAAAAAACAAACAACAAAACAAGCCCCCTATACCGTGTCTTAGAAATGGAGATGAAATCCGAGGTGAAAAAGGAGGAAGAGGAGATCACGGAGTGCCAACAGGAAGTTCCGAAGCCGGAGCAGATTCCTCGCCAGCCGCAGCCCGCCAATGAGTGGGAGGAGCTTGAGGGCCAGCAGGTGGAGCATGCCAAGATGGAGGCAGAGCGCTCCGGCCAGTATGGACGCAAGAGGTCGTATGATGAGGGCCGGGGCTACGGCTACTATGAACACCGCGAGGACAAGAGGTCAGTTCTGCTCCGCTTGCTGCTTTGTGCTGGTTAGGTCGTGTGGTCGAAAGTCACTGACTAAGGAAGCCATGTTGATGATCTAATGGTCTTTTCAAGGTCCCGCTCACCACAACCACCTGCTGAAGAAGAGGAAGAGGACTTTGACGATGCCCTTGTTGCCCTGGACACATGTACGTAAAGGTTTTTACAGCCACTTTAATTATGCCTTCAGTGAAGATGACCTGTGTGAAGGGGAGGAGCTTTGAAGCGACCATGGTCACAGCTATGTGTAATCACTGTCCACATTCTCATCTCATTCCCCCCCCCAGACAACTGCGACTTGCACTTCAAAGTGTCCCGCGATCGCTACAGTGGCTATCCTCTGACCATCGAGGGCTTCGCCTACCTCTGGGCGGGAGCGCGGGCCTCGTACGGCGTCGCCAAGGGTCGTGTGTGCTACGAGATGAAGGTACTAGAATGCAGACAATACCGTATCCATCAGTTTCCCACGTCACCTCGAGCATTCCTCTCCAAGGTGGCTCTACGCAGCTTCACATGCATGCTTACGGTGGGTTCTGTATGTATATTACGTTTACATTTAGCAGACGCTCTTATCCAGTAAGTACAGGGACATTCCCCCGAGGCAAGTAGGGTGAAGTGCCTTGCCCAAGGACACAACGTCATTTTACACGGCCAGGAATCGAACTAGCAACCTTCTGATTAATATCCCAATTCCCTAACCATTCAGCCATCATCGCTGACCCTGTATATATGGTATGCTGTACCTGTCCCAGGTGATCGAGGACATCCCGGTGAAGCACCTGCCCAGCAGTGAGCCAGATCCCCATGTGGTCAGGATCGGCTGGTCTCTGGATTCCTGCAGTACGCAGCTTGGTAAGGAAGACACGCGGTCAGAGCAGTTACAGCTAGGGCTGTCACGATAACTACTCTTTCATGTGCGATATATTGCACCAAAATTAATTGCGATAAATGATATTATTGCACACACGTCAATTTTAATTTTCAGTCCATTTTATGACAGGGCTACTTGGTTGGCGTTGCCTTTTCAGCTTGAGATATACAAGGTGTGGCGTGTGAAATGGTTGAAATGCGTGTGTCTCACAGCCAATGCTTGAGATTTGGAAGCCCTGTGTTTGGCAAAAGTTTGCAGCATATTTGTAAATGTTGGTTTTTGCACCATGTTTAATGGCTGCATCTCGTTGGTTATATAGCGAGTACGCTTTCCGTGAGTGTGCGCCATTTCGCGCTGTCACGTTTACATTTGCACTAGTATCGGGAAAAGGCATCTGTAACAGAATTGTATGGAAGACCCCTTTCCAGCTCCAGCTCCAGCTGCAGTTGTTGTTCGCAGGTTGAAAAGCTGGCTGGGATAGTTATATATTGCTAGGTGAGATGTTAGGTTAGTTGCCTCTTTACTTTTCCACTGTTTTTAAACAAAGTCGACATACTGGCTGGTTCACGTTAATTGTTTCTCATCTCATTCGGCTTAAAGACAAAATGTTCCCACACCGGAGCTGAAGATTGTGGCTTTGAAACCAAGTAAATTTTTACTTGTTCTTCCTAACTAGCTGTAGATGTCACGAAACAGCACACTTTATAACATAGTGAGTTCACGCCTTCACCTGTCGGTGTCCGCTCAGTGTGTATGGAGACGCTAGTTCCGCCTACGCCTCGACACAGAAAGCAGAACAAGATGACTGAGGCAGCGGGATCGAGTAACATTTTGGTGACATTTGTTCTTATGTTAAAAAAATCACAATAATAACTGTTTTTTATTATAAAAATGATCAGGTGCAATATATCGCGGCACCAAAAATGATTGCACTCATTTCCATATACCGTGCGATAAGTCAATATATTGACTATCGCGACAGGCCTAGTTACAGCGCAGGTGCGCGTCAGTGGACGACTCGGCCCCAAAGATCACTGCTCCACCTGCAGCCCTGACGTGACTGCTGTGGCATTTTCAGGTGAGGAGGCTTTTTCCTTTGGATGCGGAGGAACCGGCAAGAAATCTTCCGACTGCAAATTTGAAGATTACGGTGAGAAGTTCGGTGAAAACGATGTCATCGGCTGCCACATCGTGAGTACGGGGATTATCCGGTAGCTTTGAGCCCTGCGTTTGAACTTTAAAAACGTTTGAAGACAGCCTCAAATGTTTCACTGTTGCACGCAATCTGTCCTCTCAGGACTTTGACAGCGGTGAGGAGGTGGAGATGGCGTTCTCGAAGAACGGATTGTGGCTGGGCGTGGCCTTCCGTGTCCCGCGGGACGCCCTGGCCGGCCGCGCCCTCTTCCCGCACGTCCTGGTGAAGAACTGCGCCGTGGAGTTCAACTTCGGCCAGAAGGAGGAGCCCTACTACCCCACTCCGGAGGGCTACGCCTTCATCCAGAACGTCGGCCTGGAGAACAGAACCCGAGGAACCCTGGGTCCCGCTAGGAAATCGGATTGTGAGGTACGTCTGTATATTCGTGACATCAAGATCCTGACAGCCGGTGGATTGAGATTTAGAGTGGATAGTGAGCCGTCTCTATCTGTGCTTGTGTGTCGACACCAGATCCTGATGATGGTCGGTCTGCCTGCCTGTGGAAAAACCACCTGGGCCACGAAGCACACTGAGAAGCATCCGGAGAAGAAGTACAACATCCTGGGAACCAACGCCATCATGGACAAGATGAAGGTGAAAGCTCTGCGAACGTGGGAAGGGAGAGGTCGACGAATTCGCAGCTGTGTTCCGGGAGCAGCGTCACCAACGAGGTTCTCTGTTGTCTAGGTGATGGGTCTGCGTCGCCAGAGGAACTACACGGGCCGCTGGGACCTTCTGATTCAGCAGGCCACTCAGTGTCTGAACCGGCTCATCCAGATCGCCGCCCGCAAGAGACGCAACTACATCCTGGACCAGGTAGCGCCCCTCCTCTCCTCCACCTCTGCTCTGATACACCACCCTCTGCTCTGTGTGCCCCGGTATGCTCACAACCTATCTAATGGATTATTTATTTATCTTTCAGGGGACCAATGTAGGATAGAGTAGAGGAAGCATTGATCAGCCTCTTGTTGCTTGCCGTTTACTGTAATGTTAACACTCTCCTGTGACAGTGACAGGATCTTTAATGTCATCGTCTCTCAGCGTATTCTATGCCTTTTTATCACTGTCATTATTACATCCATGCTGTGTGTGTTGGGAACTCCCAGTATTGTACAAGTAGTCCAGTACTATGTTGAGAAACGAGTAAACTCTGACTGGTGAGTAAGAAAAGAGACAACAAAAATAACACCTTCCGTTGCTATGGTAACCATGACGAGACTATTGATAGCATATTTAAAGGTATGTTTAACAGTTAGATGTCGGAACTGTCCAGGGTGTTTTATTTTATGAATTGAACCTGAAGGTAAGTGAGAAGACTAACCGTTTTCAGCTTTTCAGGGCGTTTATTGTAATGTTTTTGTAACTTCTGGTTGGGTAAGTAAGTCTAATGGATGTTGGATCCAAGCTTGGAAACTGTGAGTACCTCCAGGTAAGATGTCTGTGTGTTCTGACCTGAGGCGCAGCGGCACATACTGCATTAGGAGCAGGTAAGTGTAGGTAGGTAAGGGGACCCTGTCAGGGTAGGAAAACCTTTATTTTTATGAGCTATTTCTTTCTTTCTCAGGTTCATACTGATTTAACTTTTCATGCTATGATTGGTATGATTCAGGAAAGAGTCCTTTAGAATCTTGACATTGTCGTCATCATAATCATCATAACTGCCTGTCAACACTCAAGATCATTATTTTTCATTTATTGTTAAGTCTACATAGCTTTTTTCCCCCTCATAGTAATTTCACTTTGCAATCTCTCGATACACTTCAGTGCCAAACAAATATAACAGCCATTTGATAGTGTGTGGATTAAGGGGTCCCCTTTTGTCTCTCTAAGCGACGGTTGACAGAGTCTCGATGCTGCTGTCTGCAGGTGAGTCTGTGAGAGTGCGAGAGGCTGTCAGTAATTCACAGGAGGGTAGTAACGTAGCTTGACGACCAAGCCCAACCTCTCTCACTTGACTATTACAGGGTTCCAGATCCCCCCCTCCCCCCTCAGTGGAAAGCAAAGCCATAACAAGTAAACAATAACAAACAGCTTGTTCTACTTTCTTGTCACCATTGCTAGACAAATGTATATGGATCAGCCCAGAGACGAAAAATGCGACCTTTTGAAGGTTTTCAACGCAAGGCTATTGTAGTGTGTCCCCCGGACGAGGATTTAAAAGAGCGAACGTTAAAGCAAACTGATGAGCAGGGGAAGGATGTTCCCGATCATGCTGTTTTAGAAATGAAAGGTAGGAATCTGTGAAAAAAAAAAAAATCCACCAGATCTACTTTACTTTTTTTTCTATGTTTTTGTGTCTAAATCAAACTTGGAAGGTGCCCCCCCCTTCACCCTCTCCCCATTAACTAGGCCAGATTTATAAACTCCACATGATTAATGGCCCTCCAGAATTTGATCCTTCTTTGTTTTGCCCTGTCTTTGCCACTTGACATAAGACTCCCTCCAAATGCACTGCAAACTGAGGTTTTGGCCTGTTTTACGATAGATCCAAATGACCCATATTGCAAGGGTTTCCATGTTGTCTAAACTGACGCATGTTGTCTAAACTGGCTGATGAGTCCAGTTGTAGACTTCAGACTCCCCTGGTTTGCAGTCCTCAGACCCTTAATGCCGTCTCTCCTTTTGTCATCTGTCCTTGTTTCAAGTTCCCCCTCTTTCCCCCGTTGTGTTTGCTTGAACAAATGTTTCCTCCTGGTTCTTTTGGAGGTCATGTTTTTGTTTGTTCCCAGACCTCGTCAGACACACAGCCACACACGCACACTGTCATCTGCTGTCATCCAAGAGCCCCTCTCAGTGTAGATTCTCTAGTGTTTACCATTCTTGTGTATGGTATTAATTATGTTTCATTTTGTCTCCTGGTGGTGTGGCTGTTCTGTTCTTCACTACAACCCCCCCCCCCCCCCGCTGTCTCTCTCTCTGTCCCCCCCCCCCCCCCGCTGTCTCTCTCTCTGTCCCCCCCCCCCCCCCCCCGCTGTCACCACTTCAAGCCAACTTTGTGCTTCCTGAGACCAGTGACTTCCTGGATGAGGTGACCTTTGTGGAGCTGCAGCGCGAGGATGCCAGCAAGCTCGTGAAGGAGTACAACGAAGCGGGACAGAAAGCCGGCCCGCCCCCGGACAAGCGCTATGACAACCGCCAGGGGGGCTTCCACGGGCGTGGCGGAAGCTTCCAGCGCTATGACAACCGTGACGGACCCCGTGGGGGGGGCTACCAGAGCCGGGGTGGAAATGGAGGAGGTGGGGGTGGGTACAGAGGAGGTAAGGAGACCGTTCTCCTTCGGCTCCTGTAGTTAAGCCTTCCTGTAGGAGTTCAGTTGAGGTGCCGTTGTAGACTGCTAACGCGGTGTATATTCTTCACTCCAGGCTACAACCGCGGGAACTACAACCAGAGCCGCTGGGAAGGCAACTACCGCGACGGAAACTCCAACGGCCGAGGAGGCTACAACCGTAACCAACAGTCAGGAGGAAGCTACAGCCGGCAGGCTCCCTACAACAAAGGCTACAGTCAGGTACACACACCCCTTCATCTACCTGAGAGGAGCTGACACAAATGCAGACCAACAGCTGTTTATGGATTGTAAGTAACCCTGTGGGCTGTCTGTCTCTCTCAATCTCTAGAGCTACAACCCGGGCTATAACCAAGGGTACAACCAGGGGAACTATAACCAAGGTTACAACTACGGCAACTACAGCCAGTATCCAGGATACGGCCAGAGCTACAGCGAGACACCTGCCACTGGACAGACGTACAACCAACAACAGAGTTACGACCAGCAGTACCAGCAGGTAATGAACCAGGGTCTTAACTCCTTAGTCGAACTACGTTTTTATCCCAGCCACTGCAAACATTAATTTAACACGTTTTTCACTGTACCGTATCTGTCCAATAACTACATTTTCTTTTCTCTCCCGGCGCTCCCTCTCTCCAGTATGCCCAACAGTGGCAGCAGTACTATCAGAACCAGAGCCAGTGGAACCAGTATTATGGCCAATATGGGAACTACTCTGGACAGGGAAACCAGGGCTCCTCCTCAGGGGCCCAGTAACTGAGCCTTCGTCTGTACCCCTGGTCCACACCCCTGGTCTGCACCCCTGGTCCACACCCCTGGTCTGCACCCCTGGTCCACACCCCTGGTCCACACCCCTAGTCCACACCCCTGGTCTACACCCCTAGTCCACACCCCTGGTCTGCACCCCTAGTCTACACCCCTAGTCCACACCCCTGGTCTGCACCCCTAGTCTACACCCCTAGTCTACACCCCTGGTCTGCACCCCTAGTCTACACCCCTAGTCCACACCCCTGGTCTACACCCCTAGTCTACACCCCTAGTCCACACCCCTGGTCTGCACCCCTAGTCTACACCCCTAGTCCACACCCCTGGTCTGCACCCCTGGTCCACACCCCTAGTCCACACCCCTGGTCTACACCCCTAGTCCACACCCCTGGTCCGCACCCCTAGTCTACACCCCTAGTCCACACCCCTGGTCTGAACCCCTAGTCTACACCCCTAGTCTACACCCCTGGTCTGCACCCCTAGTCTACACCCCTAGTCCACACCCCTGGTCTACACCCCTAGTCTACACCCCTAGTCCACACCCCTGGTCTGCACCCCTAGTCTACACCCCTAGTCCGCACCCCTGGTCTGCACCCCTAGTCTACACCCCTAGTCTACACCCCTAGTCCACACCCCTGGTCCACACCCCTAGTCTACACCCCTGGTCCACACCCCTGGTCCGCACCCCTGGTCCACACCCCTGGTCCGCACCCCTAGTCTACACCCCTGGTCCACACCCCTGGTCCGCACCCCTGGTCTGCACCCCTGGTCTGTACCCCTAGTCCACACCCCTGGTCTACACCCCTGGTCCACACCCCTGGTCCGCACCCCTGGTCCGCACCCCTGGTCCGCACCCCTGGTCTGCACCCCTGGTCCACACCCCTGGTCCGCACCCCTGGTCCGCACCCCTGGTCTACACCCCTGGTCCGCACCCCTGGTCCGCACCCCTGGTCCACACCCCTGGTCCGCACCCCTGGTCTGCACCCCTAGTCTACACCCCTGGTCCGCACCCCTGGTCCGCACCCCTGGTCCGCACCCCTGGTCTGCACCCCTGGTCCACACCCCTGGTCTGCACCCCTGGTCCGCACCCCTGGTCTACACCCCTGGTCCGCACCCCTGGTCCGCACCCCTGGTCCGCACCCCTGGTCTGCACCCCTGGTCCACACCCCTGGTCCGCACCCCTGGTCTGCACCCCTGGTCCGCACCCCTGGTCCGCACCCCTGGTCTGCACCCCTGGTCCGCACCCCTGGTCCGCACCCCTGGTCTGCACCCCTGGTCCACACCCCTGGTCCGCACCCCTGGTCCGCACCCCTGGTCTGCACCCCTGGGTTTGCACCCCTGCCCTTTACTCTGGAGCCTCATTCTTTCCTCAGTGTGTGACAACTTTTGTCCAGCCCTCTCTTTATCCGTCTCTCTCTCTCACACATAGGCACACACACACACACCTGCCTACTGTAAGTTCTCTGTCAGTCTTTCACACACCTCACAGCAGCCTTCTACCCCTTAGCCGACAAACGCATTGCTCCGATCCGATTTTTGTAGCTTCATGAACTACGTCTTATCCTTAGCATTGATTGTGTTTGTGCAGAATAGTAAAAGTAGGTGTTCCATTGTATAGTAGGTTTTCCCTTAGCACTATGCATTTGATGTGGGCGTCTGTTTAGTCTCAGTTTCCACAGTTTTCTACAGTTGGATGAAGTGCATGTTCTCAGGGAGCAGAGAGGGACAGCCACCACATACCAGAGATTATAACATATAATTTTTTTTTGTGTTCGGTTTAGTGTTGGAGTTGAGAACACAACTATGACCTCTGCTCCGAACTCTCCCCCAGAGTTGAGTTACTGCTCACGTGATCACTTTGAAAAGATTGATTGTACTTTTCTGTCAGAATTTGGGAAGTGTTGCAATCCTCCCTATGGATAGATATTACATTTCCAATAATGATAAATGTATGCGATGATCATTTTATGCACTGAGTCAATGTTTTTGCTGCCATGTTCAGTAGTCGTGTGTGCAACCTTTTGTTTTGTAAAATGTTTGTATTTGCTGTTGACTGTTGTCAGATTCCTTTTCTATTTGAGAATAAAACCTGGGATGATATCGTACGTCCACTTAGGTGTCAGACTATACACAGGCCCAGTAATGTAGTCTGGAGCATTCTTCACATTATCAACTAATCTGTCTTGTACGCAGCACGAAGGGGAAGTTGTGGTTGGCTGAGCTGGAGTCACGCCCCAAAACCACCGAATCGACAGACCGACAGCCTACAGCACAACATACACTTTCAGACAAACACACCATTTTAAGTAATCTCATTTGCCTTCTTTAGCATGTTCTGTAGTAGACATTTGGTATGTAAAATTATTTCCGCTCCTTCCATGATTTGCCACAAGTAATAATGACCGAAATATGTTCAACAAAGGATGACGATTTCAAACATGTTTTTTTTTTTTTTTTTTTTTACAGCAATAGTAAATACAGTAGTTTCACATTCGCAACTGATGTAAAGCAGAATGTTGTTGAATTGGAAACTGTTCCGTGTGTCCACTTTCATGACTGTCTTGAAGGTCTCCCAGATTTGAGAGAAGCTTAGCACCAGAGAAGCCTCCAACAGCCTCCAAATGAAATGTATACGCTTAACAACTGTACATAACCAAACAGTTAAATGAACGAATCAGAGGCTCCGAAAAAACATTCAAGAAAATCACTTCCACACTCAACCACATATTTCTCCAAAGAGTCTATTAGTTGCACTTGGGGGACTGAGACCCTGCTTGTCTGATCCAGAGAGTCCACTTGAGTTAATGTCCATAGTGTGTGTGTGTGTCAGGCAGGGTGTCCAGTGCAGCGTTGCTCAGTCAGGCTCCCTGCTCTTGTCACTGTGGAGTTCCAGTTCCTCCATTTTCTCCAGGAGAAAGGACACAGACACCGGCATGGAAGCACCTCTGGTCTAGGAGGAGCACAGAGAATAGTCTGGGACTACACAACAAACCGAAACATAGAAACAAACTATATTCAAATGCCATTTGAATATAAGGACCATGTGGTCTTCAACAACGTAGTATAGGTCTTACCCTCTCTGTAGGAGGTCTGTGTGTGTCAGAGTCTGGTTGTCCTCCACTCTTTTCAACCTTCTGTGGAGTCCAGAACCCAGGATCTGTTTGAGTGGAACCGTCTGAGAGTGTAGAATCCTCAGTAATGTTCTTCGCGGTAGGGTTACCCCTATTGTGATCTGCTTCGTTGCTTTGAGGGAAAATAAAGGTGTCCTCCTCGGAACCTGGTAAGATACACACACACACACACAAAGGGTGTTAAATGTAGCAGAGGTCATTGAAAGGCATTGAAAAACAGCTCAAGGTGTGCATGTAGATGAATCTGAGAGGACTACAGGATGAGGGGGGGCGAGGAAGAGAGGATGACTTACTCCAGCTGTTAGCCTTGGTTTTGAAGTCGGGTACTGGGGTGCAGGGACAAGAACTGCCAGAAACTTTGTGTTTCTTCATGCACTCTTGGGCCAACAGGTCCTTACAGTGGCGGTGACAGTTCATCCCACAGTCTGTAAGAGGGAGGAAGTGGGGGAGGAGAAAACCATCAAGGAGGATGTACCCTAAAACAGAGCCGTAAAAGGGAAACACCTGTGATGCAGCTCGTGAGCCGTCGTGTACCCAGAGGCTGATCTCACCTTTGCAGTGGTAGCCCCTCTTCACGCCCCACAACTGGGAGAGATCAGACAGAGAATGGGGAAGGTATTTAGTCACAGGGCTGCAAACCTCAGGCCAAATCACAGACGTGACAAAGACATCACCGTTACGTCATGGACACTCACGAAGCCTCCGCAGCTGTCGCAGAACGTGGGCCTCTTGTAGGTGGTCTCGTGTAAGTTGTGCACTTGCTGCGCGCTTGTCGGGCTGAAGTTTAGCCCCAGTTTAGCACACACAGACATCCCCCTGATGAAGTAGGAAGTGATTTCTTCACGACTGATTTCCCCTTCCCTGGATGGAAGGGAACGCAGGGACATTGAGTAAGGGGGTTCGGTCGCACAGCGTTTTGTCGTTCTGATATGATCACAGTTCGATTGTTTCAAGACCACCGCGTGTGTAATCAGCTTCCTCACCTGTCACTTTCGTGGGGGAAGGAGAAAGGGAAGTTGGCTGCTATTTTCTCAAAGTCCTCCAAAGAGATGTAGCCATCCTGATTCAGGTCGTAGTTCTTCATGATGGACTGCAGAGGGCGTGATCAGAGAGGGTTTTTTACCAATAGCGTCATGACAACTAGGCACTTCTGCTTTAGCCTGCTCAGTAATAAGGAAGCGAAAACCACTGACAGATACTTGTGCGGACGCAGAGTTCAATACTCACATCCACCATCTGTTTGACGTGTTTAGAAATGGTGGCAGGATCTAGCCTTGGGGTGACTCCAGACCCCCACTCTGCAACTGCAGGAGCTTTGACTGGAGCGACAGGCTGGAATAGAGAGAGAGAGAGAGAGGGGGGGGGGAAGGGAGAGAGAGAGAGGGAGAGAGACAGAAAGAAAGGGGGAGGAAATGAGGATAGCACACGTCACAAAACCACTTGCTAACACGTCTTGAGAAGCGCACACCCTTTTTTGTGGTTCACTTTTGTGCAAGCCTGCGTTTTTCTCGGTTGTACCATAAGTTCCACGCCCACAGATAAGGGACAAGAGGTACTTGTACGAAAAGAGATGAAAAGAGGTCAACATCAAGGTGATGTTAGTGGAGGAGGAGAAAGATAAACATATTTTCAATTCTTGGAGATCAAAGGAACATCCTGTACAGCTGAGCTACTAACCTGGATCTTGGGGTTTTTGGGCTCCTTGGTGTAGGACAGTTCGTAGATCTCATCCTCGGTGTAATACAGGTCGAGAGACAGCTGCGAAGCAGGGAGGAGGGCAGACAGGGTTCAAACGCCAGCTCACTCCAACTCCCAAACGCACCCCACCCCATTATGTCGTTTCTATTAACTAGGCTGCTTTCAACAGACAAAACCCCAAAAGGGGCCCTGCCCTCACCGTGAGAAGATGGAGCAGGTCCTTGTTAGCCTCCGGGGGAAGGCAGCTGTGGAGGGCTAGCAGGTCGCTGATGTTGCTGTGGATGTGCTGCAGCTTGCCCAGGTTGATCTTGTCCTCATCCAGGTAGTCGGGCAGGGCCTCGTTCAGGGAGATCAGGTCCTTTAGGTGCACGCCCAGGATGGGTACCTTGAAGCCCACGCACTCGTTGTACACCCGCCGGTAGTTGCTATAGTTACTGCTGGAGGACAGCAGCTCTGTCATTTCACTCAGAGCCTGCAGGAGGACAGACAGGAAGAGGGTTTCTGGGACTGGCGGTGAAGGTGCGGTCGCGTTCAGAGAACTTGTCAAGACCGGCCACACCAAGCTCGCAAAACTAGCAGTAGCAATGATGAAATGATGGCTGGAATGACTACGCTGGAATGAATCGCTGAGTCAGAGTCAGTCCTCGTTGAGTCGGTCCTCGTCGAGTCAGAGTCTTTGCCAATTCCGGCTCGGTGCTGTTTCTCTAGGAGGGATGGTGACAGCGAGTCCCTGGCTGACCTTAGTGATGTCCGGGGGCAGCAGGCTGGCTGTGTCTTTCAGTCTGGAGATGGAGCTGTGGCACAGGCCTCCCGTCACGGCCATAAGAGTGTTAAAGTTCTGAAGGGAGCGCAGCTTCTACAGGGCGACAAGAAGAAAAAAAAACGAAATACCCCTTTAATGAGTGACACCACCGGACCCGATGTGACGTGGTGACACCGCCCGACGTCTCTTACCTGGGCCACGTGGATGAACTTGGTGAAGACCTGGGCTCTCTGCTGGGCCGTGTGCCTGCTGAGGATCATCAGCTGGACCCACTGGGAGACGCCGTTGCACATCATGACGGAACGTTCCAGCGCCGGGTTGTCCCTCACCGAGCCGCGCACCACGTAGCTGTGGTAGTCCAGGAACTGGCCAATCAGACAACGGTGAGGGGGTCAGGCTGGAGATGAGTGTGTCAACTGTGAAGGTTTTTGCTTTTTTTCGTGGTGACCTTGAACCAGGCTTCTCAACCCGATGTGACTGATCTGGCGTACTCACGGAAACATTACAGAAGTTCTTGAACTCCAGGTAGCTGAGATGCTTGGCCATCTCGTCAGCTTCCATGTGATCAAAAAGCAAGGACACTTTCCTCTTCTTCACAGAAGGTGAGGGGGCTTGGGATATGTTCACAGCAGTGTTTCTGTAGAAAGACACCAGGAAGACTCAATCAAGACATTGTATATCGAAGTTTGTTATTGACCTCACAGATGGATCAGATATTGATTTGATTCGAACGGCTCATAGGTAAGGCCATTGTTACTTACACGCAGGAAGAATTGATGAAGTGCGAGTGTGTGTTCTCGACCTCTGACCTCACCAGGGTCCACAGGTCGCCCATAATGTGCTCCAGTCTGGGATCAGCCTCGAACACTGCCGGGAACTGGCTGATCCACTGCCTGACCAGGACAACAACAGAGACATGCTAGCTGGTCAATACTGGACAAACACAAACAGTGGCAGAGCACATCACCGTCTGAGACAAACTCCAGTCAAGTATTTTCGTAGTGTCGCAACAGAGCAGAATTGAATGATTTTTGGACGGCATGTGAAACAGAAGGGTGTGGGTTTTGTGTGTATGTGAAAGTATGTGTGCGCGCGTGAGTTTGTGTGTTTATTGATGCTAACCTGATGAGGTTGTAGATCTGTGATCTTCTCAGCCCTTTCTCGACAGGACAGTCCTTATAGGTAACAAAAGTCAAGGAGCACACGCACCACCACACTTTAAGACAACAACACAACTACTACCGCTGCTGCTACACATCCACGCTCCAACACAAATGAGCTTCTTCAGTAAACACGCCTGGCCTGACAAAGAAGTGTTTGTTTCCTGGTTTCAGGGATTAATAGACATGTGATGAGGTGCTGCGAGCCGACGGCCCCGGAGGGGGGGGGGGGGCACTTGTGGCGGGGTGAGGGAAGAGGGGGGTAGTTGGGGGCACTTGGGGCAGGGTCAGGGGAGGGTTGCAGTGGAGGATCTTAGAGGATATAGAGCCAGAAGCTTCAAGGCGAAGGTCTGGGAAGGAACCACCCAGATGTGCATCATCAGCGTCATGTTGACCATCTGGGAGCCTCTGACAAGTCTCCCCTCCGAGTCTGAAACCAACACAAGACTTCAGGGTCAAAACACCAAGTGTGAGTAGAGGAGGGCCGGAGTTCGAAAGAAAAGGATTATTTAAAAGAACAGTAAATAAATAGATATTCATGCTATACACGTGAACATGTGAGGATGTATAAGTGCCTACAGCTGGTAGAGGTGGATAGCTAACAGGACTTCCTCCTGGTGTCATGTTGACCTCTGATCCTAGATTGTGTAACTGAGGGCAAGTACGTCAAATAATGCGGGCAAGTTCCCGTCCATGCGTTCGACGAGCTGTGTGGCCATCCCAGTCTGATGAAACAAAGCTTGATTGTGTGTCTCCACTTTGCCTCACACATCCCCTCTCCTCCTCCCCACCCCCCCCCCCTCTCTCCCTCACTCTCACCCTAGATTCTTCCCTCTCATCCCACGCTTACATAACCTGCCTGGGATAAAGCAAGGGCGAGAGAGTGGGAAGGACTGAGCGATGAGGTCAACAGCTAAACTAGGGAGAGCCACCCACACACACACACACACACACACACAAACTCATAAAGACAAACACACACACACACACACGTTTATAGACACGCACCAAAGCAGTGTAGACAGAGCTGGATGAGTTCATCCAGACTGGCCGCTCGCGTCAGGGGGAGCGGGGTGGGGGTCTGCAGGGCTCGGCTGATCTCCTGGGGGCTGGGGCAGGTCATACGCCTCTGAACCGGACGTCTGCTCTTCACCCCCCCAGGGCCCTCCACGCGACACTTCCTGCAGACGAGAGAGAGATAGAGAAAAAGGGAGAAAGAGCGAGAGAGAGAGAGATAAATTAGCCACCTATAAAGATCTAATCATTCGCTCTGTGACGGAATGGGTTGATTGTCTCTATCAATCTGGTTCCTGCAAGTTCCTACCTGTTTGTCCTACCAGCATGTGTTGATAAGCTTTTTGTTTATATTGACACTACCTACTAAGCAAGCCTGTAATGTCAAGGAATCAGTCATACAGAATCTGATCCCAACAGTGGCTTTCAGTTTTTCTGTCAGTGGTCATTGTGTAGTTGTACAGCAAAAAATGTTGTCAGTATGACCGCGGTGTGGAGCAGATTGTGTCATTGCCTTGTGTATGAGAAAAACATTACCAGGAAATGCACATTAGTTTATTTCAAAGAACTTGCAAGTTATCTGAATAACCAGACTATCTACCTCTCTCGGTCTCTCTCTCTCTCTCTCTCTCTCTCTCTCTCTCTCTCTCTGTCTCTCTCTCTCTCTCTTTCCCTTCCTCCTTGTCGGTATCATCAGTACAAAATGTTCAACTCTCCTCATTCGAAGTTGTGAGTCGTGTTCAAACTCACCTCATATAGAAACAGACACACAGACACTCACAGACACAAACACACACACACACTGCTGCATCTATTAGTGTAAATAGACTTGGATGTGCATGGTAGCACAGAGTCATACAGGGCTAGGGGTCTTGCTCAGTCTGTGTTTCTCCTTATGGACGGTCTCTCCAGGACATTCTGTTCAATTCCTATCCCAACCTGCAGCTCCCCAACTTGCAGCTCCCCAACCTGCAGCTCCCAACCTGCAGCTCCCCAACCTGCAGCTCCCCAACCTGCAGCTCCCAACCTGCAGCTCCCCAACTTGCAGCTCCCCAACCTGCAGCTCCCAACCTGCAGCTCCCCAACTTGCAGCTCCCCAACCTGCAGCTCCCAACCTGCAGCTCCCCAACCTGCAGCTTCCCAACCTGCAGCTCCCCAACCTGCAGCTTCCCAACCTGCAGCTTCCCAACCTGCAGCTCCCCAACCTGCAGCTTCCCAACCTGCAGCTCCCCAACATCAAGCTGATCCGAGGCTCCAGGGTGTGTCCTCTCACCGACTGCTACGGTGGCAGCCTCAGTGCCCCCCCCCCCCCAGCCTCCAGCCCTCCCCCCAGCCAGACCCTGTTAGGCCCCTTTCTCTTCGGCTAATGACACTGGCCTCCGAGCCCAAAACATCAGGGCGAACCTACACGCCGCAGCCAAGACACCAACGGCAGACACACTATATACATTTCAATGTAGGCAGGGGAAGTGAAACAGACACACAGGTACACCACGTGACTGAAGACCTTCACCGGGAAGAGCCGAGGACGTGGTCAAAAAAAGTTCTTTCCGTAACTGACTGTCTTCGATGCATCACATCGGTATGCAGACGGCTGCATGGCATAATCCCTCCACGCAAATGATGGGGTTTCAAAACTCTCTCGCCCTGCTCATCTGGGACAACCTCCCACCATGGCGGCTCTCATTCCATCGCTGCCATTTGCAATCCTTATCTGTCACTCTTTCAAAGGGGGAAGCGGTTATAACCTAAACAAGTGACACAGTCAGAAAGTCCCCTTGGATGTGTGGGTCATGCTGACTGAGAGAACACAGAGTGTCTAGCCCGAGGCTGCCTAGAGTGCAGAGTGGGACATCTACTCTTCTACGCCGACCGGCTGTGTAGAGAGGGATGTTTGGTAAACAGAAAGAGTTTTGTAGGTTCCCATGCAAATCCGTGGCACAATTAGCCCCTGTCTACTGTCTTGGACATTTGCATTCACCTGGTCCTAGAATGAAACTGGCTACTGGGAGCTATGTCAATAACACAATACTCCCTCTATCTCTTACCCCCCACACACACACACACACTCACACGCACATAGACACATGCTGGGGCTTGTGTAAATTCTAAGTAACCCGACAAGCCTGGTTTTGTTTCTACAGAATTACTCACCAACACAAGCATCACTGAGCCTCTCACTGGTCAGTGTTGAGGTGAGATGATGGCGTACAGGGTAAAGGGACAAGGTTTTGGATCATGGTTTTAAGCCCAGAATCTCTTTCATGCACAAAGGTTTGGTACTAACCCACACCAAGTCCATTCCTCTGTTCTATTCCCTCTCTGCATCTTTCCTTGCATTTACATTTAGTAATTTAGTAGACACTCTCATCCAGAGCGACTTACAGTAAGCACAGGGACATTCTCCCCGAGGCAAGTAGGGTGAAGTGTCTTGCCCAAGGACACAACATAATTTGGCATGGCCGGGAATTGTACTGGCAACCTTCAGATTACTAGCCCCATTCCCTAACCGCTCAGCCACCTGACTCCCCTGACATCTTCTCCCCTTTCCTCCATCCTCACTCTATTCATGTCATTCAGAAAGCAGCTCCAACTGTTTTTCTTTGGAACCCCCCCCGCCCTCACCCATCCATGTAACAACCCCCGGGTTTTCACTCACAGTTCCTGGCCAAAGACCCACTTCCCCCTCCTGTTCTCACACACACAAGTAGAGAAAGGGGGGGGGGGGGGGCATGCAAATTCCTTCTTTTCTCTCGTTAATTGATTAATTGATGCCAGTATCGTTTAAAAGCCTTGTTTGTGTGTCTGCTCTCTCTCTCTCTCTCTCTCTCTCTCTCTCTCTCTCTCTCTCTCTCTCTCGCTCTTTCTCTCTATTCTCTTTATAAAACCGCCCCCCCCCCCCTGTAATTAATAACATTATTCCGGGGGGGGGGTTCTAGGTTATCAACCCACTACACATCTTGTGAGCATTGGTGAAAATGATTTTGCCATAGAGAAAATATCTTAAGAATATGATTGAACATATCAACTCTGACCACACCCACTCAAAACCTTATTTCTATCCAACCTGATACGATCTGAACTACAAAGTGAAAACAGTTCATGAAAACACTGTTTCTACAGCCTCTCTGTAACAGTGTAAACACATCTACCATAAATAATGTTTGTCACATCAACATGCAACTCCCTCCAGAATCAGCATTCCGTTTGTAACTGCAATCCTACATACATAAAGTAGCATTGATTCAGGATATGCTCTACTTACAAACTCCAATAGAGACCAATCTTGATGGTAATATACTGTGGCTCTGGTGCTAGGAGCATCTAGCTGAAGACACCAGACTGTGGCTCTGGAGGGGTGGTCCCTACTACATGCCAAGCTGAACAGCACTACGACCAGCTCCAGAATGCCAGTGCATGTTTGTGTGCAGTAGACACAAACCTTTGAGCATGTAACCACAGCACACAGTACACTATACCCCAGTCAAATGTAGGTCAAGCACACACTCAAAAGTCTTTTTAAAACGGCCACTACGAAATCAAAAAAGGAAAGAAAACAATATATATCTGACAGCTCCATGAGCTGCAGTGCTGGTCTTACTCACACCTTAGAGTAGATTCAACTGAACTTTTCTCTATAACGGCTCTGTTTCTTGTTAGTAGTAAGTAAGGAGTGAAAAACAACAGCCTGTGACTTCTCAAGAAACCCGACACAAACCACAGAGACTAGTTTCGGGTATTGACAGTGCTCGTGAAGGATAGCTCTTTCAATAGAGTACGGCTGACATACTACACACTGCTGTGACCGTGCGGTTCCATGTCAGTTTCCCCCCCTTCCCCAGTGCTTTCCCACTCACCTCTTGTTCTTGTGCATAGTAAAGGTCGTCTCCACAGCTCTCCTGCTCCACTGGCGGTCCTCAGGGGCATGTGTGTGTATCCTGGAACCCTAAAGCTCCATGCATGACCCCCACTCCTCCTGCTTTGTGTCCTCTACAGCCCGCCGTGTCCCAGCCAAGCAGGCTCAGGGACTGAGACCTGGCGTGGTGGATGAGCTCTGCTCCCCTATCTGTCGCCTCTTCACTTCAGGCTGAACACCACCTCCTCCTGTCTGTCTGTCTGTCTCGTTCTCTCTCTTACTCTGAATGACTGTGCCAACCACAAAATACACCCTGACAAGCTCCTACTTGATAACTAAACTAGTCTGAAATGGAAGCGATATGACAGTAAATTGTAGTCATTGCACCATTTACCTGTCCTCTAATACTGTTCTACAACCCTGTACAATAACCTTGTTCTATAACCCTGTCCTACTGTATAAAAAGTCAGTATCTCTAATGTAGGAACTGACTCTGAGAGATAGGGGAACTCTCATCAGTGTGTTTGTGTGTATGTATTGGTGTGAACAAGGGGGAGGGGAGGGCAGTAGAATGAGAGAGCTCAAATGGGAGAGTTGTGAGCTAAACACTAAGTACTGGCAGAGGGAGGAGGAGGAGAAGCGAGAGAGAGAGACAGATAATGATGAACGTCTATCAGTGTTCTGTCCTCATGGTATAGATACAACAAGTATCTCCTATAAAGACAGAGGCACTTTCAGCATCTACAACAATCTAACTTTGAACCGATTCAATTCTTTGCGTTTCTTCCGAGAATCTTGTGCAACAGCTGCCTGCCTTGCCTCATCTAAACCCTTACCGTCATCCCTTCCTTTTTGACAGTCATCCAGGTCTTTCACTCAGGGTTTCCCTATCTTGTATAATCCCCAGCGCTTCTCTTTTCTCTCGGCCTCTCCTTCTCTCTGGGTGCTGAGTGGAGGTAGTGTTTCAGGGGAACCATCTCCGTGTGCAGCTGGACACGGAGGCTCAAAGGCATCCTTGTTCAAGCTCCCCCAGAGGAAGAGGGGACCCAAGAGGGGACAGTGAAGTCACTGACGGCGGAGGTGGCCGCTCGAGAGACCTGTGGGTGTGATGGAGAAAGAATGTGAGCGATATCGATCAAACATATGCCGTTAAGTAAAGTAAAACCTCATAGTGATCACGACCCTGTTACGGTCAGTTTACAGTGATATGGTATCCGTGGCCATTTAGCGAGGGTGGGTGAGAGGGACTGAAACGTGTGGTGGGTAGACACGTTATAAACCTCAGAGTTCTGTTGACATATAGAAGTATAAACTACGATACATTGCGTGGTGCCCATTTAAACTGAAAGTAATTTCTCACTTAAAAAAAATAAAAGTTATATATTTACAAAGTGACGCTTACATCGGTGGTCAGCGATGATGTTGCTTAAATAAACTCGAACACTGCCATCTAAGGGTTAGATGGCGTCATTGCACAGATCATGATTCGAGAACGAAACTGTCTTCCGAAACTCAAACTCCCAGCATTCAATTTACCCGTGAAGAGCTCCTGAGGTAAGTGCATTTTTGGGCAGTAAACCACCCGCTGCCGCAAAATGCATCGGTAAATACTAGATTCCAGCATGTCGTTGCTATGGGTGATGCGCGAGGAGGGTTGCACGAAGAAGTATGACAGATGGACACTGTGGAGGTGAGTTTGCGTTGTTGCTCTATGTTCCGAGTTCCGAAAACGCATGGTTTGTTGAATTTCGCAGAGTATTTATTGGTTGCTGGAGGGGTGTGTCTGTCATGTAAATACATCCAAATGCTCTCTAAGGAGTGTTTTAAGGTGAATATGGTTGTTCTTGTTGATGATAATATGAGGGAGGAAAATGTAAATGAGTTGCACACAGGAGACATGGACAAGGATAGACGGAATTATTAATACACAGAGCATTAGACTAAATTTGACTCAGTGTGTGATCAAAATAAAAACCCATTAACCCAATTTGGCAAAGCACAGCCACACTATTTATCTTCTCACATGGAAATTATGGACAAGTAATTCTGCTGGAATTGCTTACACACTGAAATCTAGTACCAACTGTGGAGAAGTGCAGATGAGATTCAGTTTGGTATAAAACGATACAGCACTTTTGCTTGCACACCATCAGTCTAGGGATGCGATAGAAATAGAACTCAGGCACGACACACGCACATAGAAACACACTTACACACACACATGGAGACACACACATTCGGACTGAATGCTTTTACAGAGGCACGGCACATGCAGTCACACACACTCATAGACACAGACACACACACCACAAATACACTTAGTACCGAGTGCGTTTACAAAGACTAGTATAGTGTCCAATTTTCAATATATCGAGCTCTTTGGTAGATATAGAAAGCAAAAATACCATCAGTTACTATTAAGTGTCTAAACATTTGTTTTATGCATTTGTGCCCAGGCATGGTGTTCACTGTATGCAACGAATATCACTGCATATTTTGTTGTACTGTAAAGCTGAGGTATTACAAAAGCGTTGCAGTTTTTATTTAGTTTCATCATGACTTGAAGCAGGATAGCCGAGCATGCGTGCTAGGGCACGATGGAGTGTGTGTCGTTCATTATGAGCGAGGCAGAGAAGACGCGAGTCTTAGTGCTCCTCGGAGTCCTCATACGTCTTCCTTTTATAGCCGACGAGACTGTGAGGGGAAGGACCTGGCTGTGGGAGGGAGGGGCTACCTTCTACTAACATGGCTGTGGGAGGGAGGGGCTACCTTCTACTAACATGGCTGTGGGAGGGAGGGGCTACCTTCCACTAACATGGCTGCGTGGCTGGGGCAGTGTGAATGTGTAACAAGGTGACTGCCCCTCCTCTCCTCCTCCCCCCCCCCCCCCCCGGGGGGATTGCCCCTCCTCCCCCCTCCCCGGTGGGATGCGATGGGGGAGAGAGACTGGGCTGCCCGTCACTCTCTCTCACACCACCGTGACAGCCACAGGACACATGCTGTCCTCCAGCACACCCACACACAGACACTGAGGAGTCCGAGGGACAGAGAGAGAGAGAGAGAGAGACAGAGAGAGAGAGGGAGGTGTAGCGAGGAGTAGCGAGGAGTGAGGTAACAAGGAGTGAAAGGTTGCAAGGGGAGGGAGGAAAAAAAAATAGAAAGAGAGAGAGAAAACAGGAGGATTTTGTGGTTTCTTCCGAGGAGCTGCAAATAACCATCGGAGAAGGATGGCAGAAGGAGGAGACGGAGAGGAAGAGATCCAGTTCCTGCGCACGGTGAGTGCTGCTCGCTCACTTTCTCTGTTGGAGTCGACCTGCACTGAGATTCTGGATTGGGGGCGAGGGGTGGGGTGATGTGTGTGTCTGTGTTTGGGGGTCGATTACAGGGTTAATCATCTCTGGATGTGAGCATGTTGTTTTGTTTCGTGGGGCAGGATTTGCATTTCAGTTACCTGTCTCTGTTTGTCAGAGTGCCATACGGTTTTTGTTACGGCCGAGGACGTCTAATTGACCCAAATCTCAGCAAGTTGTCCTTCCGTGTATCGGATGGCTCTCACAGTTCCTCATGTTTGTGAATGTTGCTGTTCTGGCATCGGATATTTCAGTCAATCTCTAGTTGCAGTTTTTTTTCTTCCAACCATGGCCCCCTTCTGTATTTAGTTAACTATTTTTGTGGCCCGAATGTGCTCTGACCTGCTTTTTATTCTCGGCCCACGGTGACTATGGCAATCATGACATCTGGAATTTACCTCAAACTTCCTAATTAGTTCAGAACGATGATGTAGATGGGAGGTTTTCTTAAGGTCTTTCTTCAATGACTTCTAGAATGTTCTTCCTAATGGAGGATTTTACATTATGGGGGTTCGAGCATGCGTGCGTGTGTGTGTGTGTGTGTGTATGGATAGACAGGGGCCGGTGCATCTGTTAGCATCGTTATCTATTTATATCACAGGAAAGGGGAGACTGGCAGCCAGCAGGGGGACAGCTGGACACAGCCCAATGGCTGCCTTGGAGGGACACACAGACAGACAGACAGACAGTGAGACAGTGAGACAGACAGTGAGACAGACAGACAAGGAGACAGACAGACAGACAGACAGACAGACAAGGAGACAGACAGAGAGACAAGGAGACAGACAGACAGACAGACAGACAGACAGACAGACAAGGAGACAGACAGAGAGACAAGGAGACAGACAGACAAACAAGGAGACAGACAGGGAGACAGACAGGAAGACAGACAGGGAGACAGACACTGAGATCCAAACAAGACACACAGCACGAGGCCTGTACCGGCAGGGAGCAGATGAAGATCAATATCCCTTCAAGGCCCAGTGACAAGGCTGTTGTAACCAGTGACACTGAGAGAGACCAGGAGACACAGAGATACTTTTTGATGCAGACAGACCCATCAGTGCAAATCAATTAGGACAAAACACTCGGGATGTCAAAAGATCAAAGTTTTGCACTGTTGTGGCTGGCCTAGTCTGGGTGCACCAGCTCATCTCTCTGTGTGATAATAGTTACAGGTCCAGCAATACAAGCACACGCTGTCTCGCTTGGATTACCAAGCGAGACAGAATTCCTGTCAGGTCCATGGGGTCAGCTCAGACATTAACACTGCTGGCGTTCTTAGATAATAGAACCATAAACAATCCCGCTTGTTTTCTGTCTGACTGGCCAGAATGGGAAAGTGTAAATTGTGAGGTCACATCCTGTGCATAGTTCTACCGGGGAGTAGCCCAAGAACTCAGATCAAAAGGCAAGGCATTCTGCAGGACAGCTGGGGGATAAAAAAAAAAAAAAAAAAACATTGCCACAGCCTGTCAGGGATAGGTTGAAGGTGGGACAATGATATGCCCTGCTGGGGCATCCCTGAGCAAGGCATTGCATTGTCTGGTCTGACTGCAGGATGAGTAACAGTGTGATCTTAGTTAGGGGTCCTCAGTCATCTGGCAGGAAGAGGGGGACAGAGTCTGCTCCCTGGATGGCAGACTCTGCTCTTCCCCTTCAGACAGACAGGCCTATCATACCTAATGAGGGGATTGTGATAACGCTGGTGTTAATCCTCCTCTGTCTTCCTCTCCTTGTGAGAATGATCTGGAAACAGAGGGAGCTGAGGGAGGAGGAGAGAGGAGGGAGGAAGAGAGAGGGGAGGAGGGCTGAGGAGGGAGGAGGAGACAGGAGGGAGGAAGAGAGGGGGGAGGAGAGAGGAGGGAGGAGTAGATAGGAGGGAGGAAGAGAGAGGGGGGAGCAGAGAAGAGGGAGGAGGAGAGAGGAGGGAGGAAGAGAGAGGAGGAAAGAGGAGGGTGGAGGAGAGAGGGAGGTGCCATGCTGCTCTAGCACTCAGTGTTCTTCAGAACTGTGGCAGACTATTCTGCCTTTTAAATACTGTTAGATCAATTCAGTTCAACCCCAGACGAAGCAAAGGGGATTGCTATGCATACTGTACATCTTCACCAGAGATTCTCATCTTCGTTCTCCTTTTTACAAAGCCTCTCAAACTGTAGACGGCTTACTCAGCAGTGCCAGTGAATTGAAATGTCGCGAAATTATACAACAACCTGTCAGTTGAATAACTCATACAGTACAATGGCTTATCTGAGAGTGCTGGGGTTTGTCTATGCTAGGTTCTGTTTGCGCTTGGGCTTATTCATGATGTCTGTATTCAGACAGACCAGGTGTACAATGTAATAGCATTACTGTCTGTTATCCTACATCTAAAACACCTAGCGAGTTTGACAGTTAGCCCAAATGTCCTGTCTGAGACACTTAGCTTAGCTCACAAGAGGGTCTCCTAGCTTGCTGTAGTTAGTCTGGATTACCCTGTACAACTGCCAGTGAGGACAAACACGAAGGCTAGCTGTAATTCTCTTTCCCTGTTGAAGGAATAAAAGCTGTGTCATTGTTTTGCAAGGGCTTAGACAGTATAGGTGTGAAACAGGAGAATTAGAAGGGCTCTTCAGGTTCCAATCTATAGCAGCAGTTTCTTTTTATAGTTTGCCACTATAAGCTCCCACACTCAAGGGGGAGAGAGAAGGAGAGCCAGTGTCCTACTTGCTGGCATCCATTGGGAGGGAATGTGTGTGTGTAAATGTGTGGGTGTGTGAAAAGGATACACAGTGTTTCTGAGGGATTGTTCTGATTGGCGTCAACTAAATCCTATTGCTTGGCTTGAAGGTCTCTTTCAACATCACTGGCTGTGATAACGTGTCTGACATTCACAAAGCATCATTAGAACACGTTGCTGCCACAGCCCGGTCCTTCCCTGTAAAACTCTGATAATTACTCACACCACTTTTCCTGTCACACACCCATTTCATCTAGCCAACAATCAAAAATGATCTATAAATGGCTTTTCTGGATACATTAATTTCTCTACTCCGGAGAGGGAGGAATGTTTGCTCGCAACAAAATGCGCGTGCAAAGAAATCTACGACATTCATTATTATTGCGTGACACACATGCGGCGTTCACAGAATACCCACTGGTGTGTGGCTGTCCATATTAAACAAAGACGGTTCGTCTAAGAGTTTCCTAATGAGAAGAATAGTACTACTAGTATAGTAGTAGTAGTTCTACTCTAAGAGTAGAGACGAGGAGAGGAGTAAAGAGGAGAGGA
Source organism: Hypomesus nipponensis (assembly GCF_054491055.1). Classification (NCBI taxonomy): domain Eukaryota; kingdom Metazoa; phylum Chordata; class Actinopteri; order Osmeriformes; family Osmeridae; genus Hypomesus; species Hypomesus nipponensis. The sequence continues at coordinate 15,498,247 of NC_140375.1, read as the reverse complement.
TGGGAGAGGAGGGCAGAGGATCGGGGACAAGCAAGGAGGAGAGGAGGAGGAGGAGGATGGAAGAGGATGGGAGAGGAGGGCAGAGGATCGGGGACAAGCAAGGAGGAGAGGAGGAGGATGGAAGAGGACGGGAGAGGAGAGGTGTTGGGACGGTGTGAGCATGCCCAGGCTTATGAAGTGCTGAGCCCCAGAGATGAACACATCCACACTGGTCGTCTACGAGGCACCTGTTAGCTTGGCCTTATTTGAACGCCACGGTGACATGGCCACAGCTTACACAATAAACAGGTGGCTCTGTAGCCAGGCCGCCCAGTTGATCCCTACAAAGTCTCTCCCATCCACAAAGTCATGTCACTTGGTAACGGAGATCCTACCCACGGTGTGGACAATTCGTCCTCTGCAAAACCATTACCCTGTGTCAACAAGGCCATGAGCCCTGTGTGTTTGTGGGTGGGGAGTGAATGTTGGCTAGGGTTAGGGTTAGGCTTCTGTTTGTTCTAGGTTAGGTTTGCGATCCATGAAAGGTTTTGGTTTGTTTCGTGAGATGAAAGCGCCGCAATGGATTCACTTTGGGTCTTTTGTGTCAATCGCCTGCTCGGAGTGAAAAACAAGGTCCGTTCTGAGTTTGTTGGTTCCAAGTTTGTGATGGATGAGGGTGAATCATCATTTCAGCCCCACTGGAATCATTTATTGATGAAGGCGTTTCCTCAGATGTGTGCCAGTAGCAGTTCCTGTCAGACAGTGACATCCTCTCACCTGTGGTGATCTGTGGGACGTTTCTAATAACGGAGGTGTTTAAGAGGAGGTTATTATTACGTTTGATGGAATAGGAGCCAGATGAGCTTCCTATTCCTAGGCTACAGACTCCTCTGCCTGTAGCCTAGCTGCTACAGTGCCTCATTTAAATTCAGAACCTCAGCAGAATTCAAGATTCAATGTAGTGTAATTACTTTTACCATTGCAGCCTAGCTGTTTTGGATTAGCTGTAGGCAACTGTCAGGATCTAAAATCGCTTGTCTTTCCTTGAAAGCATTTCTGGTGTGTTCTTCAACGGATTGCATTCTTTCAAACGGTACGCCACCGCAAACCATACATTTATATGGGTGTTTATGCAACCCAAATGTATTTGATCAAGTCTTGCTTATCATTTGTCTTATATTCAAATGGAAATGGCTCTCTGGAAATTCTGGGAAATTCAAGTTTTTTTTATCTGTTTGGTTGAGTGGGACTTAGCTTGTATGTTTCAGTGTTTCAGTGTGGATCTGTCTGCAATCAGTGACACAGGCTTGTGGTCCTACTGAAAAGGTTCTCCGAAGGCCTTCTCCAAGAGATCCTCCTGACTATCTGCAGGTCAGCAGAAGGGGGGAATGTGAGAGTGACAGGTGCAACCACCAGAAATAGACACTGAGGAGTGGGGGTGGCCCAGAAAGCAGAGGGTGGGGGGGGGGGGTGTGTGGAAGGAGATTGGGGAAAAGGGACAGAAGACAAATAATATACTCAATTAAGGTTTTGATGAAAGAGGTAGACAGATAAATAGGGAGGCTTCTGGAGAAAGAAAGAGAGAGAGAGAGAGAGAGAGAGAGAGAGAGAGAGAGAGAGAGAGAGAGAGAGATGGAGGAACCTTTTAAACTCTTTAAAGTTTTGCCAATCGCTTGAACTGTCAGTATGGGACTTCCTTACATTAGTATTTTATAGTATTATATATTATCTGCAGTGTCTGGTTTGTAGGATCTGCAGTACTTAGCATGGCTACGCCCCTTGGCTTGGCGGCCGTGCTTGAAGTATTAACTGACACCATGCTACAAAGTTCCCCAATCGCATAACATAACTGTTTGCGCTGCACTGATGTAAGAGGAGTAAAGCGGTTCTTTACAGATGGTATTTCAGGGGTTAGAGGGGTGGCAAACCTCTCCCCCTGCTGCTCTCATCTCAGGTAGCAGTCAGACCTCCCACCTACCTTCAGGTGACATTTTGGAGACCAAGCCATTATCCAGAATGATACAGGAGAGAGAGAGCGGGAGAGAAGGGGGGACTGTGTGTGTGTGAGAGAGAGAGGATGCAGTAATATTCCCTTTTGATCTGTCTCAGTGGGTGGGGGGTGTGGGGGGGTGGGGGCGGACAAAAGCCTCTACAAAGGGTTTCCCCCACCCACCCACTACCCCCCCCCCCCCCGGCCCCCTCCAACCTCCTGGTCCATATTGACCATCAATCCTCCACCCCCGTCGGCTGTCCCTCCCTCACTCTGTGTCGGCCAGGCGGCGGTCGATGCTGGACAGGGGGTGGACCGCATCAGCACACTCTGACCGGGGTGGCTGCCAAAGGCTGGAGCCCACTGGAGCTTTGCTGCAGTTGTCTGACACATTTAAATACGGGTGTTAATGTGAGATAAACATTCAAAAAACTGACCGTAAAAAAACTAACAAATCTATATTTGTTTATGTATTGTAACTTAAATCGCTGCTTAAGTCTCTGGATTTAATGGGCCACGGTTTGGGATCCAGTTGATCCGCAGTATATCAGAATATATCTTGTACAATCTGAAGAACTTTCTGGAGCCTGGTCCCGCGTCAGCCCTCTTCTCGACCTTGCCACCGTCCTTCCACACAACGCTGCGATTGTCATTTGTAACACAAACTCTGTCTGTCCCACATAAGGAATGATGTCGCCTCTATAAACAGAGCTGGGGTGGTTGATGCTGAAAGGGCGTCTGCTGGTTCTCCTGGTGCCAGCAGAGCATCATGGGAAGACTCCGGGAGTATACCCCTCTCCCCCTTTCATCTCTGCTGTCAAATGTTGAAATGTTCCCAGGGGTTTGGCCATCCTGGTTACTGATGATAAACAACCAGGCACTCCTGTACACAGAGCCTGGAGCGGGCACACTAGTGTTTCTGGGTGGCAGGGTGTGTGTGGGGGATGTGGGTGCGTGTTCGACGGAGGATACTGGTGTGTATGTTCATTTGAAACTCTGTCAAATTGATACGTAATTGGTATACCCCTTCCATCTCACCCCAAATACCCACACGCTCAAGTTCTTGCACCGCCTGCTCCTAGTATGGGCTGGCTGTAACTTGACACCACCCACCCAGACAGCTAACCACGATGTGACTACACCACGGTAGAAAAGAAGTTCAATAGGTCAGAAGTCCGACTCTTTGTCCAAAGCCTTCTGTCTCTCCGCACGTCTTACCTGTCTTTAACTGATGTGGCCTGTGACATTGACACATTAACACCTCGCGGGGTGGGATTCAAACGGAGCCAGGCCCGTCTTTCGTTTGCCAGGCTAGCTCTATTAATACCAGGGTGAGTTAAGCCTCCAGGTTTGAGGGCAGTGTCTCGGATTTTCAGGTGCGTGGCCACGATGAGCCTGGCGCTGCATGACTCGGAAGGACACGGCGACTTTTACATTTACATTTAGTCATTTAGCAGACGCTCTTATCCAGACCGACTTACACTAAGTACAGGGACATTCTCCCTGAGGCAAGTAGGGTGAAGTGCCTTGCCCAAGGACAGAAGGTAATTTTGCACAGCCGGGAATCGAACGCGCAACCTTCTGATTACTAGCCCGATTCCCTAACCGCTCAGCCACCTGACGCCCCGCTTGTATAACGACAACACAACAGAGAGTTGGGGATTTTGCTTTGGAACAGTGCACTGTACTCTGTCACCTCAGGCTTATGTCAATCCATGTTCAATGTCCTAGGGTTTTGGTTTCTGTATATTGTGTGCATAGAGATTAGAGATGGTGCTGCATGGAGAGATATGGGTTTAAATTGGTGTCTGAATCACTGTTTGAGATTTATCATTTGTTAAACATTCCGTAACTGCACTTTTGTCTCTTATCCAAAATGGGATTTGTTGACTAATTCATTATCCTGTAAAACCACAAGCCTGATATCCCTGACTCTGTCTCCCTGTCTTTTCTGCTAATACAACTCTGCTGAGGTAACTGAAGCCAGTCAAGTTTGCAGTATGAGTGTGTGGGAGTGTAGATCTTCTCTGAAGAGCTGAGTGGCTAGCCAGGCTACACAGTACTGCAGCTCTGGTGTGTGTTTGTGTGTGTGTGTACTGTGTACTATCCTCCGTGTCATTTGATCATCCTGGCTGAACTGGACTGTGAGTCACATAGCGTCAGTCTGCTTTTAGACCACAAACAGCCTCATCCCCATATCAGGGTCTACTTCCAGACTACAGCTGCACTGTACTCAAAACAGACCCAGTTCAGCCCAGTTCAGCCCAGTTTAGCCCTGTTCATCCCAGTTTAGTTCATGAAGTCCAGCTAATTTCACGCTTCCTCAGCCCAGCGCAGCCCTGTATGGCTTAGGTCAGCTGAGCCAACCTCAGTTCTGGTGTCTGTTAATGCCTTCTGTCCTCTATATTACTTTGGTTACTTTTCGCAGTTTGATGTTTTTTTCCTGATGAACAATGACTAAAGAGAGACGTGAGGGGGGCAGAGCAGAGTCCATCACTCCTGGGTGGTTGTCCCAGCCAGCAGTGTCGGTGAAGAGGAGTAAGTGGGAAGGCTGTGCAGCGTGAAGTGGCTGGATCACATGCCGTATGTTGAGGTTCTTGTTAGCACAGAGGAGCCAAAGCCACTTGACAAACCATGACTCATTTTTGTAACTGCGAGATCCATCGCAACATGGAGAGGGAATTCAAAATATCGACAAGTTAGATGAAAATAAAAATGGTAAAGACTCTGGTTGGATGGTAAAGACTCTGGTTGGACTGGTTGGATGAACGCAGTAAGCGAGGTGAACTTGAAGGGATGGATTGTGGCAAGGCTGCCAGAACCTGAGGTGGAGAGGAGCAGAGAAGGTTGTTCCTCTTTCCACTGAGAGGGGGGGGGGGGAGAGGAAAGGACAGAGGAGACAGTTCTAGGCTGAGGCAAGATAAATGATACGCTAACTAAAGGAAGAGGAGACTCTGTTAAGCCCCAGGAACAGAGATGGCTTATGGGTAGAGGGGAGGGCATGTGTTGTGAGGTCTCTGGCCGACATCCCTTTTCAGCCTGAAAACTTTGACTCTGTCCCCTTAGCGTGACATCAGACCAACTGTCACTCATCCAAAACAGCAGATCAGGACCTAGAAATGCTGAGAGAGAGAGGGGGGGGGGCAGAGAGAGAGAGATAGAGAGGGGGGTGGGGGAGACAGAGAGGAAGGAGAGAGAGAGGAAGGAGAGAGAGAGAGAAAGGAAGGAGAGAGAGATAAAGAAGAGAGAGGAAGGAGAGATAGAAAAGATGGAGAAATATGAGGAGAAAGAATTTAAGAGGAGCGAGGAAGAAAGAAAGATGAAGAATGTTAGCAGAAAGACGAAGACAGAGAGAGCGAAGGGGGGAGGGAGATGGATAGACTTACATAATGAGTGAGTGGAGAGAGCAGCTGGGAATGCTCTGTGTCAGGTGTGGGTTCGTGAGGGGAGCGGGAGGGGGTGTTTATCGGTGAATTTACACCCATCTCTGGCAGGCCTGTGGCATTAACAGGGAGCCACAAATGACTGACTGTTAGCATTCTGCCTGCTTCATTTCTCTGTCACTCTTATTAGTGCTACCCCATTGTGAGGGGCTGTTGGCAGCCACCGGGGCAGGCGAAGTGCTCTAACTATTGTGTGTGTGTTTCTCTTCCTGGGGTGTGTACAGGATGACCAGATCGTGCTGCAGTGCACTGCGACTGTTCTAAAGGAGCAGATCAAACTATGCCTCTCCTGCGAGGGCTTTGGGAATCGTCTCTGCTTCCTGGAAACCACTTCCAACGCCCAGGTACGAGCAGTGCCCGTAAACAGCCCTCACCCCCGCGACTCCCCCCACGCACCCAAGTGCTTAACCACCCCATCATGGGCTCTCTTCCCCAGAATGTGCCCCCAGACCTGGCCATCTGTGCCTTCATCCTGGAGCAGTCTCTGTCAGTGCGTGCCCTGCAGGAAATGCTGGCCAACACCGTGGAGATGAATGAGGTAAGCACAGAGGGATGCATGTTGGGATGGATTGATGGATAGATTGGTAGATGCATGGATTGATGGATAAATGGATAACCTGTAAAATGAATGGACGGATGCATAGATGGATGAATGGATGCAGAGAGTGATGGTGGGAGGGATACCTGGATGGAAGCATGAATATGATAGAGGGGTGAGATATAGAAGATGATTTTGTTCAAAGAAGCATGACTTGTGAAACGTTGGGACTTTTCTTGGCTTTTCTGTGGTTTCAGGTTTGTTTTGGTACATTAGCGAGCAGAGACACAAGCCATATTGTCCGATAAGAACAATCTAAGAAAAATAAATGTTCCTGTCATGTTAGCTCTCACAGAAAATACCTTGTTTTCTTACTGGTACAGTATGTTTCCATTGCCTCCCGTTTTCTGAGAAAACCTCCATACAACACTTGTTATAAAGTAGATGCATCTTACAACTCCAGACCACAAAGTCACTTTAACTATTGTTTCTTTCTTTGACACTCCCACCCCTCTCTCCCTGCCAACCAGGCAGTCGATTTGGACAAATGGGTATGTCTTTGCACATGTCTCATACCCTGTAACTTGTTTCCCAAACCAGAGCCCCCCCCCCACACCCTCTCCTTTCACCTCATACACCTGTTGACGCAGTGGCTCTGTCTTCCACCTGTCTGTGTTTTCACAGTAGGACCCTCACCTGGGAATCAACAATACAGAGAGCCTTAGTATAACATTCTAATAGACATAGCAGTGCTTGCACTTCTCTAGTCACTTACTGTCACCGATTGCAGCTTCTACAAGCTCCTTTACTGCTTCCTTTACTCATTCATTCATCTACATCATTCAGTCACTCCATTCAACTGTATTTCATGCATCACCACTGACACCTCTATTAACCCCTTCCGTGCCTGTCATAATGGCATGGTTCCCTACCTCTGGTCACATGTGTTCACTTGGATTAACCTCGCGTTCTCACTTCCTCATTCCGTCTCCAACGTTCTCTAATCACCCACTTAGCTCACGTCTGCCCCCCCCCCCACCACCCTTCACCAGAGCCATGTCAGAACCAACCCAAGATCATCCCAACCTGACACTCTGACATTAGATGATGTGTTTCATCCATCGACGATAAAGAGGCTTGGCTGGATGAACATGTACTCAGCAGAGGTGTGGGTGTAATCAGAGTGTGGCAGCTACATTAGCATGTTATCAGGGGGGCCTCACATAGCCTCAGTCCTGAGGGACAGATCCTGGGGCTTTGGGCTAGAGCCTGGCCTTTCCAGCGGAAGGCAGGGGATGAGAATAGCATGGCATGTAGCCCAGCGGAGAGTCCCTACCACCTGCGTCAGGGCAGGGGTTGGGCGGGGGCGGGAGGAGGGGGGTAGAACCTGACACCCCATCAGAGTGCTGGCTTGGCCTAGCCTGTCTGTCCCCCTACTAGTCCACCACCAGCTCCCCCTGGTCCCTCAGCCCTTCTCCCCCCCTCCCCTGTCCTACCCTCCCTTGTCCTCTCGGCCCTTCAGCTGTCCAATCAAAGGCCGGTGCTAATGTGGCCCAGGGCTAATGTGGCCCAGGGCTAATGTGGCCCAGGGCTAATGTGGCCCAGGGTTAATGTCGCCCAGGGCTAATGTCGCCCAGGGCTAATGCCGCCCAGGGCTAATGTGGCCCAGGGCTAATGTGGCCCAGGGCTAATGTGGGCCAGGGCTAATGTGGCCCAGGGCTAATGCCGCCCAGGGCTAATGCCGCCCAGGGCTAATGTCGCCCAGGGCTAATGTCGCCCAGGGCTAATTCCACCCAGGGCTAATCGATCAGTCCTGCTCCTTGACTCACGTGCCCTGGCCCTATTCCAGTGGGTTAAGGTTTACTTAACCCCACGACCTGAAGCCTGATCATAATCATACTGGTGTCTGGTGCTAGTGATGATTATTCTGGCTAACTATACTGTAACTACAACCATAATTCTTTTTTTTTGTTTTGTTTGAAACCTTGCTGGATGTTGAGAAAAGGTAGGATGATTACGTGTGATGTTTGTGTGTTTCCTCCATGCCAGATGTGATCGGTGGCGATGACTGGATATGAATGCCATTGTTTTTGTTGTTGCTACTGTTGACTTTGTGTCTTTTTCAGTTGGTGTTTGGTGACATTAACCTGCTACTTGTGAATGTTATCGGTCTGTGTGCAATGAAGAAAATGTTCAATCTTCGTTTGAACAGTCTCTCTTCTCTGTTCTGGTGCACTTGGTTGGTGTTTGTTGGTGTTTTGTATGGGAAGGAGACCATTCTCACTCCACAGAGCTCAGCTCCGTGGAAAGGAGGTGGAGAGGAGATCCTACTCTGAACCCTTCTCCTCCTCCTCCCCTTCTCCCTCCCCTCCTCCTCCTCCGACCCCTTCTCTTCCTCCTCCCTCTCCTTCCCCTCCTCCTCCCTCCCTCCCCTCCTCCTCCTCCGTCCCCTTCTCCTCCTCCTCCCTCCCCTCCTCTTTCTTCTGGGAGGCTTTACTGGCCTCTAGAGCCGGTTGTGTCAGTCCAGTTAGTTAAGCTTGTGTGCTGGTTTCTGTCCCTCTCTAGTCGTCCCAGGGTGGGGGCCACCGTACCCTGCTGTATGGCCACGCCATCCTCCTCAGACACTACCACTCCAGCATGGTGAGACCACGCTCTTTCTCAGTCTCTCTCGTTCCATCTCTCTCCCTTTCTATCTCTCTTACTTACTCTTTCCATCTCTCTCTGTATATCTGTCTATTGTCCCCTACCTCAGTAGTTAGCAGGGCATGATATGGTGTGGTATCAACCTGGTGTTGTGATCTCCTCTCCACAGTATCTGAGCTGTCTGACCACATCACGCTCACTCACTGACAAGCTGGCCTTCGACGTGGGCTTACAGGAAGACTCCATAGGTGCAGTATGGACTGTTAAGATACACGGGTTAGGGTTAGCTAGCACACATGTTCACAGCCCGGGATATACAGACCTTTGATGCCAGTTAGGTGCTTTCAATTTGATCCTATTTGCTCGCATCTTCAATCATCTGATACATACATATGTAACTAGAGAGGGGAATGTAATTTTTGGGGAAATTGTGGTGTGCTTGCACATGAGTCTGTTTAAAAAATAAATATATATCACCTCTAAACCTATTGTTTAAACTAATATCAAACATCCAAACATTTAGAGAATTTTAATGGTGTACTAAGCTGTACTTACATTTTACAACTGATATTTCTGTATATTTGTGGCCTATATGTGCAAACGCCCTGCAACTTAAGAAAACACACGCAAATAGAAAAAACACAATCAAATTAAGAAAACATCTTTATTAATTTGAAACAAACCTCTCATCTGCTCTACACTCTAGCGACGCGATGCGAGCGACAACATGTTTTCCATCAATTTTCTATGGAGCCATGCTAATCGCTTGCGTGGTGCATTGTGGGTAGCGAGGCGACGCGACAGAGTTTAGATTTTCTCAACTCTATGCAAATGAGGAGCGATTTTCGCTCGCGATGGCCAATCGGAGTGTTTTCTTGTTTTTCGTTAGGTATTAACCATGGCAAACATTTCTAGCTTTTAAGGTGGAGGAGAAACTAATCGTTTGTGTGGCTGCTTACCCAGTCCTCTACGATACATAACTGTATTTGTACAGAGATGTTAATAAATAAATAAAAACTATGCATGGCGCAAGGTTGCCGAAGTTGTTGGTGATTGCACTTTCTAATTCAGTCTCTAGTGACATTAGGTAACTTCGTTCTGTGGTAACTACTGTAGCCTGCTAGCTAGCCCGGCTGGAACTCCCTATCGGATCGACAGATTAGCAGAGACTGAGTAATATAATAAAGCGTTTTTTACACGTCAACGTGTATGTCTATTAAACAGTTTTGAATTTTGTATACAAGTTGTATTTTGATCGATGTTGCGAGTACGTAAACCCAAGTCTGCACACTTGGCCATTACAACTACAACAGTGATTTTAGAGAACGACATTCTACATGAATCTGTTTGAAACGCTGTTTGAAAAATATAAGAGAGAGTACTTGGGTTCACCCAATTATAATGTATGTGTGCTGATTTCACGTGTGTGTTCCACCAGGTGAGGCGTGCTGGTGGACCATCCACCCAGCGTCTAAGCAGAGGTCGGAGGGTGAGAAGGTCAGGGTAGGAGATGACCTCATCCTGGTCAGTGTTTCGTCTGAGAGATACCTGGTAAGGATCTGTCTCTCTTCCATGTCGAGGCTAAGTGAAGACCTGGAGAGTTTGCTAAGCCTCATCTATCTCTCTCTCTATTGGCTTCTCTCTTTCTCCCTCCTTCCCCCCTTCTCTTTCCCCCTTTGGCTCCTCCTCTCCCTCCATCAACAGCACCTGTCGTACGCCAGTGGAGATCTGATGGTGGACGCGTCCTTCATGCAGACTCTGTGGAACATGAACCCAGTGTGCTCTGGGTGCGAGCTGGCCGAGGGTACGGCTTCAGACCTCATTCTAGTCATCCACCACACACGTTCACATACGTGGTACATGTATGTGTTACTCGCGTGTTTTCTCGTCTTCCAGGGTTTCTGACCGGAGGTCATGTTCTCAGGCTGTTCCATGGACACATGGACGAGTGCCTCGCCATCTCCACGCCGGAGGAAGGAGAAGAGAACCGCAGGTGAGCAGCGAGGGCCGCATCTCCCCCCCCCCCCCGCGTCCCACCCTGTCCTCCGTCTGTACCCTCTCTCTCTCTGTCTTCCCCCCCCCCTCTCTCTCTCTCTCTCTCTCTCTCTCTCTCTCTGTCCCCCCCCCTCTGTCTCTCTCTCTGTCCCCCCCCCCCTCTCTCTCTCTCTCTCTCTCTCTCTCTCTCTCTCTCTCTCTCTCTCTCTCTGTCCCCCCCCCCCCTGTCTCTCTCTCTGTCCCCCCCCCCCCTCTCTCTCTCTCTCTGTCTGCCCCCCTCTCTCTGTCTGTCCCCTTCTCTCTCTCTCCCTCTCTGTCTCTCTCCCCCCCCTCACCTTTACGTCACTCCGGCCAGTTCAGTGTGCATGCTGTGCCTTGGTGTTATTGACAGCAGCGCTCCCCTGGTGTGTGTGCAGGATGGCCCACTATGAAGGTGGTGCAGTGTGCAGCCAGGCCCGCTCCCTCTGGAGGCTGGAGCCACTGAGAATCAGGTGAGAGTCTCCTCTATTTCACCTCTAGGTGAGAAGCTCTTTCTTTCTTTCTTTCTTTCTCTCTCTCTCTCTCTCTCTCTCTCTCTCTCTCTCTCTCTCTCTCTCTCTCTCTCTCTCTCTCTCTCTCTCCTTCTTTCTCTCGCTCTCTCGCGCTCTCTTTTTCTTGTTTTCCCTTCTGTCTCTCTCTCGTTTTTTCTCTCTCTCTCTTTTTTTGACTCTGTCCCTCTGGTGAAGTTTGACCCTTCCCTGTGCCCGTAGCTGGAGCGGCAGCCACATGAAGTGGGGTCAGTCGTTCCGAGTGCGCCACATCACCACGGGCCGGTACCTGTGTCTGGACGAGGAGAAGGGCCTCATGGTGGTGGACCCCGAGAAGGCCAACACCAAACTCTCCGCCTTCTGTTTCCGAGTGACAAAGGTCAGAAACTCCTGAAGGACAAGATCTCAACTCTTTTTTAAATAAATGGTCAATAGTTACCACAATTATTATTTTTTAATCCCCCACATCATCCTCCCTCCTTCTCTCCATCCCTCCCTCCAACCATCCCTTTAACCATCCCTCCTTCCTTCCAACCATCCCTCCAACCATCCCTCCCTCCTTCCCTCCAACCATCCCTCTAACCATCCCTCCTTCCTTCCCTCCCTCCATCCCTCCATCCCGCCTGGTTTCCCTGAGCAGGAGAAGGTGGAGGGGGCTAAGAAGCGTGATGTGGAGGGGATGGGCATCCCAGAGATCAAGTACGGAGAGTCCATGTGCTTCGTGCAGCACGTCTCCACGGGGCTGTGGCTCACCTACGCCTCCCTGGACGCCAAGGCAGCCCGGCTGGGATTCATGAAGAGGAGGGTAGGCATTTAGACATTTACATTTTACATGTAGTTATTTAGCAGATGCTCTTATACAGACCGACTTACAGTAAGTATAGGGACAATCCCCCCCGGTGCAAGAGCCTTGCCCAAAGACACAATGTAATTTTGCACGGCCGGGAATCGAACCAGCAACCTTCGTATTACTAGCCCAATTCCCTAACCGCTCAGCCACCTGATTCCAGGCTGGCTCAACCAGTATCTCACCGGCTCAGTTCACGCTAAAACTGGCATTGGGTCAATTGAAATCAAAATCTGTATCTTAACTCTGTAGAACTTGTTGGAGACTTTCAGTGATACACAGATATACATGCGTGTATTTTGTGCGCCCAGGGCATACTGCACCAGGAGGGCCACATGGACGACGCCCTGTCCCTGACCCGCTGCCAGATCGAGGAGTCCCAGGCTGCTCGTATGATCTACAGCACCGTGGGCCTCTTCACCCAGTTCATCAAGTATGACCAGCATCGGCATCAGCATCAACATCCAGAGTTTTGCTTTAAGAACCACATAACCATCTATACATGCTCTCATGTTTTTAGTGTTGACCCGCTGGTGTCTGTGTGTGTGTGTGTGTGTGTGTGTGTGTGTGTGGTGACTGTGTGTATGTGGTGACTGTGTGTGTGTATGTGGTGACTGTGTGTGTGTATCCTCCAGGGGTCTGGACTCTCTGAGTGGGAAGAACAAGGCCCCCGGGCCCGTGGCCCTGCCCCTGGACTCGGTGGTCCTCTCCCTGCAGGACCTCATCTTCTACTTCCGCCCTCCGGAGGAGGAGCTGGAGCACGAGGAGAAGCAGACCAAGCTGCGCTCCCTCCGCAACCGTCAGAACCTCTTCCAAGAGGAGGCACGCTGCCAGCGCCACTCAACACAAACACACGAATGAACACGTCCTAAACACACGTCCTAAACCCCCCCTACCTTTTCAGAGAGTCCCGTTTGAACACTGAACAAGAAATGAACTGGTAGTGCTTCCCGCTACATGAGCCCCCTCCTCTTCTTTGCCGTTCTCAGGGGATGATCACCATCGTGCTGGAGTGTATTGACCGTCTGAACGTGTACAACACAGCCGCCCACTTCTCTGAGTTTGCTGGGGAGGAGGCTGCAGAGTCGTGGAAGGAGATCGTCAACCTTCTCTACGAGCTGCTGGGTAGGATGGCCTTAACCGTCCGGGTCACCTCAGCTACAGCTGTGGTGGGGTATAGCTCAGCGGTCCTGTTTTTGCTGCCAACTGCAGATTAACTGTAGATTAAGAGGTTACAGGTTCAAATCCCCCCTGGACATGACTCTGGTTATTATAGTTATTGTTATGGAACAATGCACGTGAATGAAGAGCTGAATGGGAGCGGTGATCGTCTGGTTCTGTCTGTCTCTCCTCCTCCTTCCAGCCTCTCTTATCAGAGGGAACCGCTCTAACTGTGCGCTGTTCTGTGACAACCTGGACTGGCTGGTCAGCAAACTGGACCGACTGGAGGCGTCCTCTGGTATGGAGAGTGAAGACTCTCTCCAGTCCACACCACAATGCACACCTGACTGATTCTGAATCTAAATTCTGAATCCAAAAGACAAACAGAATCCTTGACAGAATCCTCTTTGTTCTCTCAGGCATCCTGGAGGTTCTGTACTGCGTTCTGATAGAGAGTCCAGAGGTTCTGAACATCATCCAGGAGAACCACATCAAATCCATCATCTCCCTCCTGGACAAACACGGACGCAACCATAAGGTCAGCGCGTTGCCACGGCGACCCACCGACTGTGTTGTGACACCGGTAAAAGCCCCTCCTCTCATGCCTGCGTCGTCATCTTCCAGGTGTTGGACGTCTTGCGCTCTCTCTGTGTGTGTAACGGCGTTGCTGTGAGGTCCAATCAGAACCTCATCACAGAGAACCTACTTCCTGGCAGAGACCTCCTGCTACAGACTAACATCATCAACTATGTAACCAGGTAGGATTCCCCTACGTGACCTTTGACCTTGACATCATATGTCTGCTGCTGACCATGGTCACTGAGGGGGGTTCTCTCTCTGCTGTGTCTAGCGTGAGACCCAACATCTTCCTGGGCACGTGCGAGGGCTCCACACAGTACAAGAAGTGGTACTTTGAGATGATGGTGGACCACGTTGAGCCCTTCGTGACGGCCCAGGCCACTCACCTCCGCGTGGGCTGGGCCCTGACTGAGGGCTACAGCCCCTACCCTGGAGGTGGAGAGGGCTGGGGAGGCAACGGTGTAGGAGACGACCTCTACTCTTACGGCTTCGACGGCCAGCACCTGTGGTCTGGTAAGCTATGCCCGGGTGATGACCCCCCCCCCCCCCCCCCCCCCCCCCCCCCCCCCGGCTGAGGGTTCTGTAAAATCCTGGTCCTCGGGTTTGCCCTGTATCCCTGACGTCCTCCTGGCGTCCTCTCCGCCCCTCCAGGACACGTCCCCCGCCAGGTGGCCTCGCCCAATCAGCACGCCCTGGCCGCTGATGACGTCGTCAGCTGCTGCCTGGATCTGAGCGTGCCCAGTATCTCCTTCCGTATCAACGGACACCCGGTGCAGGGCATGTTTGAGAACTTCAACGTGGACGGCCTCTTCTTCCCTGTCATCAGCTTTTCGGCCGGAGTCAAGTAAGCCGTCAGGGTGCTAGGCAACATGGAGGATAGACTTGGCACAACAGAAATCCATGTTTTCTAATCCAAGTTTACAATGCAGGATTAAATGTAAATAGGGGTAGACTCGGTTCAGCAATCTGTAGTCAGAGAGGCCGATGAACGATACGATGGAGGTATTTATAATGATAAACAGTGGTGACATAGTCAATAGCAGACTGATGGAAGAGGGAAGAGAGAATTGGCCTCTGCCCATGTTTTCTTATTGCCTAGCTTAAAGAGCTTTGGAGATCACTAAGATCTTCCCCCGTGAGATAACAACTGCTGTGTTCTTTTGCTCCAGAGCTCGCTTCCTGTTGGGCGGTCGTCATGGAGACTTCAAGTTCCTGCCCCCCCCGGGCTACGCCCCGTGCTACGAGGCGCTGCTGCCCAAAGACAGGATGCGCATCGAGCCCATCAAGGAGTACAAGCACGACTTTGACGGCGTTCGCAACCTGCTGGGTCCAACCCAGTCTCTCACACACACCTCCTTCACCCCCTGCCCCGTGGACACCATCCAGGTACCGCTTGGAGTTAACGTAGGAGAGCCTCCAACCCTTAATGCATCCCCCGCCCATAACCCCGCCCCTAACCCTGTCCCCGCCCAGAACCCCGCCCCTAACCCTGTCCCCGCCCATAACCCCGCTCCTTACCCTGTCCCCGCCCATAACCCCGCCCCTAACCCTGTCCCCGCCCATAACCCCGCTCCTAACCCTGTCCCCGCCCATAACCCCGCCCCTAACCCCGCCCCTAACCCTACCCCCACCCATAACCCTGCCCCTAACCCTGTCCCCGCCCATAACCCTGTCCCCGCCCCTAACCCCATCTCTGTGCCCGCCCCTAACCCTGTCCCCGCCCCTAACCCTGTCCCCGCCCCTAACCCTGTCCCCGCCCCTAACCCCGCCCCTATACGTGCTGACGTCAGTCACGTGCTGCCGTCTCAGTGGTCCTGTAGTCCATGAGCGTCTGTCCCTCTGACCTGCTGCCTGCGCTCCTCAGATCGTTCTGCCTCCACACCTGGAGAGGATCCGTGAGAAGCTGGCGGAGAACATCCACGAGCTGTGGGCCGTCACCCGCATCGAGCAGGGCTGGACCTACGGCGTAGTGAGTCTACACACACCATGACTGTAGCACTTCAACCCCAGGAAAAGGAGAAGACCCAGTACTGATCAGTTGAGGGGGGGTAACAAGGTTTTGAAATAGCACGACTGTAGCAACCTTTCCACCGAAGCTAATATCATGATAATAATAATCAGATTTGACGCACCTATCAACATTGAGGACACTGTATTTCTGACAAAATACAATACATATCACATTAGGATGACAAGAAAATAAAGCTGATTTAAAGTTCCTTCCCTTTCACAGTTCCGAGATGACAACAAGAAGCTCCACCCCTGCCTGGTGGACTTCATGAACCTCCCAGAACCTGAGAGGAACTACAACCTGCAGATGTCTGCGGAGACACTGAAGTAAGAGCGTGCTCTTTGGGGACTTCCTGTATGTGGAGACTTCCTGTCTGTGGGGACTTCCTGTCTGTGGGGACTTCCTGTCTGTAGAGACTTCCTGTCTGTGGGGATTTGCTGTCTGTAGAGACTTCCTGTCTGTAGAGACTTCCTGTCTGTGGGGACTTCCTGTCTGTAGACTTCCTGTCTGTGGAGACTTCCTGTCTGTGGGGACTTCCTGTCTGTGGAGGCTTCCTGTCTGTAGAGACTTCCTGTCTGTGGGGACTTCCTGTTTGAAGCACGGCAGCTCGGTCAGAAAGCTTGCTAGGGTGCTAGCCAGAGACGGGTAGTCTGTGGTACTTTATTAAATTTAATAGAATTTTATTTTTTCCTAAGGGCACTTCAGATCTCACAGCAGCCCCAATAACATTTGGTGATCAGAAGGATAAATAAAAAAGCACATAGTCAATTTACAGTATTTCTGACAACAGTATTTCAAACAAAGAGCATGGTTTATCTTCTTCAGAATGTCTGGTGTTCAATGACTAAAAGGCCACCAACTGACTCTTATGTGCTGTCTCATGGCCGCTCTCAGGAAAGACCTCCTGAAGCGTTCTGTTGGGCACCGTGGCAGAACAAGTCTGTTACTGAATGTGCTCCTGTGCTCTGCCAGAATGTTCCGTAGTGGGTGTGCATTGTTGTCCAATGTCCAATAGTCTGGCTTCCTTTCTCTTTTCTGTCACCTCCTTTGACTGAGTCAGTTAGCTTGAAACACTGCCAATGGTTCTAGGCAGTAATACTTGTCACTGTGGTGCTGCAGGACTCTGCTAGCCCTTGGGTGCCATGTGGGGATGGGAGATGAGAAGGCAGAGGAGAACCTGAAGAAGATCAAGCTGCCCAAGACGTGAGTGTTTCAGCCGAGGATATCTGGGCGCCCAATATCAGGCTCTTGTTCAGAGCTTCCTGTGTGTTCCTCTGAAAAACAACAAACCTTGTCCTGCCAATAACTGTCTGTACGCCTCGCCCCCTCCACCCCCACAGCTATGTGATGACCAACGGGTTCAAGCCTGCCCCGTTGGACCTGAACCACGTCAAACTGACGCCCAACCAGAACCAGCTGGTAGAGAAGCTAGCAGAGAACGGACACAATGTGTGGGCGAGGGACCGGGTGCGACAGGGGTGGACCTACAGCATTGTTCAGGTACCTTCCAACCCATTCCCTCCATCTAAATCTGTCATATCGGGATCAATAGACAACAACTACTACCCAATTCCATAAAATAGCATTGTTGTCGTAGTTGCGAGTGCATTGCTGTTCTGTGCTCTTATTCAAGGACATTATGAATAAGCGGAACCCTCGGCTGGTGCCTTACGTCCTGCTGGACGAGAAAACCAAGAAGACCAATCGAGACAGCGTCAACAACGCTGTGCGCACTCTGATTGGCTACGGGTACAACATCGAGCCTCCAGACCAGGAGATCAGTAAGTCTCTGTGTTGCCTTTGTGGAACGCTCACGTTCAGATCAGGGTCTCCTCACCCTGCCACTGAGGCCCCTCTGCTGGTGGAGCACAAGTTGACGTTACCCACCTGCTTGGTTGCTTCATGTTCTATTGAATGAACTTAAAGGAGGTGGTTGGACCATCTTTCTGGAAAAACCAACAGCCTGAAAAAATATGATCTAAACCTCCTGCCCCACCTGCCTGTCTCCTCCCCCACCTGCCTGTTTCCTCCCCCACCTGCCCGTCTCTCCCCCCACCTGCCTGTCTCTCCCCCACCTGCCTGTCTCTCCCCCCACCTGCCTGTCTCTCCCCCCACCTGCCTGTCTCTCCCCCACCTGCCTGTCTCTCCCCCCACCTGCCTGTCTCTCCCCCCACCTGCCTGTCTCTCCCCCCACCTGCCTGTCTCTCCCCCACCTTCCTGTCTCTCCCCCCACCTGCCTGTCTCTCCCCCACCTGCCTGTCTCTCCCCCACCTGCCTGTCTCTCCCCCACCTGCCTGTCTCTCCCCCCACCTGCCTGTTTCTCCCCCCACCTGCCTGTCTCTCCCCCCACCTTCCTGTCTCTCCCCCCACCTGCCTGTCTCTCCCCCACCTGCCTGTCTCTCCCCCCACCTGCCTGTCTCTCCCCCACCTGCCTGTCTCTCCCCCCACCTGCCTGTTTCTCCCCCCACCTGCCTGTCTCTCCCCCACCTGCCTGTCTCTCCCCCCACCTGCCTGTCTCTCCCCCACCTGCCTGTCTCTCCCCCACCTGCCTGTTTCTCCCCCCACCTGCCTGTCTCTCCCCCACCTGCCTGTCTCTCCCCCCAGGCGGCCACGGAGACGACAACACCAGGGGGGACAAGGTGCGCATCTTCCGGGCGGAGAAGTCGTACGCCGTGACCCAGGGGAAGTGGTACTTTGAGTTTGAGGCGGTGACCACGGGGGAGATGAGGGTGGGCTGGGCCAGGCCCAACGTCCGGGCCGACACGGAGCTGGGAGCGGACGAGCTCGCCTACGTCTTCAACGGCAACAAGGTCGGTTCCCCCTGCCCAGCAGGAGGCCAGATGGATCTCACGTACCGTACTGTTAATGACCCTGAGGCTTGGTTGTAACCTTTGACCTGTCCCCCCCACTCAGGCTCAGCGCTGGCATGTGGGCAACGAGCCGTTCGGCCGTCAGTGGTTGTCGGGCGACGTGGTTGGCTGCATGATCGACCTGACTGAGCAGAACATCATGTTCACCTTGAACGGGGAGATGTTGATCAGTGACTCGGGCTCAGACATGGCCTTCAAGGACATCGAGATCGAAGAGGGTAGGAGATAAGCACGACTCAGTCCATAGGAATACTGTGGTGACACTTTTTCAGGCTCAGTTCTAATCAAATTCTAAAATCTAATTATAAAGTTCAAAAAAAACACATTTTGAAGCACAGAAGTGTAATTACTGACGAATGCAAATCAAAGAGCGAGCAGGTTCCCTTGGGAGGGATTACCACCGTGTCTGTGTAGTTACCTTCCTGTTTGGTCATCATGAGGTGAACCGCTAACACTGGTCCCTTTTCTCCAGGCTTCATCCCTGTGTGTACGCTGGGCCTGTCCCAGGTGGGCAGGATCAACCTGGGCCAGAACGTCAGCAGTCTGCGCTACTTTGCCATCTGTGGACTGCAGGAGGGATTCGAACCCTTCGCCATCAACATGAAGAGGGACATCACCATGTGGTTTAGCAAAAGCCTGCCCCAGTTCATCCCTGTGCCCACAAACCACCACCACATCGAGGTACTGAATATTAAGGGTGGGGGGCAAATTGATTCACATTTGAATCGTGAATCAGTCTTAAAGCTACTCACATCAATTCAGAAAATGTTTTTTTTGTTTTGTTTTTTTTAATCGTGAATTGATTTTTAGTCGATTTGTGACCCCAAGAATTGATTTGAATCGAATCGTGAGGTACCAAAAGATTCCCTCCCCTACTGGTTATCCACACAGAGAGACAGTGTGTAACTTAGCTTGGAAACACTGAGGTTTGAATCAGTCAATCAGTCATTTCATTTCTGACCTCGTTTTTTGACGGGTCAAACTCTCTCCGTCCTTCCAGGTGTCTCGTGTGGACGGCACAGTGGACAGTGCCCCCTGCCTGAAGCTCACCCACAAGACCTACGGCTCCCAAAACGCCAACACCGACATGCTGTTCCTCCGACTGAGCATGCCCGTGGAGTTCCACGAGACGTTCAAAATCACGGCGGGCGCCACGCCCCTTACCCGCGCCCTCACCATCCCCGAGGACGAGGTGCTGGAGGTGGAGCCCGACTCGGAGTTTGAGGTGCTGAAGAAGTCCGCCAGCCGGAAGGAGCAGGAGGAGAAGGAGCCTTCCGTGGCCAAGGAGGTGGCGGGAAGCTCAGAGACCGAGAAGGACAACGTCTCGGAGAAGGGGAAGAAGAAAGGGTAGGCTACGGTCGTACCCGCGTGGAGAGGAAAGGCTCAAAAGAATAAAGAGCAGTAACGGTCTGAGGTGTAGCTGGGGGGGCGTGTGTATCGGGGATCAGATGGCTGAGGGGTTAGGGAGTCGGACTATTAATCAGAAGGTTGTTGGTTCGACTCCTGGCCGTGCCAAATGACTTTGTCTCCTTGGGCAAGGCACTTCACCCCACTTGCCTCGGGGGGAATGTCCTTGTACTTACTGTAAGTCGCTCTGGATAAGAGCGTCTGCTAAATGACTAATTGTAAATGGACGTGTGCAAGGATTGTAAAACGAAGGTCTACTTTAAAGAGAGGGATTAGAACAAGGGCAAAACTTTGTGTTGAGTGGGTGGATCTCATTGAGATGTCTGTGTCCGCGGCCCCCAGGTTGTTCTCCAGGGCTAAGAAGGCAGCCATGTCCACGCAGACCCCGGCCCCGCCAGCTGTGCCTCGCCTGGTGGAGGACGTGGTCCCTGACGATCGCGACGACCCCGAAATCATCCTCAACACCACCACGGTGAGCTCAGCGTCTTTAGCCCACGCCCGTCTGATCCAACCTCCTGTAGATCTATTTCATTCGAGCCATGAATCGCTAGACTTGCGTTTCTAATCGGCCAGAGTGTTGCGTCTGCAGTATTACTACTCGGTGAGGATCTTTGCTGGCCAGGAGCCTAGTGGTGTGTGGGTGGGCTGGGTGACACCCGACTATCACCAGTACGACCCGGGCTTTGACCTCTCCAAAGTGCGTAATGTCACCGTTACCGTGGGCGACGACCAGGGCAACATCCACGACAGGTCAGTCTCTTCTCATGGAGGAATCACAATTAGATTTGTGGTCGTTTGATGTTCACCCAGACTCGTTTTAAGACAGAATTAGAATGTTTTCTCGTACATAGTGTGTGTTCCATGTCCCTGTTTGACCATTGGTTCCCTTTGCCCCCTACCTACAGCATGAAGCACAGTAACTGCTACATGGTTTGGGGCGGAGACATTGGGAACAGCTCCCAGCAGGCACGCTTTAATCAAGAGGACCTCGTGGTTGGCTGTCTGGTCGACCTGGCAACCGGTCTCATGACATTCACAGCCAATGGGAAGGAGATCAATGCTTTTTACCAGGTGAGGCAGGTGGAGTGTGTGTGTGTGTGAGAGTACCTGCGTGGTGTGTTATAAATGTTTCTAAGTGTAGGTGTCGCTCTGTGGAGGAGGCCGTGGGGTGAAGGGTTGTTCTGTGAACGTGTAGGAGTTGTGTAGGAGTAAGTAAGTTCTACGTTCTGTGTTCCAGGTGGAGCCCAACACCAAGCTGTTCCCCGCCGTGTTCCTCCAGCCCACCAGTCAGAACCTGATGCAGCTGGAGCTGGGGAAGCTCAAGGTCAGATATCCTCCTACTCTACTGCACCTGCCTCTTTCTCCAAGCTCTGCCTTTGGAACTGGTGCCTTTTGATCTGATAATGATCTGATTCTCTGTGTCTTTTGTTTCACTTTCATATTAAATCTGTACTACTTTTAGTGGCCACCTCTTTATAGTTCTCCCTCCCTCTCTCTTTCTCTCGTTCGCACCTCCCTCTCCCTCTCTCTCTCTCTCTCTCTCTCTCTCTCTCTCTCTCTCTCTCTCTCTCTCTCTCTCTATATCTCTCTTTGTGTGTCTCTCTCTTTGTGTCTCCTTCTCTCTATTTATCTCTCTCTTTGTCTCTCTCTCTCTCTTTGTGTCTCTCTGTCTCTCTCTCTCTCTTTGTGTGTGTCTCTCTCTCTTTGTGTCTCTCTCTCTTTGTCTCCCTCCTTTCCCTGTCCTTCTTTCATGCTCTAGAACATCATGCCCATCTCGGCGGCCATGTTCCGCAGCGAGCGTAAGAACCCGGTTCCCCAGTGCCCGCCCCGCCTGGACGTCCAGATGCTAACCCCGGTGATCTGGAGCCGCATGCCCAACCACTTCCTGAACCCGGAGGTGGGCAGGGTGAGCGAGAGGCTGGGCTGGATGGTGGAGTGCATCGAGCCCCTCATCATGATGGCTCTGCACATCCCTGAGGAAAACAGGTCAGAGGTCAACCTGGGGGACTGGGGGGGGGGTCAGTGGGAGGGGAGGACAAAGGAGCCAATGAGAAACAGCCTAACGTTTCCAAAGACGAAAGTAAAAGGATCTATATTACCATAGTGTTTCTCCTGTCGTCTCCACCAGGTGTATAGACATCCTGGAGCTGTCGGAGCAGAAGGACCTGATGAAGTTCCACTTCCACACCCTCATGCTATACTGTGCCGTGTGCGCGCTGGGCAACAACCGCGTGGCCCACGCCCTCTGCAGCCACGTGGACGAATCCCAGCTCTTCTACGCCATCGAGAACACCTACCTGCCCGGGCCCCTCCGCGGTGGCTACTATGACCTGCTCATCAGCATCCACCTGGAGTCTGCCAAGCGGGCGCGCCTGGGCACCAACAGGGAGTTCATAGTGCCCATGACAACGGAGACCCTCAGCATCACCCTGTACCCCGACGCTGAGAAGGCCCACGCCCTTCCCGGGGTGGGCCTCACCACCTGCCTACGGCCCAAACTTCACTTCTCCCCCATCAACTTTGTGGGCACGGACCTTGATCTCTACACTCTTAGCCCCATCTTCCCCCTGCAGGTAAGCAGATCATTCTCACCTTGTGACTTGGAAATCAAAGTGTGTGGCAGTAACTGAATTAGTTTGAGAATGAGACTCGCTTTGTTGGAGAAGGTCGCTTCTGTAATGTACATGGTGCTGTCGTCCCCCCACCCCCCTCCAGGAGCTGAAGACCCAAGCCATCAGCATGTTGACCGAGGCTGTGCTGGATGGCAGTCAGGCCATGCGAGACCCAGTAGGGGGCAGCGTGGAGTTCCACTTTGTCCCCATCCTGAAGCTCATCAGCACCCTGCTGATCATGGGCATCTTCAACGACGAAGACACCATGCACATCCTGAAAATGATTGACCCCAACGTCTTCGGAGCCAAGAAAGAGGAGGGTGAGGTAGAGGGGGAAGAAGCCACGTCCAAAGAGGGGGGGGAGGAGGTGAAGGAGGAGGAGGAGGGAGAAGAAGAGGAGGAGGAGGTTGATCTTGAGGATGAAGGAATGGGAGAGGAGGAAGAGGAGGAGCTGAAAGACCTGGATAAAGAGGAGGGCGACGTGGAGGCCGAGGAGGCTGAGGAAGGGGGAGAGGTAGAAGCCAAAGTGGATGGAGAAAAGGCAGAGGAAGAGAAGGAAGGCGAGGTAGTTGAGGCGGAAGTGAAAGAAGAGGAGGAAGGCTTGGAAGAAGGATTACTGCAGATGACGATGCCAGAGTCTGTCAAACTACAGGTCTGTTAGCCATCTTAAAAGGCATCTACTGGTAAAAAAAACCCACAAAAAAGACTGAATTTACATGTCTTACGCTCTCTCGCTCTCTCCTTTTCTCTCTCTCTTTTTCTCTCCTTCTTTCCTCCCATAGATGTGTACTCTGCTACAGTACTTCTGTGACTGCGAGCTGAGACATAGAGTGGAGGCGATTGTTGCCTACTCCGACCAGTTTGTGTTTGCCATCCAGAGCAACCAGCGCGAACGCTACAACGAGCTCATGAGGGCGTTCACCATGAGCGCCGCCGAGACGGCGCGCAAGACGCGCGAGTTCCGCTCCCCGCCACAGGAGCAGGTATGCCCCCATGCGGGCTTGGGGCGTCAGCGAGTGAGGGGGCGTCTCATTGCGTTGAGTTGATTGACACTCCAAACCCGTGTTTCCCCAGGTCATCTTGCTCACCAACTTCAAGAACGGGCCTGATGAGGAAGACTGTCCCGTCCCTGAGGAAGTCCGTGACACTCTGATAGAGTTCCACCATGACATCTTGCTCCACTGTGGTCAGTTTGGACACATTCCAGGGAATGTGTGGATTTTGGGGACGTTCTTATGGAGTCAACGTTGAAATGTTGTCCATGATACGGACCTGACAAGCGCCTCTTCTCTCCTCCCTCTGCTCCAGGTGTGCACATAGAGCAAGAGGAGGAGGAGGAGGAGGTGGACACCTCCCTCAGGGGCCGGCTCATCAGCCTGGTGGACAAGGTCAAGAACCTCCGCCAGAAGAAGGAGGTGGAGGAGCCAGAGGAAGAGGAGGAGGTCAAACCTAGTAAGACAATTCAAACCCATCTCAGATCCTTCACGCGCTGTCACGTCGTCGCGGTTCAACATCCTCAAAATCAGCCGTCTCCAAAGGATCTCCTCTCCCTCTCCCCAGGCACCCTCCAGGAGCTCATCTCCCACACCATGATCCACTGGGCCCAGGAGGCCTTCATCCAGAACCCGGAGCTGGTGCGGATGATGTTCAGCCTGCTTCACCGGCAGTACGACGGGCTGGGGGAGCTGATCAGAGCCCTGCCCAAGGCCTACATCATCAACGCCGTGTCGGTCCAGGACACCATGGACCTGCTGGAGTGTCTGGGCCAGATCCGCTCGCTGCTCATCGTCCAGATGGGCCCTGAGGAAGAGAGGCTGATGATCCAGAGCATCGGGTGGGTGGAATAGAGAGGTTGTTGATGGGTGGTTTAAGGTAGAAGACGCTATTCGTGAAAGGCTTTGACAAGGTTGTCCATCTGAAGAGAATCCAACATCTCAGGGTACTGGAGTATAATGAGTTTATTTTCCTTTTTCGGGGGTTCTTCTGCCAGGAACATCATGAACAACAAGGTGTTCTATCAGCACCCTAACCTGATGCGAGCTCTGGGCATGCACGAGACTGTTATGGAGGTGATGGTCAATGTGCTTGGCGGAGGAGGAGACTCCAAGGTGAGGCCCCATATGCTCCTCATCCTAGGGTTTATCAACTTAGCTCAGCGTTCCTTCTGACGTCTTACTGAAACCGAATGTCTCTCGCCCCTCCCAGGAGATCAGGTTCCCCCAGATGGTGACCAACTGCTGTCGTTTCCTCTGCTACTTCTGCCGCATCAGCCGTCAGAACCAGCGCTCCATGTTCGACCATCTCAGCTACCTGCTTCAGAACAGCGGCATCGGCCTGGGTCAGTACCCAACATGTTTTTTCTTCCTTTCATGTTGGAACCCGGTGGCTCAAGTCAACTTCAATCTAAATGTCGTTGTTGTTGCTCCGCCTCCAGGCATGCGTGGCTCCACCCCTCTGGATGTTGCCGCCGCCTCGTGCATCGACAACAACGAGCTGGCTCTGGCCCTGCAGGAACAGGATCTGGAGAAGGTCCGTGTTCTCAGCTCCCGCTTAATGATCGACATGGACACGCGCGAACGCAAGCGCTGTTATGAAGCACCATCAGAGGCACCGAGCTAATGTAGTGTGGTCTGTCTGGGCCTACCCTGCCCCGTCTGTTTTGGGGCTGCAGGTGGTGACGTACCTGGCGGGCTGTGGGCTCCGGAGCTGTCCCATGCTGCTGTCCAAGGGGTACCCCGACATCGGCTGGAACCCCTGTGGAGGAGAGAGATACCTGGATTTCCTGCGTTTCGCTGTCTTCGTCAACGGTCAGTTCCGTCTATGACTGTTACACTTGGGGGGGGAGGGGGAGTCCAGAATGTCTGCGTTGACATTCACGGCGCCGCGTGTCTCCTCCTCGCAGGAGAGAGCGTGGAGGAAAACGCCAACGTGGTGGTGCGCCTGCTCATCCGACGCCCCGAGTGCTTCGGCCCCGCCCTGCGAGGGGAGGGGGGCGCCGGCCTGCTGGCCGCCATCGAGGAGGCCATCAAGATCTCCGAGGACCCGGCCAGGGACGGGCCCACGGTGAAGAAGGACAGGCGCTTCCCCATGTAGGATCTCCCTCAGAACAGCACTGTTTCAGTATACACAGAGATAGGGCTACGCGATTATGGCCGAAATGATAATCACGATTATTTTGATCAATATTCAGATCACGATTAATTATCACGATTATTTGTTGATTTTAGCCAAAACAAATTTTATTGTCACATAGGCCAATTATAACTGCTTTAACATCCATATTGTGCTACATTCCTTCTAAATTACAAATTATTGCTTAAAAATAAAAGAGGTCCATTTTAGGAAGAAAAAACAACAACAAAAAACGTTGATGCTATGAACGGAATGACGCATTTTAAATATCGCTCGATCACGTGAATTAGATCTTGGAAATCCCAAATCGTGATTTAAATTCGATCAATTGTGCAGGCCAAGCCAGAAAGACATATCTCTCTTTTATGAGTTGAAGCCTTTATTGGTCTACTCAGTAGAGACACATTAGGGGGGAACCTGGGTGTTATTTACATTTGGGTGTTCTTCTACACGTCCGGTAGGTACGGTGGCGAGGAGCAGCCTGAGGAGAATCGTATCCATCTGGGCAACGCCATCATGTCCTTCTACTCTGCCCTCATCGATCTGCTGGGCAGATGCGCCCCTGAAATGCATGTAAGCAGAGAGGCCGACCATCCCCTTTTTTAAGTCTGGAGGGAAGAGGGGACACGTTTCTTCACGGGAGTGACTGACTGCTGTTTGTCCACAGTTGATCCAAGCGGGTAAGGGGGAGGCTCTGAGGATCAGGGCCATCCTGAGGTCTCTGGTGCCCATAGAGGACCTGGTGGGAGTCATCAGTCTGGCTGTCCAGATCCCTGCCTTTGGCAAAGGTTTGAAACAGAGCTGCTGGATATTATTAGTAGTATTATAGCTCTCAATGTATGTTACCTCTTTATACATGATATATTTATAGAGCTGCTCTTTGTGCTGTGCTGTATGTTCAGTGTACAGATCTCTCTCTGTCTCGATCTATTGACAGACGGACACACCATCGAGCCTAAGATGTCAGCCAGCTTCTGTCCAGACCACAAGGCTTCCATGGTGCTGTTCCTGGACAGAGTGTACGGTATCGATAACCAGGACTTCCTGCTCCACGTGTTGGAGGTGGGCTTCCTGCCCGACATGAGGGCCGCAGCATCCCTGGACACGGTGAGCCTCACACTGGAAGAACCCGGAGGGTAACGTGGGGGTCAGGTGGCTGAGCGGTTAGGGAATCCGGCTATTAATCAGAAGGTTGCCGGTTCGGTTTGCCCGGCCGTGTGAAATGACATTGTGTACTTGGGCAAGGCACTTCACCCTACTTGCCTCAGGGAGAATGTTCCTGTACTTACTCTAAGTCGCTCTGGATAAGAGCGTCTGCTAAATGACTAAATGTAAATGTTAACAGAGTCGATTTCCTTGGCCTTTTCGGTGTAAAAAGATGTCAGTGGTTGATGTGTTCTCAGCAAACTCTCAAATGCTCCCTCCCTCCCTCCCTGGCCTCTAGTTGGCGTTCAGCACCACTGAGATGGCTCTGGCTCTGAACCGCTACCTGTGCTCCGCCGTGCTGCCCCTGCTCACCAAGTGCGCGCCTCTGTTCGCCGGCACGGACCACCGCGCCATCATGATCGACTCCATGCTGCACACCATCTACCGGCTGTCCCGCGGCCGCGCCCTCACCAAGGCCCAGAGGGACGTCATCGAGGAGTGCCTGATGTCCCTCTGCAGGTCAGCCGCACGGCCCTCGCCCACTACTAACCAGGAGAGCTTCCACATAACCCACACACACAAGTGCTAGCCTTAGCTAGGTCCTCTGTAGTGCTCCGGTCTGGTCGTTGGTCCGGTGTGCTCCAACTGTGTTCCTCTGCAGGTACCTCCTACCCTCCATGCTCCAGCACCTGCTCAGGAGACTGGTGTTCGACGTGCCCATCCTCAACGAGTACGCCAAGATGCCCCTCAAGGTGCGGGAGAGCGGTCGTCTCTATGACGCCGGGGAAGCGCGTTGCTTCTCCTTAAAACCCGACGCCGCCGCGCCATTTTATTTGTCGTTCAGCGCGCACGACAAAGCCCAGGGGTATCGTAACTCTGTTTCTGTGTTTGGTTTCAGCTGTTGACCAATCACTACGAGCGTTGTTGGAAGTACTACTGCCTCCCCAATGGCTGGGCCAACTTCGGGGTGACTTCAGAGGAGGAGCTTCACCTCTCGCGCAAACTCTTCTGGGGCATCTTCGAGTCTCTGGCGCACAAGGTGGGCATCTGCTCGGCTGAGCGGTTAGGGGATCGGGGTATTAATCAGAAGGTTGCTGGTTCGATTCCCCGGCTGTGCCAAATGACGTTGTGTCCTTGGGCACGCACTTCACCCTACTTGCCTTGGGGGGAATGTCCCTGTACTTACTGTAAAGCGCTCTGGATCAGAGCGTCTGCTAAATGACTAAATATAAATGTGATGCAATGCTCTCCTTCCAACAGCATGGGATTCCACCCAACATACTCCTGGGCTAGGTCGACTCTACTAGCATTAACTGGGGGTCATTCCTGTCTTACGTATCTGTCTCTCTCCTTGCTCCCCTTTCTCCTTCTACGTTCCAGAAATTCGATGCCGAGCTGTTCAAGATCGCCATGCCCTGCATCTGTGCCATCGCAGGCGCTATTCCACCTGACTATGTCGATGCCAGCTTCTGTTCCAACACTGAGAAAAAGGCCTCAGTGGATGCTGAAGGCAATTTTGACCCCAAACCTGTGGAGACCACCAAGTAAGCCATGATAACAATCATTAACATGTATAAAAACAGACATGGTGCATTACCAAAACACCTGGCATTGATCCTGTGATTGTCCCATTGCAGCACCATCATCCCAGAGAGACTGGACCCCTTCATCAACAAATTTGCAGAGCACACTCATGACAAGTGGGCTTTTGAAAAGGTCAGTCTGTCCTTGTGTCCTCCACAGAGTCCAGGCCAGTGTTCTGGAGTATGATGATCGTCAGGATAATCCTGTGTCTGTTTTCAGATTCAGAGCAACTGGACCTATGGAGAAGTGTTGGATGAAAATGCCAAGACACACCCCATGCTCCGCCCCTACAAGACCTTCTCTGAGAAGGTGAGCATCTTTCAGGAAAATAATAATAATAATAATTGTCTTCTCTTCTACATGCAGTATTTCCTATATATGTACGGTTCAATTCATGTTTTTTTTTTTTTTATTAATTTCTGTGTGGTACAGGACAAGGAGATCTACCGCTGGCCCATCAAGGAGTCCATCAAGGCTATGCTGGCTTGGGAGTGGACCCTGGAGAAGGCCAGGGATGGAGAGGTAGAGGTGGTGAAGCCTACCACCTCCTCCCGCAAGATCTCCCAGACGGCTCAGGTAAACAGGGACAAATGCCTCTGTGGAAGTTTCAAACCATCAGTGTTCCTTTGGAATACAGCGCAGCTGCTGGTGCTATGTTTGGGTGTGGCTTGTCTCTGCAGGCTACATACGACCCCAGCCATGGCTACAGCCCTCAGCCTGTGGACATCTCTGCTATGGCCCTCTCCAGGGAACTGCAGGTACGTGACACACCATGACTTGACACGACACGACATTGCAGATACACAATATCCTCACTCGTTCTCCCTCTCTCCAGTCCATGGCTGAACAGCTGGCTGAAAACTACCACAACACCTGGGGCCGAAAGAAGAAGATGGAACTCCAGGATAAAGGTGCGAGTGAAAATGATCTTTTCTGTCGGGTGTCGTCGTGTGCTCTGAGTGTGTTGTTATTTCAAGCTCTGTGGCTTGTTTAGGGGGCGGCACCCACCCCTTGCTGGTGCCCTACGACACCTTGACGGCCAAGGAGAAGGCCAGGGACAGAGAGAAGGCCCAGGACCTGCTCAAGTTCCTGCAGATGAATGGCTTTGCTGTCACCAGGTACCGAGACTCCTCCTCTATAAAGCCCATGTGAACAGGAAAAGGTTCAAGCCTTCACCTCCACTCTCTTCCTCTCTCTCTCTTCCTCTCTCTCTCTTCCTCTCTCTCTCTCTCTCTCTCTCTCTCTCTCTCTCTCTCTCTCTCTCTCTCTCTCTCTCTCTCTCTCTCTCTCTCTCTCTCTCTCTCTCTCTGTCTCTGTCTGTCCCCCCCCCTCTCTCTCTCTCTGTCTCTGTCTGTCCCCCCCCCTTCTCTCTCTCCCTCTCCCCCCCTCTCTCTCTATCTCTCTCTCTCTTTGTTCCTCAGGGGCCTGAAGGACATGGAGCAAGACATCTCCTCCATCGAGAAGCGTTTTGCCTACGGCTTCCTCCAGAAGCTCCTCAAGTGGATGGACATCGCCCAGGAGTTCATTGCCCATCTCGGTACTGTTGTGCGTGGGAGTAGGGGGATAGAAACGTCCAGAACACGCTCAGTTCCGGTGCTGTACCGTCCTTGGTTGATGTGGTTGTCTCTGTCTCTGTCCTCAGAGGCTGTGGTTAGCAGTGGCAGGGTGGAAAAGTCGCCACATGAACAGGAGATCAAGTTCTTTGCCAAAGTGAGACAGTAACAGCAGGAACACTTCAGCAGGAACACTACATTACCCAGACTAGCAGACTGTGAAACAGCTTTTGGAAACAACTGTATCATGAATTACGAACACCATAAATCAAAGCATTTTTTTGTGTGCTTTTGCCTCCATTAAGACTTGTTGCATTCAACCACGTAACATAATGGCTACTTCTCAAATTGTCTGCCTCTCTGTTTGTCCGCATCCTAGATTCTGTTGCCGCTAGTGAACCAGTACTTCAAGAACCACTGTCTGTATTTCCTGTCTACGCCTGCTAAGATCCTGGGCAGTGGAGGCATCTCATCCAATAAGGAGAAAGAAATGATAGCGAGGTCAGTGTCTAAACAGTCACCAAACCGTTCCACTGAGGATAATCCCTTTTTCTCCATGACGGTCCTTCAGGTGTGTGTAATGTAAACTGTGTGTACCATAAACTTTGAATCCGATATCTGGCTTGTGTCAGTACCTGTTTGCAGCTCTCCTTCTACCCCTCCATCTCTTTTCCTCACTCTGTTGAAACCTCCTTAATTTCCTTGACCTCCCTTTTTGCTTTGACCCCCACCCTCCCTCCCTACTCCTCCATCTTTCCTGCCCTACATGCTCCCCTCCCTCCCCTCCCTCCCTCCCCTCCCTCCCTCCCCCCTTCTCTCCCCCTCCCCCAGTATCTTCTGTAAGTTGGCAGCTCTGGTGAGACACAGAGTTTCTCTCTTTGGTAAGGAAACCTGCACGATGGGCTAACACTTCCACCCTCTGTCTCCACTCTCTTCAGCTTTCCATCTTCTGGTTTAATCCTCACCCCCCCCCCCCTCCTGCTCACCCTCCTTTTCTAACCATCCTCTCCCTACTCTCGCTCTGCTTCTGCTCTGCCTGGTTGTCCTAGCTGCTCTTCCTCTCGTCTGTCAGCTCTGTGTAGCTCTGTGTAGCCCTGCGTAGCTCTGGGCGTCCTGTGGTCACTGGCAGTGCAGAGAAGCAGCATGAGTGTTTGTGTCACTGCTGGAGCCGCTTGGTTGGCTCCCCCACGGCGTGTTGTGATTGGCTGACCTGAGGCACCTCTGTAGGCGCTTCACCCGCGTTCCTCCATCCACCACCATAGCAGCGTGACATCACTCCCACAGAACGACACCGTCGTTGGGATGGCACCGTTATTGGGGGAAACCATCGTTAAAGCAGATATTTTGTTGTTATTAATCCAAGTCGTTTTGTTTAACGTTGTCTAGTGTATTTTGTCGCATACTTGCGTGTGTATGTGTGATACAGGTTTGGGGATGGTTACTGTTGTTGGGGGGGGGGGGGGTGTTAACGTCAGTGTCGGTGTTACCGTGGTAACGAAGCGGCTCTGTTTGATCTTCAGGAACGGACGCTACTGCAGTGGTCAACTGTCTGCACATCTTGGCACGGTCACTGGATGCCAGGTAGTATACTCACCTCCACTGGATGGAGCTGGGTCCTTTTTATAGCAACATTTATTACATCTTATAACATCCCACAGATGTTATAAGTCTCTGTCTCTCCCTCCAAGCTGGTGTATCACCTCTATGTCTCGACTCCTAGGACGGTAATGAAATCCGGCCCTGAGATTGTGAAGGCAGGGCTGCGGCAGTTCTTTGAGAGCGCTGCCGACGATATTGAGAAGATGGTGGAGAACCTCAAACTGGGCAAGGTGTCCAGTCGGAACCAGGTGAGGTCCATCCCCTCTGTCGTCTATGTGAGTAGTTTCACCCTGGGCGGTACACTGAGGTGTGTGTGTGTGTGTGTGTGTGCAGGTGAAGGGCGTGTCCCAGAACATCAACTACACCACCATTGCGTTGCTTCCGGTGCTCACCTCCCTGTTCGACCACATCGCCCAGCACCAGTTTGGAGATGATGTCATCCGTGAGTTGGCCTCACATTAAAGCAAAAATCAAAGACGTGAACCCAGACTATTTTAATGCTGTCTCTACACGTCTCTCTCTCTCTCTCTCTCTCTCTCTCTCTCTCTCTCTCTCTCCCCCCCCCTCTCTCTCTCTTCTCCCCCCCCTCTCTCTCTCTCTCTCTCTCTCTCTTCTCACCCCCCCTCTCTCTCTCTCTCTCTCTCTCTCTCTTCTCCCCCCCCTCTCTCTCTCTCTCTCTCTCTCCCCCCCCCCTCTCTCTCTCTCTCTCTCTTCTCCCCCCTCCTCTCTCTCTCTCTCTCTCTCTTCTCCCCCCCCCTCTCTCTCTCTCTCTCTCTCTCTCTCTCTCTCTCTCCCCCCCCCCCTCTCTCTCTCTCTCTCTCTCCCCCCTCTTTCACTCACTCACCCCCCCAGTGGATGACTTGCAGATATCATGCTACCGCATCATGTGCAGTATCTACTCTCTGGGCACTGTGAAGACTCCACATGCAGAGAAGTAAGTAGACGTGCTTTCTCTGTCTGCTGGAGATGAGGTGTGTGTGTGTGTGGCTGTAGAGGTGTGGGTGTCCAGTGTGAGGCGGTGATGCTGTTGTTTGTGTGTGTGTCCTGCAGACAGAGGCCAGCCCTGGGAGAGTGTCTGGCCCACCTGGCTGCAGCCATGCCTGTGGCCTACCTGGAGCCTGCGCTCAACGAGTTCAACGCCTACTCTGTGTACACAACCAAGACCCCCCGGGAGAGAGCCAGTGAGTCACCTCAACCTCTCTCGCCCCCCCCCTCTCTTCATGTCTTCATTTGTATGATGTAACGTATATATCTTGTAGTCCACTCTGTCCAGTGCCCACATTTGAAGGCGTGTTATCGAATCCCTGATCTTATTCACTCTAATTTCCTCCTCAGTTCTGGGCCTTCCTAACCAGGTGGAAGAGCTGTGCACAGACATCCCAGAGCTGGAAGTTTTGATGAAGGAGATCGGGCACCTGGCCGAGTCTGGTGCCCGCTACACCGAGATGCCCCACGTGATCGAGATCACCCTGCCCATGCTGTGCAACTACCTTCCCCGCTGGTGGGAGAGGGGCCTGGAGAACTTCCCCGACCTGGAGGACCAGATCTGCACCAACGTCACCTCTGAACAACTCAACCAGCTGCTGGGCAGCATCATGAAGATCGTGGTCAACAACCTGGGCATCGACGAGGCCTCCTGGATGAAGAGGCTGGCAGGTGAGTGTGTGTTTGCTCAGTCCCGCGTCACGTCAAGGTCATAGGGGGTGTGGGTTCGAGACTGTGTGTGAGCTCTTTTTGAATTTCCTTTCATGACATGATAGACCATATTAAATGTTTTGGATTGAATTGAAAACTTCACCCTTAAGACATTGTTATTATATTTAGTTCAACCAGGTCGAGGACCTTGATGGATTTAATCTTTGACAATGACCCCTGTGTGTGTGTGTGTGTGTGTGTGTGTGTGTGTGTGTGTCAGTGTTCTCTCAGCCCATCGTGAGCAGGGCCATGCCCGAGATGCTCAAGTCCCACTTCATCCCCACCATGGAGAAGCTGAAGAAGCGTGCGGGGAAGGTGGTGGCGGAGGAGGACCACCTGCGTCTGGAGGGCAAGACGGAGGTGGACAGCGAGGAGGGCACCATCAGGGACGAGTTCGCCGTGCTCTGCAGAGACCTCTACGCCCTCTACCCCCTCCTCATCCGCTACGTGGACAACAACAGGTACCAGAGGGTTAGCCATGCCTGGTCTCTGGCGTACTCATACCCACTCACACCATCATACAAACTGAATGACAGGGTTTGAATACCAGAAGAGGAGGTTATATCTGGACAGTTACAGAGAGGAGTCATTTCTTTTCGATAAAGCTCACTTTTATGAAAAGATGTTCGGAAGTAGCGCTGGCAGCCATGGGAGGTGGCACCTCTCGGAGGCCCAGTCCGATGCTGCTCTGGTCTGCATGTCAAGCCACACACAGAACCCCGGAGCTTGGAGACCCTGACGGATCCCTCGCCAACGCCCCTCCGCGTTGCCACGGCCACCAGGGGCTCCTCACAAGCGCAGGGACTTCCTCTTGGGGGCGGAGTCTCCGCAGCTCTCGGCGTCGGCCTTCCTCTTCCTCTGACCGCGGGAGGCGCTCTGAGGCGACTCCGCCGTCCCAGAAGGCTCTGCTGCTGCGCGGCCGGCCCTTCCTCCTGGGCGGAGCCTCATGTGACACATTAGGGACAAGCCCAGACGGCCGTCTCTATCGTAGTGCGAGAGCCTCCACTTGTCCTCCACGAGATCCCCGCGACTGCTGAAGATTGGGGAGCAGACCAGGAACGGGAAGTCCCGATTGGCCAGGACATGAGTCCCAGGGTTGGCCTGAAGCACCAGCCAGCGGTAGTTGTCAGGGTGGAGGGGTATGGGATAGACGATGTTGTTGTGGCGGTAGGGGAGGCGGTGAGCGTGTGGCAGGAAATGAGGTTCCTCGTTCTCGTTGTGGTGGCAGAAGCCAGTGCCAGGCCCGTACCAAAAGGTTGGTACTGTGTAGTCGAGATTTCCACAGCCTACAACTTGTGGCATGAAGGCATGCTTGAGCATGGAGAACAAGCGCACTCCTTGGGACGTCCTCAAAGGCATGATCCCCAGGTTGTAAAGTTCCAGATGCAGAGTCTGAGGTTCTCTGAAGCCTGGAGACGTGGCCTTCATTTTCAAGGACATTATTTCGGTAATTCTAGGTGGACTCGACATCTTGGAGAGGGAAAAAAACTTGAAGTGGGCTGTACTATTCGCAAGGCAGTTGTGATATGAAGGAACTTTTCTGACTTTGTCTCTCAAAATCTTAATTGCCATGGAAACGATTAAACATTTAAATTAAACATTCTGTATACAGTACCTGTTCTGAGAAAGGGCATTGTGACACGCTCGTGACATCACAGGATGATGCACTGAAATAAGATGGAGGACGCGTCATTAAATACATCAATAAATGAATGAATGAATGCATCAGACCAACGAACTCAGAAACAAGATCTGAATATACAGACCCTATCCCCTTAAACACATTAAAACACATTTCCATATAAGCCCTGTTAACATGACCTGGGTGGTGTTGTCTAACAGCTGGTAACATGACCTGGGTGGTGTTGTGTAACAGCTGTTAACATGACCTGGGTGGTGTTGTGTAACAGCAGGTAACATGACCTGGGTGGTGTTGTGTAACAGCTGTTAACATGACCTGGGTGGTGTTGTGTAACAGCTGTTAACATGACCTGGGTGGTGTTGTGTAACAGCAGGTAACATGACCTGGGTGGTGTTGTGTAACAGCAGGTAACATGACCTGGGTGGTGTTGTGTAACAGCTGGTAACATGACCTGGGTGGTGTTGTGTAACAGCTGGTAACATGACCTGGGTGGTGTTGTGTAACAGCTGTTAACATGACCTGGGTGGTGTTGTGTAACAGCTGTTAACATGACCTGGGTGGTGTTGTGTAACAGCTGGTAACATGACCTGGGTGGTGTTGTGTAACAGCTGGTAACATGACCTGGGTGGTGTTGTGTAACAGCAGGTAACATGACCTGGGTGGTGTTGTGTAACAGCAGGTAACATGACCTGGGTGGTGTTGTGTAACAGCAAGTAACATGACCTGGGTGGTGTTGTGTAACAGCAGGTAACATGACCTGGGTGGTGTTGTGTAACAGCTGGTAACATGACCTGGGTGGTGTTGTGTAACAGCTGTTAACATGACCTGGGTGGTGTTGTGTAACAGCTGTTAACATGACCTGGGTGGTGTTGTGTAACAGCTGGTAACATGACCTGGGTGGTGTTGTGTAACAGCTGTTAACATGACCTGGGTGGTGTTGTGTAACAGCTGGTAACATGACCTGGGTGGTGTTGTGTAACAGCTGGTAACATGACCTGGGTGGTGTTGTGTAACAGCTGGTAACATGACCTGGGTGGTGTTGTGTAACAGCAGGTAACATGACCTGGGTGGTGTTGTGTAACAGCAAGTAACATGACCTGGGTGGTGTTGTGTAACAGGGCACGATGGCTGACCTGTCCTGACCCGGATGCAGAAGACCTTTTCAGGATGGTCGGAGAGGTCTTCATCTTCTGGTCCAAGTCACATGTGAGTCCCCCCCTTCCCCCCTCCCCCCCTCCCCCCTTCCCCCCTCCCTCCCTCCCTCCCCTCCCCCCCTCCCTCCCTCCCTCCCCCCCTCCCTCCCTCCCTCCCTCCCTCCCCCCCTCCCCCCCTCCCTCCCTCCTCTTTCCTTCTTCGGTTCTCTGTCTTCCCACCTCTTTGTTCCGTTCATTCTTCAGAACTTTAAGCGTGAGGAGCAGAACTTTGTGGTGATGAACGAGATCAACAACATGTCCTTCCTCACTGCTGACAGTAAGAGCAAGATGAGCAAGGTGAGAGATGACACACACACACACACTGGACACACACACACCACAAACCTAACATAAATATTAAGGGTTTCATTTACGTAAATAATGTATTGCTTATTTTCTAAACAAACATTTTTAAATGTTCTAATGCTTCCTAGTCCTGAGGATCTGTTCCATAGCGGGGCCATGTACGTGTTTCGGAATTCATTTAACATCTCTACTTCCTGGTCCCAGGCGACCAATCGGGTTTCATCCTCTGGTCTCAGGCGTACTGCAGGAATGGTGTTAACTGTGTTCTCTCTCTGTGTTCTGTGTTGGTGACGGCGCGGGGCCGCTAGTCCGGAGATGCAGAGGTTAGACTGTGTGTGTGCACGAGCGCTGTGCTGATGGCATGGCACACCTGGGGAGGAGTGGGCTGCTGTTCATCAAGCTCCCCCGCTGATTAGTGCGCAGCTGCAAAGCGCCGACACCCAAACCCTGATGTTGACGCACAAATGCACACGCACACGTGCAGCGGTCGTGTGTGTGTGTGTGTGTGAGAGGTGGGGGTCTGGAGCAGCTTGATGAACGCTCTCTGCCGTAGGTTGTAGTGACGTGACGTGACGGTGGGGGTTTCCATGGCGCTCGGCTCAGCGGCCACAGACCAGACCAGTTGAGTCTGGAGTGTGATGCCTGCCGCAGCCGAGTGTCATCGCCCTCACTCTGAGTTTGACTGGTTTGCCTTCCTCCAGGTGGTTCCAGACGGGCTCCTGGCCGAGGCTGTGCACACCCTACCCTGATTCAGGGTGCTGTGTTTGATTTTTTCAGTTTTGGTGATGATGTTCCTGGGCAGGGGGGGTTCAGGGTTAAGGGTGGAGGGGGGAGGGTGGGGGCCTCTGTTCTGTCACATTCCCCATCACAATCCATGACAACGTCAGTATCGTAACCCTCCTCACCACCAATCCATCCACTCTCACTCCACCAATGACCAGGAAATTCAGCTGGTGCATCATGGGAATTAGAGTCTTCATCATCTTCAGCTATAACTCCATCACATTCACTAATAAATACCTTATATTGCCCCTCCCTTTCTAATTCAACTAGAATGTCACTAAGAGCTCACCTCCTCTCCCCTGTTGTGAGTTGGTCATTACTGGAAAACCTTCTGTTATCTGATCACTGCAGCACCTCACTATCTGTCTATACAAGACACACACACACACCGCACACACACACCGCACACACACAGACCCTGCTGCAAACAAACGCACACCCCCACACGCGGCCCAGTCACTGAGGAAGGTGCTGAGAGGCCAGACAGCAGTCAGTAATGATCCAGGACAGGAGGACTGTGAGCTGAACCCTGTAGCGTTGTGCTGCTCCTGGTGCTGCTCCTGGTGCTGCTCCTGGTGCTGCTCCTGGTGCTGCTCCTGGTGCTGCTCCTGGTGCTGCTCCTGGTGCTGCTCCTGGTGCTGCTCCTGGTGCTGCTCCTGGTGCTGCTCCTGGTGCTGTGCTGGGGGTGGGCTTCACCACACTACACCACTAACAGAGAGCATCGTGTGGCACTGTCCCAAGCACGATCCGTGCTAACCCCCATAAGCACCAGCTGCACTTTGGAGACGAGAGTGTGACTTGAAGATGGAGTTGGATTTGTAGTGTTTCTAAATCATCTTCTGACTTGACGCATGTTTTTTGGGGTGTAACTTCTTTCCCCAACACCCCCTATTTATTTCTACATTCATACACCAACTCACTTTATAATATCACTATGACCTGTTTTCATAACAGCCCTATCATGAACTAATTTTAGACAACTTTTTGGTGTTTATAAGTAAGAGGACTTATAGAAAAATAAATATATCACATTTGCAACAGGTAAGTCCCCACAACAGAACATCTTTAATGAGACTCCGCCCATTCTGATCCAGGTCGCAGTAACATCAGGTTGGTGTTTGACACCCACTGGAATGGTACGGTCTGACCCCACCCTCTCTCCCTAGGCTGGGGGCTCGGATGTGGAGCGTACCAAGAAGAAGCGCAGGGGGGACCGCTACTCGGTGCAGACCTCCCTCATCGTGGCGGCCTTGAAGAAGCTTCTGCCCATCGGCCTGAACATGTGCTCCCCGGCTGACCAGGAACTGATCAACCTGGCTAAGATCAGATACTCTCTGGTACAATGCTTCTGACCTTCTGCTGTGTTACCGTTGGGCTGTCAAGATATAATAGATCTAAAGCTTCCCAGCTTTGACCCTCCAGGGAGGGTCATCATTTGGGTCGTCATTTCATCATGTTGACTGGCTCTCCCTTACTTTCTCTCGCAGAAAGACACGGACGAGGAGGTGAGGGAGTTCCTGCAGAACAACCTTCACCTGCAGGGCAAGGTGAGAAGATCTCTCTGTATCTCTCTCACTCCATCGCTTCCTCCTGGAGCAGCTTGTGTGTGGGGCCGGTGGTGTGGGCGCAGGGTGTGCTGCAGCTGCAGCTGCTGATGACTGTGCCTTGGGGACCCTGTAGGTGGAGGACCCCTCCATGCGCTGGCAGATGGCCCTGTACA
Organism: Hypomesus nipponensis; assembly: GCF_054491055.1. Taxonomy (NCBI): domain Eukaryota; kingdom Metazoa; phylum Chordata; class Actinopteri; order Osmeriformes; family Osmeridae; genus Hypomesus; species Hypomesus nipponensis. The sequence continues at coordinate 15,459,292 of NC_140375.1, read as the reverse complement.
AGGAGACATGTGGGAGGGCCGAGGACGCAGAAGACCCAGTGAAGGTGGTGAAGAGGGTCCAGGAAGTGTCTGCTGTCCTTTACCACATAGAGGTGGTGAGTAGAAGCACACACACACACACACACACACACACACCATGAACCATGACAGTAACAAGGCCTGGAACACTCTGCCTCCAACCACCTCTTTTATACTCCTATTTTCTCTCTTTCCCTGTTTACTTCTCTCTTTCTCTCTTTCCTTCTTCTTTCTCTCTTTCCTTCCTTCTTTCTCTCTTTCCTTCTCTCTTTGTCTCTCACAGACGGAGCGTCCGTATAAGTCGAAGAAGATGGTGTGGCACAAGCTGCTGTCCAAACAGCGTCGCAGAGCAGTGGTGGCCTGCTTCAGAATGAGTCCACTCTACAATATCCCAAGGTGAGGACCTTCCTCACCCGTAACTCTCGCCTCACCTTTCTTCTTCACACGGATCTCCCTCTTTGCTCCTAACTCTCTATCCTTACCTCCTCAGCCCAAACTCTCTATCCTAACCTCCTCAGCCCTTACTCTCTATCCTTACCTCCTCAGCCGTAACTCTCTATCCTTACCTCCTCAGCCCTAACTCTCTATCCTTACCTCCTCAGCCCTAACTCTCTATCCTTACTTCCTGACTTCCTAACTCTATCCACAGGTAACGGTCTTCTCCAGCCAATGAAGGACCCGTCCACAAAACCCATTAGCCACTAAAGGTTCTAAATTAGGGTTCCTCTCTCCTTCTGTCTCCACCAGGCATAGAGGATCCAACATGTTCCTGAACGGATACAAGCGTAACTGGCTGGAGAACGAGGGCTACTCCTTTGAGGACAGGATGATTGACGACCTCTCAGTAAGCTCTCTCGACTCGCGGCGTTATAATAGAAGGGAGGGAACATTCTAGAAGGGAAGGAACATTCTAGAAATGTTTCCCCCCACCCCCCCCACCTACCCCCATTGTCAATGTTTAGAAAGCCATGGAGCAGGAGGAGGAGGAAGAGGAGGAGACGGAGACGAAGCCAGACCCTCTCCACCAGCTCATCCTTCATTTCAGCCGCACGGCTCTCACAGAGAAGAGGTGGGACACGGGCACAGCTCGTGCAGCTCATGCAGGTTTAAGCCATAGAGGTTGTTCCGTCAGTTGTCAGAAAGAGGCTTCATGTTTTTTGCTGTTTCATTGCAGTAAACTGGATGTTGACCACCTGTATATGTCATATGCTGACATTATGGCAAAGGTGAGTGTTTTTCTTCTGGATGTGACATCACAGTGTACTATGCTGTCATTAAAGAGATCTAACGACAGCTCTTCCCTCCATCCCCATTCTTCTTTTCCACTTTCCTCTCTTTACTATCCCTCTTCTTCCCCCCAACCTTCATTCTCTCTCTCTCTCTCTCTCTCTCTCTCTCTCTCTCTCTCTCTCTCTCTCTCTCTCTCTCTCTCTCTCTCTCTCTCTCTCTCTCTCTCCCTCTCCCCCCCCCCTCTCTCTCTTTCTCTCTCTCCCTCCCCCCCCCCTCTCTCTCTCTCTCTCTTCCCTTCTCTCTCTCTCTCTCTCTCTCTCTCTCTCCAGAGCTGCCACATGGGTGAGGAGGACGAAGGGGGAGAGGAGGAGGGGGAGCCAGCCTTTGAGGTGCGACAGACAGAGATGGTATGGGGGGGCCAGGGGCTGGGGACAGGGGAGTCACCGGAGAAGCATCTCGCCACGAGTGACGTACACGGCGCCACCATCACACCCCGCACACTCCCCCTGCTGGCATATATCTCTCTCTCTCTTCCAGTCTTCCTCTCTCACACAATCTGTCGATTTGTTTCCTGCTATGGTGGACTGACTTGTGCATTCCTTTGCTGGACTCTGCCCCGAAGTCTGTGTCTTGGTCTTAATTACCCGCGTCTCTAAAACATGCATGACGGAGTGCAGAGATGGTGCGACTAAAGACAACAAAATGTTGCATAGATTCAAAAGTCTAAAACTAGATTAGGAGTGTTTAGAACCCTGACTCACAAATTCCAACCCTGTGATTGATTTCAATCATTCTAGTCGTTGATTCATCTTTGAATACTGAAACTTCTTGGTGATTAACACCTAAATGGTCTTCACATGTAACAATCCTAGGTCTACAGGCTTGGATAATGTGATGAGGCAGAGGTTAAATGTTCAATAGTGATATATAGATATACAGTACCAGTCAAAAGTTCAATTGAATGGGAAAATGTGTCCAAACTTTTGACTGGTACTGTATATCGATATAGACTATATCTAAAGCTGATATAGCTTGTTCTTGAGGGCAACGTTTCATGTCTGTTGCATAATGAACATCCACTGTCTTTTCATGACAATCACAAACCTGTCAGTTGACAATTATGACACGTTACTGTAAATTCAGAGATGCTACATTGCCCTCCTTGTCTAGGTTTAGCAGCTCCTCAGATGAGGAGAAACGTGGTGTCCCCCACGTGACCTGATGTGAACGATGCCCTCTTTGCACAGGAGTCCTTTTCCCAGAGCCAGAGTGACTCTGTGCCTGTGATTACTACCTTACTGTTAGTAATCAGCTTACTCTTGCATCCCCCCCCTACCTCTCACGGCCCCCTCTACTCACCTACTAGTCAGGCTGTGCATTCCTGTATCTGGACTGATCTTGAATCTAATAATAACCTCGGGTATCTATCGATTTTGTTTGTCTTTACCTTGAATTGGACTTATTATAACAAGACTCCCTCTCTGTACTCATGAAGGACTACAGTAAAAGCCTGTACAGTCAGCCAGACATACACTCAAACAGAAACACACACACATGCACAGACTTGCAAATGCACGGAAGCACACACACATTACGCACACGCACACACACGGTGTCGTGTCGATTCACGTAAATCACGGTGAGGACACAAGCCCTCTGTAGCCCAGAGAACCTTCTCCACTGTGCCTCACCTTGGGTAACCCACGGCCAGGCCTATGAGGGAGGGAGGGGTGGCCAGAAAGGGGCGGGGGGGGGTTGGGGAGGGGGTTGGTGAATGTCCTTTGGGTGGGGAAATTGCATTGTGTATTTGTGTGGGTGGGTCTTGCATAACACTGTAACTTTTGTCAACAGGAGCTGATTGCCATTTGCTGTGATACCGTTTCAGAGTTAGCCATGAGGCGTTAGCTAGGTTAAGAGTAGCACGCTTGTTCCGCTAAAGTGAATCAGTGAAGTGTTCGAAAAGAATATGCTTGCCCTTTCAAACTGCCCAGCCTGTTTGACTCTGCATAGATACGTGCAGAATGCTTCCCAGTTTAACCAGTCTAACAGACCACAGTCAGCCTTTCTTAAAGGAGCCCCTGCTGCTTGGAGCATGTGTCAGAGTAGGGCCACCAACCATAAGAAAGTGCAGCAGTCAGGCCCACGGTCGGACTGCAGGTGGAAGCGTGCTGTGATTCTACTACTACTTCATAATAGTTAGCAGGCAAACGCTGTTTGCCGTACTCAAACGTTTGCTGGTGCTGGGTAATGTGAACAGCTGAAATAATTGACTCCACTAATACACTTTCTGTCCCAAAGGAAGAGCATATATATATGTGGATGAATGGGTGTGCTTGTATTGGTGTTTATTGGACAATATATGTGTGCGTGTTAGCTTGCCGAACACTTTCACTCACAGCACAATAAAAAAAAAAAAAATTACACTCTGTTTATTTCAATCCATAGAAAATAGAATTTCACACCTTTTTAAACTTTTAAGCCTTTTGCCTTGCTCCATGGTAGCTTCATAGACCAGCTTAAATTAGTTGTGGTGGAAAATTTAAAAAGTGTGCGGTTGTGTGTGTGTACAGTGAGTGTGTGTGTGGTTGTGTGTGTACAGTGAGTCTGTGTGTGGTTGTGTGTGTGTGTGTACAGTGTGTGTACAGTGTGTGTGTGGTTGTGTGTGTACAGTGCGGGGGGCAGTGCAGAGCAGTGTGACAGGGCTACAGCCGCCCCTGTGTCTCCGTCCTGCAGGAGAAGGAGATGGAGAAGCAGAGGCTGCTGTACCAGCAGTCCCGTCTGCACAACAGAGGAGCAGCAGAGATGGTGCTGCAGATGATCAGTGCCTGCAAAGGTACTAGTGCTGGAAACACACACACACACACACAGATACACACACAAACATATACACACACAGATACACACACAGATACACACACAGATACACACACACAGATACACACACACACAGATACACACACAGATACACACACAAACAGATACACACACAGATACACACAAACAGATACACACACACACAGATACACACACAGATACACACACACACAGATACACACACAGATACACACGCACAGATACACACACAGACTCGCATTCACCATTTCACAGTGACATTCTGTGTGTGTTTCCTCCTCAGGTGAGACGGGAGTCATGGTTTCTTCCACTCTCAAGCTGGGGATCTCCATCCTCAATGGGGGCAACAGTGACGTACAGCAGGTGAGTGGAGCTGCCCCAGTCCACAGCCCTTAGCCCCAGACTAACCCTCACGTGCCCCAGTCCACAGCCCTTAGCCCCAGACTAACCCTCACGTGCCCCAGTCCACAGCCCTTAGCCCCAGACTAACCCTCACGTGCCCCAGTCCACAGCCCTTAGCCCCAGACTAACCCTCACGTGCCACAGCCCTTAGCCCCAGTCTAACCCTCACGTGCCCCAGTCCACAGCCCTTAGCCCCAGACTAGCCCTCACTTGCCCCAGTCCACAGCCCTTAGCCCCAGACTAACCCTCACGTGCCCCAGTCCACAGCCCTTAGCCCCAGACTAGCCCTCACTTGCCCCAGTCCACAGCCCTTAGCCCCAGACTAGCCCTCACTTGCCCCAGTCCACAGCCCTTAGCCCCAGACTAGCCCTCACTTGCCCCAGTCCACAGCCCTTAGCCTTAGACTAGCCCTCACTTGCCCCAGTTCCCTCAGATTCTCTCAAGTGTTTTTTTTGTTGTTTTACAGAGTTAAATTAGAGGGGTGACAGGGGAGCTGAAAGTGATTCCCTCCTAACATGGTGTCCTCTGTGTCTCTGTGCAGAGAATGCTGGACTACCTGAAGGACAAGAAGGATGTGGGCTTCTTCCTGAGCATGCAGGCTCTGATGCAGACCTGCAGGTCTGTCAATCATCCTGATGATCACCATAGTGATGATGATGATGATCATGATAATGTGGATGAAAACAAGTAATGGTAGTGACAGTCAGACATCTATGATGGCGACAACCACAATGATGACACTGTTTAAGGAGACTCCAGTTATCAAAACATCTTTTCTCTCAAATGGACTCAGTCCAACGCACACAGGCAGTCGGATGTTTGGTTTTGTCTGATGTCTGCTAATGACTGTGTGATGTTTGCCAGTGTTCTGGACCTGAACGCCTTTGAAAGACAGAATAAGGCTGAGGGACTTGGCATGGTTTCTGAAGAGGGATCAAGTGAGTATGGTTTCCCCATGTCCCTACAGCTCCAACAGTCATATCAGCAGATTCATATTGTCATAATGCACATGTGTTTTTTGATGTTCCGTATGATGAGTGTGTGTGTGTGTGGGGGGGGGGGGTTGTTTGTTGGTGTGTTTACATTACAAAGAGCAGTTTGAGATTCATAAAGCTGTTTTATTATATGAATCAAAGTTGTGACTGATTCTTACTTTTTGCTCCTCTGACAAACGTTGGGATTGCTGTCCTGGACTTACCGCATCCTTCTTTCTCTCCCTCGCTCCCACCACCCACAACACCGCTCGGCCCCCCCCCTTTTTGTGCCTCTCCCCCTCCCACTGATTGGTTCTCCCTTGGTTCTCAGATATGAAGCTAGAGCGTGGTAAATACAAAACTTTGGGTTTCTCTGTCTCTCTTCCTCTCTTTTCTCCCCTCTGTCTTCTCTCTCTTCCCGCTCCTCTTCACCGGACCAGTCTTTTATGTGCATTTCATTTCGCACTCAAGGAATCGATCAAGAGAACTTTACAGTCACAAATTACATGAGTTTTTGATGACTTGATGGCAAACATAAGCATCATTTATTTGTCCATTAATGACACCAACAATGATTGTAAAGTTTTTGTCCTTGAGTGCTTCGATCACAGATCTACTGTAACCCCCTTAACTCATACACGGATCACCAGGAAGCAGGAAGTAGTCTGACTCCTCCCTTTCCTGATCAGTGTTCTCCAGGAGGAAACAGAGAGCTGTAGCGACCATGGGTTCTAGAAGTCCCTGAAATGATTTGCATCCTCAGAAAGAACTCTTCAAACCTCAGGTTCTATACAGCGATATGTTCCATTAGAACACCCTCTTCAGCAGAGACCACAACCCCGACAGAGATAGCGTCAGACAGTCAGCTCTAGACCAGGAAAACAGCCACCGCTCACTGACATTCCCCTCAAACTCTTTCCTAATCATTGAATTCCCCTCTTCATCTCTTGTTAGTGGACTACAGTGTTACATGTAACCAAAGGATGCTCTTGACAATCAAGATTGACACGGTTTGATTGTAAATGCATATTTAAAATGTGGTTGTGCCATAACAAAAGAGCTGACAGGACACAACTCCTTGATCTTGGAGCGACGTGGCCCACTGCTTCGTTTTTGTAACTGTTGATTTGATTGGCCGAGAGCATCTGGAGGTGGTTTTATTGATTTAAAATGTTATCACGTTTTTAGATGTTACGTGGTAAGACTGACATTTTAATAAATTAATGCACTGTTATAACTAATATTTCTTCTGTTTCTGTCACCATGTACTTTACCAGTGTCTAACATGGTTTATTTCCCATAAAACTCTGTGTCTACATGGTACCCAGAGTATTTCACCTGCTACTAACGCACTATCATTCAAAATGTATGCCTGCTAACAAACAAAATCACCAATAACCATTCTCATCCCCATTGGATTGTTGTCCCCACATCAATAACCATAGAATTCTTAACTTCCAATCCTCTCTCTCCTGCCGCTCCACACTGCCAGGCCTGGGTCCTGGACCCAGGGCCTCCACCCTGTCCGCCCCCTGACCTGGCCCCCTCACCCCCACACACTGTCCTGTTGTGTTCCCCGCTCCCCCTAAATGTGGTTCTCTTGTCCTCTCCACACCCTCCGTCGCCCCCCTACACCCACACACATACCGGAGTTCAGTAGATCTGTCCAGCATGACAGTGTCTTTGTGTCATGGCGTCTTCGTCTCTCTCCGTGCTGTCACGCGCAGTACGTCCTTTCTCTGTGTCTGTCCATCCCCATTATAGACAAGTGTGCGTTCTCTTTACCTGTGATTTCTCTGTGCAGCAGGCTATCTGTGGCCAGCTGAGGCTCTGTCCAGTGATTCATATACCATGTGACAGTATTACTGTATTTCAGTCTGTTTCGTCCATGAGTCTCTAACTTGTCTGTTTGAGAGTGGTGAGTTGGCTCTTTTGGTGAGTTGAGAGCCGGTGTTTAAAAGACCGAGAGAGAGGGCCGAGCCACAGCTGCTCCGGCCAGTCGGCACTAAAGGTCTGCCGTCCGTTTCCCGGGGAGCAGACAAACGGCTGTGCTTTCCGAGGTCTTTGTGGTTCCTACTAATGCTAATGAGTGAAGAGGTGATGTGTGTGTCGTGCTGATTCACACGTGTGTCGTCTGATTCACGCTTCTGTGCCGTGGCACAGATATGCACCCCCCCCCACACACACACACACACACACATGTATTTATCACACACACACACATTTATCACACACACAAGCCATTCACTACCAAGGTCATTCGTCATTAACCTGACTTAATCCATCACTCTTAAACTTTCCTCATTCACTGCCAAACACACATGTAAAGACATGTAGCAACATTCACTCATCCCTTACATAAGGCTCCTGGAGTCAACTCTCTCTGCATCCTGTTCTGACCTATGACCCTCTATTCAGATGAGAAGGTGATGGCGGATGATGAGTTCACCTGCGACCTGTTCCGCTTCCTCCAGCTGCTTTGTGAGGGCCACAACAACGGTGAGTTAGCGTCCGTCCTCGAAAAGTGAAGACAGCGCCGACGCGCCGCTCGGTCCTCTAAACACTCTGGTTCCGTTTGTCTGTAGACTTCCAGAACTATCTTCGTACCCAGACCGGCAGTACCACCACCATCAACATCATCATCTGCACTGTGGACTATCTGCTCCGGCTACAGGTCAGCCTGTCTGTCTGTCTGCATCTCTCTAACTCTCTCTCTCTAACTGTCTCTCTCTCACACTCTCTCTTTCTGTCTCTGTCTCACTCTCTCTAACTGTCTCTCTCTTACACTCTCTCTTTCTGTCTCTGTCTCTCTCTCTCCTTTTCACACTCCTATTTCTCTATCAAATGTTCTCTCTCTACAAATTTCAAACAATGGATCAATAGGCATCTGTCTCACCCATCCGTGACAACTTCTTTATGATCCCGTCGGTGGCTCTGTAGGAGTCGATCAGTGACTTCTACTGGTACTACTCTGGGAAGGACATCATTGATGCTCCAGGCAAGAGGAACTTCTCCAAGGCCATGACGGTAGCCAAGCAGGTCTTCAACAGCTTGACTGAATACATCCAGGTGAGAACACCCTGCTCTCTCACAGCTTCACTGGGTCTATGTACACATGATGTCAAATACCATTTGCCTATAACACACACTATCTCTCTCTTTCTTTTACAGGGTCCATGCACAGGGAACCAGCAGTCCCTGGCCCACAGCAGGTTGTGGGATGCAGTGGTGGGATTCCTGCATGTCTTTGCTCACATGATGATGAAGCTGGCTCAGGTATGAACGCAGACACACATCCCCAAATACAGACTCGATTCAAAGTTTCAAAAGTGACATTTCATCACCAGATGACACAGATTGACCACAGTCATGTTTGTCTCGTGTTGTTGCAAAGTCATTGGAAATATCATTGCAATAAGTAAACGTGTCTCACTGAAAAGTGAACACGTCGTCACTTCTACGTCTAATTTTCTGAACTGTTTTCCTCATGATCCATGCAGCGTAAAGTATGTATTTATTTGATTTCTTTTTATTGTATTTTTCTTGGGCTGGTTCCCTTCCGTTTCCTTGTGGTGGCTGCTCTTAGACAGCTTGTTTCAGCCTCTTCCCCTATAGACAGGGCACAAACACAGGAGCTACTTCAGACCTGCTGGTCTGCTGTCATGTGCTACACCAGACTCTGCTCTACACTCATGCTTCGTGTCATATGACCTTACCAGATGGTTATGTTGTTCAAGGCTATGTTTACCCGATCTCGGACGTAGAAACAATGATTCAGGAAACCATGGGCCAAGGGTTGGTGTTTACAGACCAAACAGTGAGAGAACAAGGGCACCTACCACAATATGAACAGGATTTCATCTGATCCTTCTTCCACCTTAAAATGGTTGGATTCTTGTGACATCTGCTCCTATATCCCAAAATACAACTTACTACTTCACTTTCTTGAACATTAGGTACTGACACTGTGTTTAATCTGGTTTTATCCATGTTAGAGATGTGCTAGGTGTGTGCTACTATACTATATCTAACATCCCACCCTAAATCCTTAGTGTGCTACGGTTGGTGTGACTAACCCTGTTTGACTAACACTCACATCCTGTCTCTATGTACACCTCATTTTTGTATTAATGTTGAAGATCTCTCCCCAAAACAAGACTGGTTGATATAGGAATGTAGGTTTCCATATACATGACTTGAACTGTGGTTTGACAGAAAGCAAGAGGTGCTCCAAACCATAAGCCTCTCGATGATACTGTTGCTGCCGTACATTTGTGATGTTTACAACCTAAGGGGAGAGATTATTCAACAGCAAAAATGAATCAAAAATGTTGATGGATAACATTTTTATTCTGATGTATAACCCTGTCAGATGCACCCCGACCCTGGACAACGAACGAGCGTAAGAATCAGTGTGTCTTTCTCCCGTGCCATCCCACCCGCAGACCGCTCACCTGACCGCTCACCTGACCGCTCACCTGACCGCTCACCTGACCGCTCACCTGACCGCTCACCTGCTTCATATGGCCTGCGCCTCTCATGCACTCACCTGCGTCGCGCTCGTGTCATTATGAGGACTTCCCAGTCGTCCGGGGAACGGCAAACCTCAAGCCAGCTCGAGGGCTCTGAGCTCTGTAGGCGCTAGACCAGGGGTGGACAACCCTGGTCCTCGAGAGCCACTGTCCTAGATGTTTCCCTGCTCCTGCACACCTGTTTCAAATGAATGGGTTGTTTTCAAGCTCTGTGGAAGCCGGGTAATGCCCATTTATTTGAATCAGGTGTGCTGGAGCAGGGAAACATCTAGAACATGCAGGACAGGGGCTCTCGAGGACCAGGACTTGCCACCGCTGGTGGAGACTGTCACAGCTCCACAATGCTTTCACTGACATCAGCTGCTCATGTGTTTGGAATCCTGCTCATTCACATCTCAGTCCCCTCCCACTCTGGTCAGTCTGCAGCGATAACAGTTTTCACTATATATCAGAAATCAGACGGGCTAGATATCAGTTTGACCTATAGAGCGATGTAGTTCAGTTCTATCATAGCCCTGTTTGGGGTTGAACACGTTTCCATGGGAGACAAGTGTGTTTATTTGACCTTTATTTATCCAGGTAGAATCAATTGAGAACCAATTCTCATTTACAATGATGACCTGTGTGTGGTTCTCACCTGGAGGAAGAGGGTGTGGCTTGTAACTGGAAGATAGGATGGGCGGTCCTGATTGGGTCGGTCTTGATTGGGCGGTCCTGATCACTTCTATTGAATGGCAGGCTCCCCTCTCTCATCTCCATAGCCACCACCATCTGTCAGCCTGTCTGCCTGCCTTATCTGTTCCTCTGTCTGTCTATGATGCAAATGATAACTTATGGAATGGTAAAAATACCCATTTGTTGTTTGGAAATGCAAACCCAGGATCATTTTTGGAGTAGAACCCACTCAGAGGTAAGGTGATCTCACCTTCTGCCTCTTGTCATTTCATCACTCTGTGCCAACGCACATTTCCCAACTTTTATACTGTGTCCAGTACATGAACAGGTCCCCTTCTGTGTATCACTCAGTTAGTGATCAGTTTGTCTAAATTAGCGGTTTCAGCAAATCTAGCATTTAGTCTCGTCAGTGACAGCGATGACACAAAAAAACACTTGCTGTTGTTTCTACCTTGAGCTGTTTGTCACCTGATGACAGTGCTCTTAACTGCTTCATAACAGCTGTTGAAATCATTCTTCCTTTTTCTCTGTGTGTGTGTGTGTGTGTGTGTGTTATGGCTTGTGTTGCAGGACTCGAGTCAGATTGGGTTGTTGAAGGAGCTGCTGGATCTCCAGAAGGACATGGTGGTCATGCTGCTGTCTCTCCTCGAGGGTAAGGCCAACCTCTCCCTCCTCCTTGCTGTGGAAACTTCCGTCCTACTCTTCCCCAGAACTGAGGTCCGGCCCAAGACGTTAATACTCTCCCATCTCTTTGATTCCCGTTGCCAGGCAACATTGTGAACGGCACCATCGCCAGGCAGATGGTGGACATGCTGGTGGAGTCCTCCAGCAACGTGGAGATGATCCTCAAGTTCTTCGACATGTTCCTCAAGCTGAAGGACATCGTGGCGTCGGACGCCTTCCGCGACTATGTGACGGACCCCCGCGGGCTCATCTCCAAGAAGGACTTCTCCAAGGCCATGGACAGCCAGAAGCAGTACTCCCCCTCGGAGATCCAGTTCCTGCTCTCCTGCTCCGAGGCCGACGAGAACGAGATGATCAACTTCGAGGAGTTCGCCGACCGCTTCCAGGAACCCGCCAAGGACATTGGCTTCAACATTGCCGTGCTGCTTACCAACCTGTCCGAGCACGTCCCCCACGACACGCGTCTACAGAACTTCCTGGAGCAGGCCGAGTGCGTGCTCATCTACTTCCGCCCCTTCCTGGGCCGTATCGAGATCATGGGCGCCAGCAGGAAGATCGAACGCATCTACTTTGAGATCAGCGAGGCCAACCGGAACCAGTGGGAGATGCCCCAGGTCCGTGAGTCCAAACGGCAGTTCATCTTCGACGTGGTCAACGACGGGGCGGAGAGCGAGAAGATGGAGCTCTTTGTGAACTTCTGCGAGGACACCATCTTTGAGATGAACATCGCCTCGCAGATCTCCGAGCAGGAGGAAGGGACGGGGGAGGAGGAGGACGAGGAGGAGGAGGAGGAAGGCGGAGGGAGCGGCGGAGGGAACGGCGGGGACGGCGGCGAGGGCGACGACGCCAACGGCGAGGAGACGCCCCCGGAATCCAGCTCGGCGTTCGCCGACTTCCTGAAGAGCGTGGTGAACTTCTTCAACATGTTCACCTTCCGGAACTTGCGGCGCCGTTACCGCAAGCTGAGGAAGATGACGCTGAAGGACATGGTGGTGGGCCTGGTCACCTTCGTCTACACCGTCCTGATGGGCATCATGGTCTTCATCTACAGCGTGTGCAAGGGCTTCTTCGTGCTCATATGGAACACGCTGTTCGGAGGGGGCCTGGTGGAGGGGGCCAAGAAGATCACGGTGACGGAGCTCCTGGCCGACATGCCGGACCCCACGCAGGACGAGGTTCACGGGGATCTGCCACCCGAACCGGGGATCCGAGAGATCGAAGAGGCCGACGGAACCGCGGATCACCTGGACTCGGGCGGAGGCGAGGAAGAGGAGGAGGACAGCGAGGAGAAGGAGGGAGGAAGAATGCCCGGCTTCGACCACCCCGGAGGGCTTGGAGACTTTGGGGAGACTTCCACGGTGGAGCCCCCGACCCCGGAGGGCACCCCCCTGCTGAAAAGGAAACTGGTGAGGCGACTTTGGAAACGTTTTCCTCTGCAGAGCGAAGCACTGGCGTGTGTGTGTGTTTGTGTCGGATGCTCATGTTGTGTTCTTGTAGCTGGAAGCTGCCGCTGGAGAAAGTGGCGCGGGAGAGGGTGAGGTAGAACCTGAACCAGAAGAGGAGGTGCCTCCAGAGCCTGAGAAAGCAGAGTGAGTATTCTCTTCATCTTGATCTTCTCTCTCACTCTTGTGCCATTCTCTGTACTTTCTGGGGGAATAAACATCCTGACAGGCCACCCTCTCGTGCCTCTTTTCTCCCTCAGCACCGAGAACGGAGAGAAGGCAGAGAAGGAGCCAGAAGCAGAGGTCAAAGAGGAGGAACCTGAGGTGAAGGAGAAGGTGAAGCCCAAGACCAAGAAAGACAAGAAATCAGAAGAGGGCTTTGAGCTGTGGAACGAGCTGGAGATCCAGAGGATCAAATTCATGGTAAATAATCTCTTCCTGGTGGCTTCCTGGTGTTTTCCTATTGGATGAGTGGCTTCCTGGTGTTTTCTTATTGGATGAGAACTGTTAGTAGCATATAAACATGTAAACATAAACAACTATCTCCCGTCATTGAAATGAGCCCCTGCGTGCGGAATGCATTTGATTGGGTTTAACAAGATGGTATACCTCTCTCTTGTCTCATAGAACTACCTGTCTCGTAACTTCTACAACCTTCGCTTCCTGGCTCTGTTCATCGCCTTCGCACTCAACTTCATCCTGCTCTTCTACAAGGTCAGTCCTGGAGACTTCTCCCCTGGTTTGTTTTACTGTCAAGTTAAGATGGTGCTCAATCAAACTGGCATGGCACAGTATAGACATTCACTGTCCTTTTAATGCCATCAAATATGGGTGCCTCTCTTTCCCCGCTCTCTCTCTCTCTCTCTCTCCGCCTTTCTCTCTCCCTCTCTCCCTCTCTTCTTTCCCTTTCTCTCTCCCTCTGTCTCTCTCCCTCTGTCTCTCTCTCCTTCTCCATCCCTTTCTCTCCCTCTCTCTCCCTCTCCATCTCTCTCCCTCTGTCCCCCTCTCTCTCTCTCTCCCTCTGTCTCCCTCTCTCCCTCTCTATCCCTCTCTCTCTCACCCTCTGTCTCTGTCTCTGTCTCTCTCCCTCTCTCCCTCTGTCTATCTCTCTCTCTCCCCCTCTCCCTCTCTCCCTCCCTCTCTCCCTGTCTCTCCCTCTCTCTCCCTCTGTCTCTCTGTCTCTCTCTCGATGTCTCCAGGTGTCTGACAGCCCCAGAGGTGAGGAGGACTATGAGGGCTCTTCCATGTTCGAGGGGTCGGGTCTGTTTGAAGGAGGGTCTGGGGGCGGAGACGATGACGGGGGTTCTGGAATGGAGGAAGAGGGTGAGGAGGAGGAGGAGGAGGGGCCAGTCTACTTCTTCCTGGAGGAAAGAACAGGCTACATGCAGCCCACCATGTCCTTCCTGTCTATCTTCCACACCGTCATCGCCTTCCTCTGCATCATTGGCTACAACTGTCTCAAGGTTCGCACGCTTTTTCTCGTATCTGAAATCAGATGCTTCTGATGCTAACCTTAACCGAACCAATGTGCTCGTTCTAAAACCCCGAATGTGCTCTTAACCCCACCTAACGCTAACCGTCCCAAAACCTTAAATGTGATCTTAACCCCGCCCTCACGGGGTTTGCGTCTGTTCTCTTAGGTGCCTCTCGTCATCTTCAAGAGGGAGAAGGAGCTGGCCAGGAAGCTGGAGTTTGATGGTCTGTACGTGACGGAGCAGCCCGAGGACGACGACATCAAGGGCCAGTGGGACCGACTGGTTCTCAACACCCCGTAAGACTCTCATCTCTCGGAACGGAGGAGGTTGTGGAACAGTTTGCCTGTAACTAAGCGTACTGGCATTCTAACCCTGGTGTTTTTCATTTCTTATAGGTCATTCCCCAACAATTACTGGGACAAGTTTGTAAAAAGAAAGGTAGGTAGGCTTGAACAGTGTTCAGTGCTTAGTTTACTTATCGTGCAATGCCAGGGCAATGCGAAGACTCTTCTTTATTGGACAACAAAGACATGTATCAGTCTTATGTGATGAATGTACATGTTTGTGTGTGTGTGTGTGTGTGCGTAGGTTTTGGAAAAGTACGGCGACATCTACGGCAGAGAGAGGATCGCTGAGCTGCTGGGTATGGACCTGGCCTCGCTGGACGTCAGCGCCATGACTCACGAGAAGAAGCACGAGCCCGACAGCTCCATGTTCAGCTGGTACACACACTGGACACACACACTGGACACACACACTCCCCTCCGCTCTAGTCCTCCTTAGAGTCGCCGTTATTATGATGTGGGGTACGTGTTCAGTATGGACCGTTTCTTACAATGCAAGACAAACATTGTTGTTTTTTTTTTCCTCTTTAGGGTTACGTCCATTGACATCAAATACCAGATCTGGAAGTTTGGTGTTATTTTCACAGACAATGTGAGTTGAGGGATGTGTGACTTAGTCTGGCCAGTGACTTCGGCCGCTGTGTTGTCAGTGTTTGATTGGACAGGCGACAGGAAGTGACCTCGGCCTCTCTGTGTTTTCCAGACGTTCCTGTACCTGGTGTGGTATACAGTCATGTCCGTCCTGGGACACTACAACAACTTCTTCTTCGCCGCCCACCTGCTGGACATCGCCATGGGCGTCAAGACCCTGCGCACCATCCTGTCCTCTGTCACCCACAACGGCAAACAGGTACCCGCCCACCTCTCCGCCCACACGCCAACAGGCACGGACCTCAGCCATGACAGGAACGGCTGCGTACCCAAAGCTTCCACCATGTTTCTCACGGGAATTGAATACAATTTTTTTTTTTTTAAGAATATTCACCAGAATGTGAAGTAAGAGTCAGATATTGTGTGATACCAAATGGTGCCCCTGGCCTCTTTCCTCTGTGTCAGTTGATGATGACTGTGGGCCTGCTGGCCGTGGTGGTCTACCTGTACACCGTGGTGGCCTTCAACTTCTTCCGGAAGTTCTACAACATGAGCGAGGACGAGGACGAGCCGGACATGAAGTGCGACGACATGATGACGGTGAGCGGAGGACGGGAACTTGACCTTGTGTGTGTGTGTGTGTGTGGGCGAGGAAGTGTTGATTCCAACCTCTTGCCCCCCCCCCCCCCCCCTTCTGCTCTTTTCTCCAGTGTTACCTCTTCCACATGTACGTGGGCGTGCGTGCCGGCGGGGGGATAGGAGACGAGATCGAGGACCCGGCCGGAGACGAGTACGAGCTGTACCGCGTGGTCTTTGACATCACATTCTTCTTCTTCGTCATCGTCATCCTGCTGGCCATCATCCAGGGTGGGTCTGGTGTAGAGGGGGGGGGTCTGGTGTAGAGGGGGGGGGGTCTGGTGTAGAGGGGGGGGGGGGTCTGGTGTAGATGGGGGGGGTCTGGTGTAGAGGGGGGGGGTCTGGTGTACAGAGGGGGGGGGGTCTGGTGTAGAGGGGGGGGGGGGGGGTCTGGTGTAGAGGGGGGGGGGGTCTGGTGTACAGGGGGGGGTCAGGTGTACAGAGGGGGGGGGGTCTGGTGTACAGAGGGGGGGGGTCTGGTGTACAGAGGGGGGGGGTCTGGTGTACAGAGGGGTTGTGGACACGGTAAATAAAGCGTGTGCAGCCTAACCGGGAATGGTGTGTGTGTGTGTGTGTGTGTGTGTTCATTTGATAGGTTTGATCATTGATGCCTTTGGAGAGCTGAGAGACCAACAGGAGCAGGTCAGAGAGAACATGGAGGTAAGACCATCTGAGATACCCGTACCTTTCAAATGATCAGGTGACCGATTAGAGCTGCCCAAGGATGTCATATTCAACTGACCTTCCCCCCCCCCCCCCCCCAGACTCAGTGCTTCATTTGTGGAATCGGAAGCGACTATTTTGATTCAACTCCGCACGGCTTTGAGACACACACCTTGGAGGAGCATAACTTAGCCAACTACATGTGAGTATTTCTTACAATATAGCTGCGTGTGTATGTGTATGTGTATGTATGTCTGTAGCTAATGTTACCCTTGCTCCTTTTTCCGGCAGGTTCTTCCTGATGTATCTAATCAACAAAGATGAAACGGAACACACCGGACAGGTAAATGTCCAACTTCTTACTTTTTAGGTCCTTTTTTGGTTCTCTGTTGAAAACCTGTTTTATTCTTGTCTCTGTTATCCTGTCACTTTTATATGGTTTTACATGCCATCTTTGGACAATTTCAGTATCTTCTTTCTTTTCCCTCTTTCTCCCTTCTTTGCTCCCTCCGCCAGGAGTCGTACGTGTGGAAGATGTACTCGGAGCGATGTTGGGACTTCTTCCCGGCTGGAGACTGTTTCAGGAAGCAGTATGAGGATCAGCTGAGCTAGTGTCCTGCTCTGAGCTGTGTGTGTGTGTGGGGGGGGGGGGAGAGCTGAGAGACAGAGAGAGAGGAGGTGGATTTAAGATGGGTTCATCTGTTGGGTGTAAACACACTTGGGTTGTAGGCCAAACATTTCCCTGTGATCTCTCTCCCCGTGACAGCGTACACACTTTAAGCAGACACTATCGTACTCCAGGAAACAGTATTTGAATTGATTTGACCTTTGTGGGGAAACTGATGAGATAATTGAGTTTTAGAGAGAGGAAGAATCTTGAGGCATTTTAAGGGTGTAAATACACTACCTGGTCTTTTTCTGTGTGAAAACATTGCTTCTCTTGACGAACATCCTGAGGGAACCTAGGCATGGACTTGACTCCAAGTGCACACAAACACACCAGGCACACACATTATGCAGAATACGAGCGCACACACACACAACGCTGCCTTTTTCTGTCTGTTGCTGCACATGTTATAGTGCCTCCCAAAAAGAAACACGCTTTGCTTCACGAAAACGTTTTATATAGTGATGGTTTAGCGTCACCACGCTTGTTAAAATTAGTACTAGAATGAATACAGTTTAGCCTACTTACGCTAATGCCTTTTTTGAGTTGTCTATGTACTTACCTCTGTGATGTTCGAAGTAATAGTGCTGTCCTTTTTTTTGGCTTTTTAAGAAGTGCTTTTAAATGTGGGTGGATTCCAATCCCTGCAGTGCCTCTTCTGTCCCCTAGGGCGCAGTCAAACACTCAAGGCCTCTCTCTCTCCTCTTCTCTCTCTGGCTCTCTGACCATGTTCCAGTGATGGAACCATTATCGGAACCTTGCGTGCTCTTGCTTACACGATCTAAGGGACAGGTTCTATGTCTTTCTATGATCGGATGTTGTGACAAACCAGTTTGCACTCTGAAGTCTTACAATGCATGCGGTCCTTGGTGAAGCTGTGCGTTTTGCGTTTCCGGCGTCAAAGTGACACACACTAAAGGATGGCAGGATTATTTATTGTTATTGATCCACTCCTCCTTCTGAAGAGAATTCTTATAGGTCCGTTTGTACTGATACCTGACGCACAGATATGTTTTTATCAGTGTGTTGATATAAGTTATGAATGTATGTAATGTATGCAGTGTGGCCGATGTGTCACCTTTACACCTCGATAAGGACTAGGCTACAATACTTGGATGCCGGTTGAAGAAGTGATGTATTCTAACACCATATATATACTTCATTGTTTCTTTAGAGCTTTGAAAAACTGAAACAGTTTAAGCTGCTTTGGTCAAAGTCAATATTGTATGTGTAACTTTTATTAAATTTTTTGGGGGGACAATGAGAATGGAATTAACACAAAGACAATGACCGGTTTGCAGTCAGAACGGTTAAGACTCGCTTTTGTGGTTTATTTGTATTTTCTTCGCAGATTAGATTTTTATGATAGTCGGTTTTAGGAACACTGCGCCTATTGTTTATTTTTATCAGTCAAGCAAGTCATTTGTGATGTGTTGATCTCAGTTCTGTACGACGTTACCATGGTTCCTGTGACACTCCCTTACTCACAAATACAGAACAGAAACACTCTCTCGGTTAGAGAGTTATGTCAGTCTGACTCCTTGTGTTTCAGAGGGATTTTGTGGCGCTTTGTTTGTTTGGTCCGGACTGTGCAACCACGAGTGTGTGTGATGTGCAGAAGGCTGTAGTCTGGAGATGAACAGAGATCACCTATTTAACCTGGCGGAGAGCCTGTGTGACTGAATCCTGTGTTTCAATACAGAATAAACAGATTATTTTAAGATGATTTGGCGACTTCATCCTTCTTTTGTTCATGTGTTTGTGTGTGGGGGCATTTGTACTACATTGTGTAAGCGTGTAGGAGTATCTTTCTTTGAAAAGGATAGGGTGTGCCCTCTCAGGACCCATGTCTAGTTAATCATTAGTGTAAAATAAAGAGTTTCACCCTGAAGGATTTCAATACGTTCAAGACAAAGTGAATGTATATTCAGTATTTCACCACCATTGGACCACACCAGAGAACACAAGCATAAGACCACAGGAACTAAAAGTAACTGGCGGCTGGGAACCACTTATCTCTTGACCTGACTATCTTATTCAAATACTACAACTACATCGTAAATACATCAAATGACCACGGTTACGCCTATGATTGCTTATGACGAG